>NC_133576.1:70780005-71082168 GCF_964106895.1 Numenius arquata | reverse complement strand
TGTTGCAGCTAAAATGGTGGCAGAACATAAAGCAGAAGTGGCACACAGAAGAGCGAAGTAGCAAGACATCGCTCTTGCTGTGGCGTCATGGGATGCCACGTATTTTATGGAAAGTTTCCTCTATTTTGTCTTTTTAACGAACTACTCTCTGGAAATAGCAAGCCCACCAGAAGCCTGAAACTTCCCAGGGCTCGGTTTCACAGCTTTTCTCAAGACGATAATGTTCCTCCCTGTGAGACTGGCCCACTCGGGATGACTAACGTGCACCAGCCCAGCCGTCCCTCTTTTCCAGCTTTACAGGATCCTGCTGGTGCCTCCGCTCATCCCGATCAAAACCTGGGCCCCAACAGCTACAGCAGAGCGCAGAGATTACTCGTGGTTCACTCTGCTGTTTCTGCAGCAAGGGATGGGAAAAGCTTCTCCATAACCCTCCTAAGGGACTAGAAAGCAAGGGAACTGCAGACTGTGGGAAGTGCGGGCTGCTCAATATCCCAGGCCAAATTTAAACCCTGGTCATTTCAGAATATTGTTTAAAATTACACCAAATACCCTTTTTATAATGTATGGAGCGTTCATATTCTAAGCATCTACAACATATATGAGGGGGGTTGCATGACACTGATTTATGTGAGACAACTAAAAGGACAATTTAAAGTCACATTCTTTTCATTAAAAACATTTTTAGAGGGAGGGAAAAAGCAAACATCACAAGCCCAACATATAAGCATGAGCAGAGTTTTTGTTTGTTTGTTTATCTGCTTAACAGCTCTGCTCAAGAACAGACTTGTCAAATTATTAGCGTGCTGGTATAATTTTGCTTGCAACATGAAATGGCTAAGCATTCCTGTTTCGGAAACTGATCTTCAGATTTTCATAGCCGGCTTTGGAAAAAATTGACCACATCAAAAATAATAATAAAATCACAACGTCATTGAATGCAACAAAAGAACTGCAGAAGTCATAGATGGGAGAAATGCTCTGAACTCAATCTCCTGGGATTTAAATTTATTCAAATACAACTCCCAGGGCGCAGTAACCATTAAGGCCCCATGCAGACACCATCTCAGCAACACCACCAGCTAACAGTCTGGCAGGACAGCATTTTTCTTGCACAAAGAGGCCCCTTTTTTGGTGCTGTCTGGAGCCGTGGCCCCTTGGGGCATCCTGGGCTCCCCCATCCCCAGGGCTCCAGAGGTTCTTGCAGCTTTGTTTCTCCCAGCAAATTGCCGGCAATTACCGAGTATCTGAAAAACATCGCGAGATTGCAAAACACAACCCACGCTAACTGAAAACAGCAGTTTCTTAAAATATTGCTAGATACCAAATGTCAGAGGCTGGGGATCACAGGATAACTGTCCCCCGGCCAGAAAGTTAAATACAGATATGAAATATACAATGAAGATGACAGCAACCTAGATGCATCTTGTTAAGCATAAGATGACTGTCTCTAGAGCCTCTCTAGAGCCAAAGGACGGAGGAGGCTGCAGAGGTTGCCCTGTGTAGCAGCAACAGGTAGTGGAGGCTACGTTACCCCACCAGCAAGAGTTTGCCCCTTACCAGGTATTGAGGTAGGGGCCACAACAAAACGTTGTCACTGTCAGCTGAGTCTGGCTCCCACCCCCATGGAGAAGAGCCCACCAACACATTCCCTTCATTTTGACTATGTTAAGATTTTATTGACCAAAATTCCCAAACTGCTTGTCGTTCCTTAACCATCCTCCCCTCCTTTCTTTCCCTCTTTTCATGAATCTATTCATATTCAAGCACTTGTTTATCCTCCCAAGGAAGACATGCAAGAATATTTTTAAGACCACTACTGCACCATTCTATTTTTAAATGGCCTGTTGGGATGAGCAAGTCAGTGGAGTTGAGCCTGGTGACCCCAAGTCTTGCCCTGTTTCTTCTCATTCAGAAAGTTCATTTACATTTGGAGAGTTTTAAAATACAGCTCTTTTCATCAGCATAGCAACACTGTAGCATTTAACTCAATCTTAAACTGAATCCACTACTTAAGCATATTCCCAGTCATGTCTGATAGCAATATAGTGTTTATTTCTCATCTCAGTGGGCTTTCTGCATATTGAAAAGCAGAGGGGACAAGGGGAATCCTTGGTAGACCGCCAAGATCTGCAGAACATCATAAATTTCAAGCCTACCCACACTCTCCAAGTCACTTAATACACCTACTTCTTGCCTCTTTCTTCCTCTGCCCACATTATTACCGTAAAAATTTCGTTTGGGAAAGGTTCAAAGGAAAGTGGTGTTATGTGCTGGTTTTCATAGTACTTTTTTTTGCCCTAGGATGCCTTAATGTTATCAAAGAACTATGCAAATTAAATGCAAAAGAAATCCTATCAGTTCATTTAGCCCCCCTCCCCTGCCCCCAGTCATCCAAGATAAGTATGAGAATTACATTACTGTGGAATACAAACACAGTTTCTGGCCTGTGTATCAACGTGCCTTTTGGGGACTGTTCCTGGAAACCTGCTCCCCAGCTAAATGGCATGGAAGTAGAATATGGGGCAACATCTCCATTAAGGAAGGAAGGCAGCATGCGTGACTCATGACTTAAAAGTTTGGATTGTCCTGTGCACTGTACACCATTAAGTCTTCAGAAAACTTCTCTAACCTCCCTGCACTGCCAGTTGTGGAAAGAAGAGTAACTAAGTTGAAAAAAAAAAATCTACTAATTCACATTTTGGTTGCTACAACAGACAGAGAAGCAGTAGGCTAGATTTAAACATGCTATCAAGTGAAAATTCACCACGGTACCACCTCTCAATAGTGCTGTACAACATCCCCATGCCAAAATTAACTTTTGAATTTGCTTCTCATTTAGTTCACTCTAAACTCCTACCAGCCTGAGGCAATAGGCCATGGAGCAATAATCTGCTATTAGGTTGCACACGCCAGCGCAATAAATGGTACCTTATTATTCGAATCCATGTTTACCATCAGCAATTTTTGTCACTTGCTGACACAGAAAGTTGCAGACCAACCAACTTTGCATTATGAAGACTTGGACTCTACAAGATGTTTCTTCCTACTCCCTGGAAAGACTAAGTCTACCCTGTGAAAAGCGACGGGAGTAATGCTTGTGGAGGAAACAAAATATGCATTTTTGACAGGCAAAAAACAGAATGGTACAAAGTGAAAGCAATCTCCCCAGTTTAAAACAAATAATAAAATAGAAAATGTTCTTAAGCAAATGTTGGATGGGAGTATTGACCTGCTTGAGGGTAGGAGGGCTCTACAAAGGGATCTGGACAGGCTGGATGGATGGGCCGAGGCCAGTGGTATGAGGTTCAATAAGGCCAAGTGCCGGGTCCTGCACTTGGGTCACAACAACCCCATGCAGCGCTACAGGCTTGGGGAAGAGTGGCTGGAGAGCTGCCCGGCAGAAAAGGACCTGGGGGTGTTGGTAGACAGACAGATGAATATGAGCCAGCCGTGTGCCCAGGCGGCCAAGAAGGCCAATGGCATCCTGGCCTATATCAGGAACGGTGTCGTGAGTAGGACTCAGGAGGTGATCGTCCCCCTGTACTCGGCACTGGTGAGGCCCCACCTCAAGTGCTGTGTCCAGTTTTGGGCCCCCTACCACCAAAAAGACATTGAGGTGCTGGAGCAGGTCCAGAGAAGGGCAACGGAGCTGGTGAGGGGTCTGGAGAACAAGTCTTATGAGGAGAGGCTGAGGGAGCTGGGGTTGTTCAGCCTGGAGAAAAGGAGGCTGAGGGGAGACCTTATCACTCTCTACAACTACCTGAAAGGAGACTGTAGGGAGGTAGGGGTCAGTCTTTTATCGACAGGACAACAGGAAATGGCCTCAAGTTGTACAAGGCGAGATTTGGGTTGGATATTAGGAAAAATTTCTTCACCAAAAGGGTTGTCAATCATTGGAACAGGCTGCCCAGGGAAGTGACTGAGTGACCATTCTTGGACATATTTAAAAGATGGGCAGATGCAGCATTTAAAGTCATGGTTTAGTGGGATTTTGCAGTGTTAGGTTTACAGTTGGCCTTGATGATCTTAAATGTCTTTTCCAATCTAAATGATTCTATAAGTCTAAAAAGTCTACCTAGTTGCAATTGTAGACAAAATAATGCTGTTCCTACTGATACAGTGTTCTGTATCAGCTAAATAATCTAAAAATCATAGGCACCAGCAATGGAGATAAATTTGTAAATAGGGGATAATATTTATCTTACATGGAAGCTCCTCCTAGAATAAAAATCAGCACACAACCTCAGTACAAAAGCCTGGCAAATCACTGCAGAAACACACAAGAACAAAAAAGAGGCCAATATCGATGTTCTTTCTTCCTGTTAGACAATTTCTAAACCCAAACCAACCAGAAGCTATTAAAGACAGGACAGGGTTCTGTGTTTTCCCTCTATCTAACTCTTTGACATCAAATGCCTGGAAAGCAAAACGGAAAACAACATAGTCTCTATCCTGCTTTGGTTATCCACAGGCTCACTAGCTGTCTATTGAAGAAATAATAATGACAATTTACTCATGCATAGTACTGCATTCTGTGAAGTATGAAAGATGCACAGTTATTATCAGTCCAGTACTTCCAGGGATAGAGAGAAAAGATGTTATCCACTAGTAAGGAAAAATGGAGTCCTATGCACTGATTTTTTCACTTCAATTGTTAGTTTTGTGGTAGCTTTCCCACTCTGAAAGATGTTGGATATACATTACCAAAGGCATTTCCTTCTCCCAAACAGCTCATTACCTAAATAGGAAAAAGGAAAGAAAAGAAAAGAAAAGAAAAGAAAACAAAACGAAAAAAAGGATGGTGGGAAAACCATGGCAGAAAGCCACAATCGAACTTTCCCAGGACCGCAACAGGTCAACAGCAGAGCTCAGAGTTAGGAGGCGTCTCTGCCGACTCCCAGCACCCTGCCCAGCACTCCACCTCACCCCACCGATCAGCAGGAGCTACCAATTGCCCCATAGGACCTTCGACAGATTTGCCTAAGTCAGGCTTGAAGATTATGACCATTTCAGTTTGGAGCCACTGAGACATGTGACTGGGCAACAGATGAAAAAAAGCTGTCAAAAGAAGGGGATGTTGCAGGGGAAGGGGAGGGTAAAAGGTCTAGCAGCAGTGCAGTTTAGGACTATGGCTGGCCCTTCATTACCCAGTCATGCGAATCTTAGTCCATTCAGCCAGATGGGATCCCCATCCCTTATCCCCCCATCCACATTCCCTTATCATATGAAGCTTACAGATTTTCATCTTCTTCCTGCCTCCCAAATATTGAGCAGGAAAGGTCAATTAAATAGGGTCCACTGGCAACACAGGCAGCAAGGCTGCAAAGCATTTTTCCACAAGACCTCAACTTCAGGCCACTGATAAGTTTTTGAAAGATATATGCCTTGCTGAGTGCAGCCCCACCAGCAGACACTCCAGCTATCAGATGGCTGCTGGATCAAGCTTTGCTGCTCTATAGGTGGCCAACCAGGACATCGTGCCTGAGATTCAATGCTTATTCTACAGGGACACTTGAGCTTACTGGCTTGACTCCCCAGCCTGGAAAATATCCTCTTCAAGAGCCATCCTCAAAGTCATCATCCCATACTTCCAGCCGCCACCAGGCTATGCCCTGATTTAGTGACCTTCACTAAACACACCATCACCCATTTTCTTTGATAATGGAGTCCCCATCCTCAGCCCTCTCCAAAAAGAGAAAAGCTGCCTCTAACCTTATGTCATGGTTTAGGCCAGGTTGGCCAATGACAAGATGACAGATGCTCTGCCCCACCTCTCACTCCAAGAAGAGGAAGAAGAAAGATAAAGGGTTTTATGAATTTAGGAAAAACTAAACTACTTTAATGAAATATTAAAATAAAAAGGAAACTATAAAATAGATACAGTATATATAAATATATATAAAACCGTATCAAGTTCCCAGGCAGATGTCACTGGCAGGCACTGGGGAAGTTCCAGACTGGACTCAGTGACAAATGGGAACTGGATTCCAGAACTCACTAATGGGGATCAAAAGTAGATGAACTGACAGGGTCCTCCTCGGACATCAGTCACTGAAGAAGAACCCAAAGAAGAGGAGCCAACCTGACCCCTTTGACCCCCTCACCTTTTACACTGATCATGGCAGATGTGATGGAACACCCTATAGCTCAGTTTGGGTCACCTGACCTGTCCACCCTTCCCCACAGCTCAAGCCCTCCATGGGGTAACCAACCAGGTCAACTGACCCTGATTGCCACAGCAACAAGTGTAAGCAAGAGCCTCTCTCACTGAACAGAAAGCTGGCTCTGCTCTGCCCCAAACCAGGACACCTTATTATTGCCTGTACTTTTTTCTGGTTTTAAACATACCTAGGTAATTTAGTTGGGACACTACCGAAAGACGCACCAAAAAAAAAAAAGTAACCCTTAAACTAAAACAAAACAATGAAACCAGAGTAGAGGCATACCTCCCACACAGACACGGTTGGCTCAGAGCACATTTGGCTTCCTCTGGAAACATCAGCTAAAATCTGCTGTGTCCGGCTCTCATTCAAATCAGTTCTTCCCCCTACCTTAACGGTTTTACCAGTCACTAAATCCACCCCTCCTAACACTGATTTGTCTCTTCGGACCTCTTGCAATAGTCTCTTTTATGCAGAACAATTTCTTTCTGGCAACTATAATTAAAAACAAGCCAGATGGAGAACATCAAGAGAAGAATAAAGACCAAAATGATAAAACATGTGCTTGTAGATACAAAATGACATGGGCTACAGATACAGATGACTTCTTACACCTCAGCAGCCCCTTTCCTCACCAAACCCCCTCTGTTGGATCTCAGTCACCAACTGAAAGAGAGACAGGCCTGTTTTGGTGGCATGGCCATAGCAGGTCCTTGAAACAGGGCTGGCATTGATCAGGTTGAAGGGGACCAATACAGGTCACCAGAGCAAGCCCTGTACTCATCAGGTGCCACCTCACTGTCACAACCACCAGGTGCCACTTCAGAGAGACGTTGTGCACCATGTACTGCTTCTACCTCAGACCAAGCGCAGCCCAAACCGACCCACCAAGGTCCCCGTGTGGCCAGACAGGGGCTTTGAAACAACGCGGGTGTCTCCTCAGCTGAGAGAGCAGATAAAGGGCAGTCTCCCCCCATCGCTTCTCCAGAGTGACATCGAAATAAGCCTGGATGAAAAAAGCCTGGGGCTGCTTCTCTTTCTTTGTTTGCTTTTTAAGTGAATTCATATCGGCATTTAACTCACCACCCCTGGACATGCACATCTGAGCTTTCCAACCAAATGGAGCAATTTACACCTTGTGACCAAGGCGCTCTGCAAATCCAGGCAAGCCTGGGCCCATTTCACTCTGCTCACCGCCAGGAAGCTGCTGAGAAACCACCCCAGTGCTGGGCACACGCCTTCTGAAACATGAGGCAAGATGCTCCCAACATATTTAAGTAGTTAGATATTAGGTATATAGAAATGTATTTAAACATTATGTACCTAGAAAAAGCTGGGGAGGGACTGTTTGCAATGGCATATAGCGATAGGATGAGGGGCAATGGTTTTAAACTAGAGCAGGGTAGGTTTAGATTAGACATTAGGAAGAAGTTCTTTACAATGAGGGTGGTGAGACACTGGAACACATTGCCCAGAGAGGTGGTGGAGGCCCCATCCCTGGAGACATTCAAGGTCAGGCTTGATGAGGATCTGAGCAATCTGATCTAGTTAAAGATGTCCCTGTTTACTGCAGGGGGGTTGGACTAGATGAATTTTAAAGGTCCCTTCCAACCCAACACATTCTATGATTCTAAATGCCACAAAAGATACACTATTCTTTGGGGGGAGAAGATCAAAACCATAGTTAGCCCCTGTGCCGCCATGCGCCCTGCTCTCTCCTGAGAGATACTGTCAGGGGTCATAAGCCACGAGAGAAGGAAAACCAAGCCCACGCACACCCCACCAGCCTTGTTGTATTCAGTCCGCTGCCAAAAAAAGCATCGGCAAGTGCTGCAGAGCTGCACGCGGCTCCATAACCAACACCAACTGAGAAACAGGCGATGGCCACCCCAGGCAGTGAGGGTACAGTGTCCCTCACCGGGTGGCATCTGGCAGGAAGGGACAACGTGCAGTTAGTCACATCTCCTAGCCACTATGGGCTAGGGAGCCATAATTTGCTAGGCAGCAACAACTGAAACCAAAGTGCATCTTCTAGATATGCTGGGGGAGTACAAGAGGAGGCATTCTTAAAAAGTATCACAGCAGCCAGCGTGGCAGCCGCTACGAATGGGCACCGTGTTTTATATACTGTGACCCTGTACGTAAGAGCAAATTAAGAAATATTTTCCCAGCTTGTTTGCAAGATGCAAAACATACATTTAGCCTAAAGTTATATGTATTTTAATTAAACAAGGACTCACACCAGAAGACTCTTTCCAGCATTTTTATCTTCTGATACCTTGCCAAGTACATCTGTGCTTCTAAAGCAAAAAAAAAAAAAAAAAAAAAAGAAGAGAAGAGAAAAAAAACCCACCTTGTCCTTGAGGAACTGGCACGTGGCCAGCGAGTGATCTGTAAACAGCTTTGTGTCCACACGAACTATTTTCAAATACTCAGGCAGTATTTTCAGACCTCAAACTATTTCTGCTTCGTCAGCACAGGAGCCTGACTCAGAAATCCAAGCCTGTACTAACAACCCTTTCTGTACCAGACATGCCAACAACAAAAGCCAAACCTCAGGGGTCGCCGGGTCCTTTCTTTATTTATTTAGCAAAAGAAGGACCAAAATGAACACCATTTCCTCTGGGTTTCTACCTGGGTAGTATTTAAGTGGGATTCCCAAAGCCTGTGGCCACCGTGTTTATTGTTTGAAAGGGCCACATGACAGAAAAGCCGTTATGCAACATACTCGGCTCGCAGGTTAATCCACGGAAAAGAACGGCATTCATTAAGGAAATGGAGCCTGCGCGTTCTCCGATTATTACTTTTTACCGAGTACTCAAGAACACACCAAGTGCCTCAGAAAAACTAGTCAAAACATGTTCACTGCTCTTCAATAACACACTATGGGCCTTCGCAGACCAAGTTGTGGCAAACAAAAAGAGAAAGAAATTCCTTGGGAGGACTTGTAAAACAAGCCCATGGTGCTGCTGCCATTGCAGCTGGTCCCCAGCCGCCCTGCCGTGCGCTCAGGGTACAAATGTAACATGGGTTAAGCAGAAGTTATTTCAGTGCAAAAGGATTTGTGAGATTTTAGTCCCCAACACACACGCCTCCTGTAACTGTAGGTAGGATAAACACAGCAGACTTTTTTCTTAGTATTTCTAATAACCATTGCACTTGGAGGAAAAAAACTCAAAAACCTCTTTTCTGATGACACTACAGAGAAGTATTATTTGGCTCACGATCCAACACCAGCTATTCCTGCAGACCACAAGTCACTACTCTGGAGCACAACTCTTCATTAGATGTAATATAAAAATTGTTAGTCAGAAAGGCCAAGCTTTTAGTTGTAGATCATTCATTGAACTGGTAGAAATAGGACAACTTAGTATTGTCCTAGACTGCAAAAAGAGGAGTGAGGACGAAAATTCACCTGCCAAGGACGACTAATACATTTTGTAATCGCTTATAGCCAAGCAGCTTATCCCAGCATCACCATGCATCCAACCTCTCTAATATTGCACCACTTCCCAGGCGGCGAAGGGAAAGGAAGGAAGGAAGGAAGGAAGGAAGGAAGGAAGGAAGGAAGGAAGGAAGGAAGGAAGGAAGGGAGGGAGGGAGGGAGGGAGGGGTGGTGGGTGCCTTAACCCCAAACAGTCCTCCAGCACAAGGCACAAGCCACCACAGACGCAGCAAGGCTACCCCTCTGGCCCTGCAAGAATCCCAGCAGCCACGCTCACGTCGGGGGGAGATGCAGCAGGGACACAGCGTGAGCTTGGTCCTGTCTCGCTGAGGGCAGATGCACAACATAAAGGGAGCAGGCAACAGGCCAGCCCTCCGGATGACAACAGCAGGGTGACCATCTCCTGGCTCATCAGCTCATCTCCCCTAAATATAGATATGGAAATGGGAGCCTGTAAACAGTTCGGATTGAAGGCTCAGCCCCTGGCAAACCCAAAAAACTGCTCCAGCAATCCTTCAGCCCTAACTCAGGAGCACCCTACACACCCAAAGTTTCCATCCTTGGCTGGGTGTTTTCCAAAGTTGTGAAAGATCCCACATATCTGCCCATACTCTGGCATCTCCAAGAGCAGACAGAGCTGACTGCGAGGGATGCACCCAGCCACATCTGGCTTGCAGCACAGCTGGAGCCAGCACACCACCTCCTGCCACAGGGGTCTTTGCAAAACAACTGGTCACCTCGGCCACCACGGCTCAGGTGGGGAACAACCTCAGTAAGAGAAACCTCCAGTAAGAAGGAGCAGTTTCTGGTTAGGGATTCACAGGTGAAAACACTGCTTAATCCTACTTGGAATTTAAACTCAAAAATTTGCAACCCTGCAAATGCAGACACACATAATGCTAAAGCTGTAGCCAAATTTAATCTCTTACAATTCCTTTCTACCACTTCCAACCTTACTAAAAGGAGTGGAGAGGGGGAATGGAAACATTTTTTTTAAAAAAAAGTAGAAGCCTTCTGCTTGTTTCAATGTATTTGCTCCGTCATACTTTCCTAGGATATATGCAAACCGACCAACAGAGGAAACTTTGAGCAACGCTGCCTCAAAAGCTACCTAATATTTACAACAAATCACCACTTGAATCTGAAAAACAGTCGCATTAAACACAATCAGGTACTCTGACCAAACACTACAGCGATGACCTAAATACATTATGTGGTATGGTGGTGCAGAACAGCAGTTCCTAGAATTAAGCAATCTCCCAATTAAATGTCATGCACTGAAAACAAAATTAAATCAGCTGCGATGCTGCCCTACTGCTTCTTCTACTCCCTTCTCCCCACATCAGGGAAAGAAAACAAATCCTTTCCAACAGCCTGAATGCTGTATCACCAGCAGGACTGGATTTCCAAGATGCTGGGGAGGGGTCTACGTACGCTGTGCCCGTCCCAAATTACAGCACTCTGAGGAGAGCTAAAACAAAGTAATTCTTTTTTAAATTGTAATAAAACTGCACTTCCGAAAGTTGCAATGCTTTTAAAGTTTGCCTTTTAAATTTACAGCCACTTGTCTAATTACTGAAAGAGCATTACAGTTTATTATAATCATGTGTCTGCACTGAAAACATCAATATAGAATGCTGGAATTGATTGCTCAATTATACAATGCACAGCTATTGCAACTGCTGTCAAAATAGAATTCATAACAAGTCCAAGGGCTTGTCTTTCAAAACATGAGCAAGAGTAATACTTAATACTTACAGCAATTTCACTGAACCAATGGACCATCAGGAGAAGTATATACAAGACACGATTTAGCGCAACGTGCTGTCAATTATGGGCCGTGTTTGAAGGCGCCACACATACTGATGCATATTTATGCCAAGTGTGGGGCAGCCCCATCAAACACACAGCTGAATTAAGTGCTCACTATGGCACAATGCTCTAAACCTGAGCACCAACCACCGCTCCACCACCAGCGTTCACCTACCCTGGGAGACAAGACCCTCAGAAAAGTCAGAAACCCATCCCACCCCCCAGCCCAGTAGGTGAGGGTGCTTCTCCACCCAGGGAAACCAAAAATCCAGAAGCTACAGAGCATCAAGGGAAGAGAGGTTGGGGGAAGTAACCAAGGCACATCCCTGGGTGACCCTGACAGCCCCATCATTGAAGGTGAAAAACACACACACAACCCCCAAAATACGTTTTCCATCAGCCCTCACCTCTGCCTGACTCTATGGCAGGGAAGAAGGCTGCTACAACTGTATCTTTCCAAGGGAAAACTGGTGGCTTTCTGGTCCTCCTAAAGGCACCATGAGGGCACCCGCTGCAGCTACACACAGCCTGACAGAGGGCCACCCAGTCCCCACAGACACACAGGTCTGTCCCAAAGGTCTTACGCTACCTAAATCAGGGCCTGGGAGGACGTTTTAGTCAAAAACAAGTGAAAAGAACAGGGTTCTTGTGCTGTAGCTGGATGAGGAGTAAGAGTAGCACATCTCAAACAGAGATGCCTGGAAAGAAAATAAACAAACCCAGGCTCAGAGCCTCCAATGAATTTCCATCTGAAATACCAAGAAAACCCCAAAAGCTTAATTTGATATTACGCTGAGCTGGAGTTCAAATAAACACGGGAAGCATGAAAGATGCCCAGTACTGGAGAAAGAAGGGAAGGAGCTCATACCCTCCACTGGTGAAAAGCTACAGGGGCTTCCTTTTCTGATTTTTGCCACAAACCCTAAGTGCAACCAAGAAAGAGGCAAACCTAACAGCATCAGAGGACAAATCATCCAAGATCCAAGAAATTAAAACTGAGGAGCTGTAACACCCAAGTTTCTCCAGGGAGCACAGAGCACACGTTCCTCAACACGCAACTGAATGGCTGGGGCAGAGAAAATAAGCAAATGCAAGGTACTGGCAAATGCCAGCACTCCATTTTAGCAAAATTAGCATGTGCTTAATTTTATTTTAATTGATTTTGATGACTCTGCTTTTTATTTTCATTTTTTACTAATGCTTCAGTACTTACAAGCCATCTTCTGTACACATTTAAAAACAGACAATGCACAGCTTCCATGTAGTCTGCTCATTAGTTTAAGAATTTCAGGAGATACTATTCCAAAGCAAAAGAAGAAAAAAAAAAAAAGAAAACCAACATTTCTCCATTATGTGAACAAGCCTGTAGCTAAGAGAGATTTAATCTACTTAATTATACTGTTTGCCACTTGCATTTATAGTTAGCATTGAAATCAGTGGGTGAAATTCCACAAGAAGCAGCAAGCGAGAAAAAGAGAACAGTCTGGTTGACTGCTACATGAAAATCTTCAAGATCCATCCTGAGCTTCAGTAAAAGCAATTGAAAATTATCAGGAAAACCCGCTGGTGTGAGTTGCAAGTAGATCACTCCAGCTTTCCAGTCTTCATTTTCATGTTCGTTGCAGGCAGAAGTTAATTTGGTTTACTTTTCTGACTCCCATGAATGTGTCACATACTCAACGATAAGTACACTTACTGCTGACAAGTTTTAGCTCTGCCTTGAGATAGAAATCATTCAGAGGATAGGTGAGTCTGTGCCAATACTTTCCAAGCAAACAAAGTAGGAGATAGATGATATGCTTAAATCAAGTCTGATTTCTTCAAGGTGATTCACTTAAAAAGGAGGCCTTCAGGCTACGTTTCTCCAGGCTGCCCTATGGAAGAGGCCCAAGAGACAGTGGGTCAGAAACATGGCAGAGAGGACAGACAAGCCCCAGCAAGGAACCGGGATGGAGGCCGGCAAGTCCAAGCTTAGCGTGGTCACCCTGGGGAACCATGCCATGCTACAGCTTTGGCAGAGCCCTGGAAGAAAAGAGGTAACAACTGCAAACAAACAAGAAAGAGTATTTTTACTGGTGGATGGGTCAACAGCAAGGGAGCTGAAGATATGGCGTGTAGGTGCAGGTACAGCCTTATCTTTCATCTCTTCCTCCGTATCAGATCTTCAGCACTCCCAGCAGTGACGACTCCATTCATCTCAGAAAACAGGATCTCAAGCGAGAATACCTAATAAATTCAAGTATTGATAGGACTTCATTTTCCCCAGCTAGAATCACCTTGTGAATGATAAGCAAAGCCTTTCTTTCTTCAGTCAAGATTACCTGTTACCTGATAGTGGATCACACGTGACACTCACATGGCTACTGCCCAGGCAAGACGATAGGCAATCAAAAATCAACTGGGGGGCAGGGGAGAAACTAACAGAGCTTCCTTCCTAACCTCTCTGATTGCTTTAAACATCCAAACTCAGACAAAGAAATCTATCTCATGGATATACCATGACATAAAAAGTGACACTCATTCCAGAAAGTTAGAAGCCATAGAAAAAGAGAAGGGGAGGAAGACAAAGAGAAAGGGACTACTTCCAGTATCATTATAGCCCTCACACAGGATGCCTGCCTAGCCACACTACTAGGAAGCCAACACGTGATGGCAGGCTGTTAGAGCAGACAAGCCCTGGAAACAAGTGTGCACACAAGAGATTATAAGGATGAGGGAATTCCAGCATTTAGCATCCCAGCTACCACCGCAACTTGCCTATGTGCTCTTTACCGAGCAGAGTCTCTCTTCAGAGGGCCAAATTTTGTTCCTAATGGAAAAAAAGAGTTGCCTCAACAGTGTCAGTGACTTATTGCCAATACAAGATTAAGATAATTTGGTTCCTCAAAGCAAGATTTAAAGAAGGCTTATCCATTTAATGATGTCGTTAATGAGAGTTAACAACGCTTCTTTCCACCACAGTTAGACACGGGCACTTCCAGGACTAGACTCTACTTGTCCTTCCCACCACTTCGGCCATGACTAAAAGGTCAACATTCAATACAGGTACCTCAAATTCGGTGTGGTAAAAAAAATGGCCCAGACAGGGCCAAAGACAGGGAAAAAACAAATTTCTGTATTGTTTGTCTGCTGCAATATCCGAAACATGCAAGGTGCTTTCCAAATCTACAAAACTGAGATAATTAAGGCCCCTGAAATGAAAAGGCACATTAACAAAAATTTAAAACTTAAGAAACGTAATGCTTTTGCAAAACTCTTTAGCAGACCATAAGCTCTCAGCCAAACTACTTCCGGAACTAGCGGCTGTGCCAGAAGACCTCTGCACACATAAATTATGTGGAGAAACTTCTATATGCAATTAGATGTTAGCCTTGCTACCATTTTTCCTTCAAGTCATGCATGCAGTGACAGTCTGACCCAAACAGCATCTGTATTTCTACCCTTATGACCACTTCCCTAAATCTTAGTTTGCAAATGTTTCTTTCTACTCTTTTCAAGCCACATCCTACAAAGTCTCCTACTACAGAAATTAAGCAATGGCTTTCTTGTCCCACCTTCCACTTCCTCAGAGGAAGCAGCCTTAGAATCCAGTAGATAAAGAGCATGCACTTGAAATTTGGCTTTGCTCTGAAATGTAAAACATGCCAACCATCTCTTTTTCTGTTAAACCCAGTGGGTAGCTCTATCCCTCTGCTTACAAGAGAACATAGAACCATCAGAAAGGCCCTCCCATGGGCAATGGGTTTAGGGTTGGAAGACAATGCGGAGATGGGAACATTGCCAGGATCCAAGAGAGCTGATTTCCCAGGAGAAACTCCAGACGTTGATCCCCCACCCCCAAATCTAGTTTTCCAGCTTTGCCATGAAACCATGCTTCAAAACCATTCAGAGAAGAAAAGTTCACAAAGCGATTGATATCCTGAGCAACTTGAGGAACATTGAAGGAGATGCATGAACACACACAAACCTAGGATGTTTATCACCATGAGATACTGTGAGGTGGGAGAAAGCATGTCAAGAGAGGTCTGGATGGAGATGACACATTTCCACTCTAGCCATAGACTTCCTGTGCAATTTTGAACATGTAACTCAAATTTCCTCTGGCTTTTTTTTTTTTTTAAATCTATAAAAATACCAACTAACTTTATAGTTGTGTTGTCAGGCATAAATCATTAAAATTCATTTCAAAAAGTGCTTTGATGTTCCTGGGTAAAAGACGCTACAGACAGATCACATATTAAGGAACAGCTAAATATTACCAGGACTGGTGCCTTACACAAGCACTTGCAGTTCCTCTGTGTTGAGCGGCCATCTGAGACCAGGAAACAGCAGCCGACACCTCCAACAGAAGCATCAGGCACATTCAGCGCCTCGCCAGATCCGGAGGAGAGTGGCCGACACCACAGAAGCAAAGCAACAAGATCATGGGTGCTGAGGGAAAACCGAGGAAATGGAGTCAGACTTCCCCTTCCTCCAGCCAGCGGCCGAGCACCGACTGCCGGCATCCTGCGGTTCAACTCATGTGGTCTAAATATGGGTGATTGATGCCTTGTGGGACATCCCAGAGCAGGCAGAAAACAGAACAAGACCTATTAGATATGTGTCCTTTTGGAGCAGATGCTGGATGTTCCAGCAGATGAAGGATGTTCCAGCATACTTCTCCTAGGCAAGGAGGAGCAGAGGGAAGGAGGGTGGAGGGGAGAAGAGCAGGACATGGGTTCCATCCCACCACCTGCAAGGTGCAATGCCACCACCAGCCACCTCCTGGTCCAGCAACTCAAAAGCAGTGTCCCAGCTGAGTGCACCCAGGTTTTGAAGGCAATGTCCCCTGGAAGCAGGACGAAACCCTTTGGGTTTGGGGAAGTGCCTTGACATGGCTGGAACAAAGCACGCATGAGCAGCTTAACAGCAGGCACAGCTTCCTAGCCTTCGTAAAAAGGCATGCCGCAAACAATGCCGCAATTTGGCAGCTGGGATGAAAAAACAAAAAAGAGGAGTGCCTATTCAATATGGCCACTGTTTACTATTTCTTCAAGTGAGATGAGATCCTCCACCTTTTTAAATTTTTCATTCTTACTCCAATTCAAAAAAAAAAAGTATCTCCTGTTCCTAAAAAGTGTGATTTGTTCATGGAGTATATGCATTATAACTTTCAGCTTCCGCATATTAAATGCTTTCTGTGTTAGATCTGGAAAGGCAGAAAGGGGTTACAGTAAGGATTATCATTAATTCTTTCACTGCTCTTCAGCACAGCAAAAGGGACTGAGCAGGTTAAGACAGTCTCTAGAATAAGTAGCTATTTTATTAAAGAAAGATCTGTTGAATAAACATTAACAGCATTATTTGGACATCTTCAAGAGACTGTAAATCCGAGATTTGCTGATGTAGAGGAAATGCAGATCTTTATCTATAAACCTGAGAGCAAAGCAAAATGAAATAAATTTCTGAATTTGTTCTCTTCAGAGACATTTTGTCCTTCAGGACAAAACTCCACTGCTTCAGCACTGTCACTTCTGCATCTTGTCTGTCCCAGCGCTGGAGCTGCTGGTGTACTTTCAAACCTAAGGTGTTCTTGTTTCCAAATTTAAAAGTCACTAAATCCTCTGAAGGCTCTGTGTTTCAGGGGTGGTGAGAAAAGACTGCCTTTAACGCAGGCCAACTCCTCCCACACTTCTCAACTGACGGCTCACTCTATGCCAAATTATTTTAAAATTCTGCAAATCCAAGGAAGAAGGTTCCAGAAACGAGGAGCAGCCCAGGGCCGTGCAGCACCTTCTGCCTGCAGGGACCCTCTCCAGTACCCCACAACCCACTCGGCATTTGCCACAGGTTTAAATCCTCCTCTTAAATGACAGTTTTTGCAGGGCAAGGTGGGATCCTGAAGAACTCTTCTGAAGCAAAAGATCCTCAAATCCCCAGGTCACGATTTATTCAACGTTGTGATGAAGGACCACCAAGCACTTTGGTGTTGCCAACCACTCCCGTGACCCTTCAGTAGGCAGAAGTCCTCGTCCTCCTTCTCTGTTCAGCTGCAAGAGTTGCAGCTATTTAAAGAAACCGCACGACATATCCAGCACTTGTCACCCTCCTCCCCACCTCCTCCAGGAGCGGCAGACATTCGGCACATCATTAATTAGGTCCTAAACTCACCCTCCGCCTCGTGCTTTGTGCGCCTCTGATTCATTAGAATATTACTAAGGTACAACTGGAGATAATCATGCTGTTAGCAGGGCAGTTTACAAGATTACGTATAATGAGCATCGGTTAGAAGGGAAGTGCATCATGAATTTAACAGAAGAGTAAAAAAAAAAAAAAAAAAAAAGAGCAACAGCCCAATTATCTTCTCCCTACGCCAAGTTTCAAATAAAGCCCTCTGCAAGGCCAACACTATAGCACAGTAGGGAGCAGCACAGTGGGCTAAAATTGTGTTATTCTTCTCTTTGTTGAGAAAGGAGGACTAACAACGTGGACTGGAAGGCATTTAACTATCTATTTGATTAGTCATTCAACAGAATGACAAAGGTCACCAAAGCACCATCCAGCGCAAATGCATACCTGACCTCACACGCAAATGCAGTTCCTCCCCACGCTCCTCCTCCTGTCTCTTTCCGAAGCTAGGTTTGATACCAACAACCTGCTTTTTCCCATTTGGCTTAAACTATTAGGTTCCTTGTGTTTTAAAAGAACACCAAGCTTGCAGGAAGACATTGTGGAGAATGGGGAAGTTACATGTGCAGTATTTATAAATAACTATTTTATACCCCCCAGGTTATATTAATAGGTCAAAACGTCAACAGTTAAAGCAGAGCAAGGGGGAAACTCATGGCAAAAATAAAGCTACTTTAAAAGAAAAAAAGCAGAGGGGTTTTTTTTTTGTTGAGTAGAACAACCAAGTACCTTCAGGTTTACACAGTTCACTCTTTCCTAGGCGATTTGAGGATCAAAGAGAATTCTAAACCTCAACAAATACGAGGAAAAGTAGCAGAGGTTGAGCAAGAGCCTGCCCTGGGTCTATGAGTAGAACTGATGACTCCCACATCCACAGGTTCAGCTGCAGCAAGCCAGGAATTAAATTAAGCTGTCTAGGGAGAGGCACAGATGGGAGAAACTTCACAGCTGGTGTCTATAGCATGAGTAAATACACCCCTGCATGCAGATGTTCTGCAGGTTACTTTCAAGGTACAAGCCATCCATAGGAATAAATGAATGAGGTTGGGTTTGCCAGGCACTCTTCCTGCATCATCGAAAATACACGTGATGTCACCAGCTCCCATGGGGAAACAGCCGAAACCGGAGAGGGACGGTGTAATCCAGGCAGTGGGGAAGAAGGAAGCCTGCAGCCCACACAACTTCCCCACCAGCCACATCCTGAGGACCTGACCCAGCGTGAGGCACAGGAAGCCAAAGCCCTTCCCTAAGGAGCCGTGTTCCAGGCAGAGGAGAGGAGCTCACGGCATCCCCAGAGCTCGGGCAGGCATACACCGGTGCACAGGAGGAGCGCAGAAGGACCAAACACAATGGGAACGCAACAGGAACTCTTCAGTTAGGAGCATGAGGGAAGCAGAGAGCTAATTCTGCCAAAAACAGTGGGAAGAGATAAGGCTGCAGCCGCTCCACCAGCTACCGATGTGGTCTGTGTACTGGGGGAAGCTCACGCCGAACGCTAATTAAAGTTGGAACAACAGCCTGTTGGGACTGAATGGATTTACAAGGGCTCAGCGTGGGAGTGCAGCTCGGTGACAATTTATTTCTTATTTATACTGCACAGTACCACTCGGTGGCCTCAAATCATGACCAAAGCAGCATTGTGTTAGATACCGTTCAGCCACCCACACAGGCAAACCGCTTAGCCCAAACAGCTTACGGGCTGATGTGCTCATTCAGGAAAAGCATGTGCACCCAAGCTATCCCGGACAGCAAATACTCCCAGAGTTGAATCCTGCCCCGATTAGGGCAGAAATGCCAGCCTGGAAAAGGCCTGGGCTGAAAAATTCTTGTGGCAAATTCAGCTCTTTCACCTGGCTGCGTTGTGTTCCACGCTCAGGTCCCACAAGTTCCCAGCTGCTTGGTAAACTGGAAGGGAAAACGCTAGGGTGCTGCTAAGGATTAATAAAAAGTTAGGTGCTGCTAAGGATTAATAAAAAGTGTAAAGAAGTCAAAATGCAGCTGTGGTATTCAAAAAGAGACCATGCAATTTAAAAACATATTAAAAAGAAAAAGAGAAACCAAAACAACCCTCCCACCAAAAAAACCACCAAAACCAAAAAAAACCCCACTTCTTAGACAGAAACTTATATTGAAACAGCTCAACTTATATTTAGCTTGAAGTTAGTTCCTCCTGTTTCAAGGCTCAAAGGAGGCTTTCCGTGCCCAAAATTTTGACCACCTTTATCAGGTGTGTCTCTCTATAAATGTAGTTTTGTCAGGATTGCCACAGTTCTAACCAATAGGGTTTATAATACTATTTATGCTCCTGGCTTTAGGAAAATACTGTGAGGTTCTGTTGGAGGCAGTTTCACAGGGCACTCTTCCACTGAAGGATTGCTCTATGAACACAAGAATATTTCCACGTCTCCAGTGCAGTCAAAATCTCCCCAATGCCAGTTTCTCCTCTAGTTTAAAACGTTTGCTATAGTCCACTAAAAAAGAAAGGATAGAATTTAATCAGAAGAGGGGAACTAATTCCTCCCATCTCCCCTCCTGTTTTCCAAGGCCCAAACAAAACCACAGAGCCCAAACATTCAAAGGAATCTCTAGAGAGAACAAGCCAGATGCAAACTTTCAGCCAAAACAGGGAAGACCAAAAAAACACAAAAAAGTCAGTTAGTTTGAGGGTCTTCAGTCTGAGGCTTATAATGGAAACTGTTTTACAACTTGAATTACAAATTACACTAGAACCCAAATTTATAGTATTTTCTTAGCATTTGTATATATGCCTAAATCAAATCAATAATTAAGCTTTGGGCTTATAGGATTTACTTTGTTATGGCATCCTACTTGGCAGGGTATTTTCCAGCAGCAAGTTTACATAGCAGTTCATCCATAACCATGATTTACTTCACTTTCATTAGCTTAAAGACTAAAATCAGAAGACATTTAATTCTTCTAATTTAATATTTATAAATTAAGGAAGTAGGATCATGAGTACTGGGTTGCTAAAAGCCACTTCCATGCCAAGGAGTTCAACAAGAAAAACTTACTGCTGCCAAGGACACCACTTTCAGCACGGCTTCACAATTAACTACCACTGTGCTGTGTGGCTGGAGCTGTGATGAATCCTGTCAGGAGGAGAAAAATATCTACCTTTCCCCAGGCACGTCTCAGGGGGTATTCAGTGAGGTGCCAAGGAGCTGAGAAGTTAATTTGGAAAGGCTGAGGCAGACTCCTGGTCCCATGACTGTTGCTTTTGTTACCAGATCTATTAAAAGGATGGATGGATGGATGGACCACATCTATGGACTTAAAAGGATGGATGGATGGACGGACAGGCGGGCAGCCGAACTTGTAACACGGTAAGGAGGAAGAAAACCACGTCACCAAGAAGAGCGAGCAGATTAGATCACAGGCTGCTAATAAAGACCAGGAGCTCACCAGTAAAGTGGAGCTTCTCCAGCTCTTGTCTCTTTCTTGGAGAACAGCAATTAGCACTTCGCCTCTTTACTGTGCTCATGCAATGACAATGCCTTGTGCTAGCTCTCAACCAGTAAAAAAACCAGATAAGTAAATAAAATAAAATGTTATCTCAGCTGCAGACAATTTTATTACTACTCTACTCCCCACATTTTTACTAAAAATACTGTCATTTAAAGAAATCCATTTATTCTGTCCTCAGCTATGAAAACAAATTCTGTTTTTTGAGGACAACATAAGAGTAACTTAAGCCTTTTCAAAACATGCCTCTATGAAAGCAGGCTCTCTCACTTTAGCCAGATGAACGCAGGACTATTTTCCCTAGCTTGACTTCATCCTTTCAGCTAAAGCTGGGGAAATAGAAAGGTTGGTACAGTTTATGGGCAGAGCAAGTCACCTTTTTTTAATGCGTTAACAAAACCAAAAGGTCTGGTTTGCCAGGATTTACTTCTCTAAACGTCCAGGATCACTTGCAAAAAGTCATGGGTGATTTAATCACTTTTAGTAATTATCAAAAGCAGATTTGGAAAAAAAAAAAAATCAATCCCCAGAGAGGAAAGCAAGAATGGTGAAAATGCTCTTTCAAAGAGGTTTACTGCCTCACCCACCAAAAAGAAGTGGGTGTTTAAGAGAAGGTTGTTTTGTTTGCAGCTTCAGCCAAGCTGCATGAAGTTAGTTCCCATCCTTGTTTGGAGGTAAAGGAGGCAAAGCAGGGAAGCCGCTACATGAGCAAGAGGGAACAGGCAAAAAATGGGCAAAAGCCAAGGATAAGAAAGCACCTGAGAACGTAAGTAGATAGCAAGGTGTGGAAGCAGTGGGGACAGAAAGTCCATGTCTCTGCACCAACACCTCATGAGTCCCTCGCTGTCAAAATAAGCCCATCTACCTTGGGCAAACCGTGCTACTGCAAGTCACAGCTCATTCCCGTGTTTTGCCCCATCACCAGTGTGCCAGCAGTTCACTCCGTGCTCAGAGGAGACCTGAGCAGATGTCTGCGGGTGTGAATTCGGGATATGGCTAAAAAAACCCATCTAAGGGTGAGCTGCTACCACTGGCAGCAGAGGCCTGATGGCTCCCCCTCCCCACACTTCCAGCCCCAAGGCTCAGGCACAGCGGCAGCAGAAGCTGCCGGTTCAGACAGTTTAACCAGCAGAAAACTCCAATCGCTTCTTTGGAGTCTCAAGGAGCAGGTGAAGAAAATGAACATCCATCGCTCAGAGGCAAAACCGGTGCTGCTGTGCTGGGAGGCTGAGCGCCTGCCGTCAGCAAGCAAGTGGGCAGGGGCAGGGCTTTCCGAAAAGAGGGGGTGAACACGAGTGACATTCCTACCAAAACCAGTGCCTCTTCTGAGGATGACACAAATTCCTGCTGGTTTTCATTTATCAGCTGGAAATCCAAGGGCCTGCTGCTACAGGCTACAAGGTCCTCCTTATGGATGATGGAGAACTCCACAAACCCAAGGACTGACGAGGAGAGATTCAGGCTTGGCACTAGGAAAACCCTCAACAGTGAGAGTTAGTGGAACACGGAAACAGGCTGCTTGAGGATTAAGCACCACAAGACCACCAGCTACACAAAATATCCATCAGGAGTAGCCTCACCAAAGTCATCCAGTCTTGGGGCACAGGAAAGTACTGGATGATCTCCTGAGACTCTTTCTAGCCCTACTTTTATATGCATGGGTTGTATACCTGTGCACACGTATCTGTGTGCATACATATACACACATGTATATACCTGAACACATACACATAAATTATTGATTTGAGGACAAGGGAAGGTGTCATGTCTAATTTCCTCAATACAGGTTGCAGCCGACCGATCTTGCCTGGGAAAAAAAGGGAAAAAACAGTCCAAAACCCCTTCAAGTGCCTGACGCTTTTAAAAAGCCCAGCAACACAAGACAGCACCCATATGCGTCCCATACATAAAGACCCTGGTCAAAACCTTTGGTCTCTTACATAAGGCTCGAGTCCCCTGTTCAGGGAGGAAAGAACAGGCTTCCCCCTCAAGCCAAAGGAAATCTCCCTAAGGTTAATCTGCTGGTTGTTAAGTAACTTAAGGCCAGACACCGAAAGGAGAGGCGATCACATGCATGCGATTAGGGTGCTGCATACGCATGAAGGCAAAGGCGCCGAGGGGTACACGTGCCCAAACCTCCACTTACACCCTGGGATGCCCAGCGGGCTCAATGAGGCACTTGGGAGCCAGGCAGAGGCGAAGGGGGCAATGGATCCTGTTTTGTCTCCCCCAGAAAACATGCCTGTTTCGTGCTCCCTTCTCCCCCCACCCCTTCCCAGCGGCTCAGGGCTTGCGTTACCAGCAGGGCCAGGGCGGCGTCGGGGAGCCGAGCTACAAACTTTCCTGAGGAAATGCCACTGAGATGGTATCATCAGATCCTTTGAGAATAGAGAATAGATAAGACCACACTCTGGGAGATAATTATCCATTTGCGCTACAAACATATTTTCTTTTACAATAGCCAGACTTTTGCTCTTAAACCGCTAGGCAATTTTTTTCCCCTCAGGAAGGTTAACCTGCTATTATAAAAAACACTCATGGAAAGTGCCTACTGAAAGCGCAGGATGACACAGATGAACATAGATTATTCTTGCCCTGTGAATCACGCTCTGCTCTGCAATGCTGAAGCCCCTCTGCTCCCTCCTCCATCAACCTCCATCAACTCATGTCTCATCTCCAAAGCCTCCTTCTCCCTGAAGGGAGGCAGAGCAGCTCTCGGCAGCTATCGATGGCACAGAAGGCTCTGGTCAACCCAGGCTGTAACACAGGTCAGCCTGGCTGAGCATCCCTCTCTCTGCCATGGCTGTCCCTCATCTCAAAGCATGTTTTTTCCGACGACCCCGACACCAGTTGGTCCCACCACAACGCTGGCAGAAGCACGCTGCAATTTTGCTCAGCCGTAAGAATTTTAAACCATGCCTAACCATGCTTGGTAACCACACTTAAAAGACCTAGCAAAGTGCAGCCAAATATGACCGAAGCCCTTCAGCCGGCCAAAGGGCACCCCGGATAAAGAAGTAAATAAGTAAAGCAGGCTGCCACAGACAATGAGAGCCTATCTGAAATATTTCAAAACCAAATAACAGCATAAGGACCTTCAATGGGATTTGTAAGTCAGGGCTCAAGAGTACCATGTTTACAGGAATGAAAATTCAAGCACACTTCTCAAGGCTGGCACAGGGACTTGTGCTCACAGGAAGAGTAGGGGAAAAAAAAAAAAGAAAACACTGATTAGTAACAAAAGCTGACATTTGCTCAAGTCAGGAGAGGAAGTCTGGTATTTTCAAGTCGGAGCAGTGATTGCAAGTGTAATGGGAGATATGTTGGTAGCACAGCACCATCAGCAACCTCACTGGAGGCAATGCCAGAGCATCGCAGGACACCAGGGCCTTGGGACCTTGGGGGTAGTTGGGGGTGAACTGCAGGTGCCAGCTTGGCACTACCCACCCCTTCGGGCTTCCACTACACTTAAGGGCATCCCAGAACCTCCACCAGCTTCATCTTCACAGGGCCCAGACCGTGCAGCAGTGGGAACAGTATCGCACCGGCGATGGCATTTCGGCAGCATCAGCACTGCAGAAGATTAAATGGTAACACTCAATGTTACTTCAAAGGTAAAAAAAAAAAAAAAAAAAAAAAGCAGTGGTCAGTGATTTTCAGAAGGCAGATACTGTGTGCATTCAAAAAAAACAAAAAACAAAACAAAAAACCAAGTTTCTTTAAGCCTCCCAAAAAATGAGGGCAATGTAAAGTCACACTTGTCACATCTGAAAGTTCGTGCTGCAGGCCCCATACCTGCTGGGAATGAATTTAGAAACTTACGTGAGAGACTCAGAGATTTCTCGTCCAAGCCAGGCACACACACAAAAACACCCCCTTCCTTTAGTCTGCCTCCTCCACGCCCCTCCAAACCCAGGCATTTTTATCTGGCACAAATGTCCTCTTCTAACAACATGAGGGCAGTGGCAAGGAAAGCACGTTCAATGCAATCCACCCATCATGAAGGCCAAGGTCTCCCAAACGCCGGCTTGGGGCAGCCAAAGGAGGAGAAAACCCAGCTTGCTCTGACCCCTCGGGGTTCATCCCCTCCTCCGGAGTCAGGGGACCACACGTGCCGATGGTTGCCGGACTCGGCAGTGCTGTGCCATGGGGGCAATAAATGGGGGAAGGTGAGGGGGAGAAAAAAAGAGGACCACGAGGAGCTATTTCAAGCCCTCCCCCAGAGTCAGGGACCAAACAGCGGCACTTTCAGTAACAACTACAGGGCACTGAGGGATAATAACATGTAATATTGCGTTTGCAACAACGGGCAATATCAGACACTAAGGATTACATATGAGTATTTTCTCTTCTGATGGCAGTCTCATAAAACATCCAGGGCCAGCAGCCTGCTTTCTCCACAAAACATAAACCTTCCCATAAGAACCGAAAGCTTTGAAAGCACAAGTTGCAAGGAGTCCTGACTAAACTTTAGTATAAAAAGCTTTGAAAGGAGGCCTGTTTTCTTCAAAACCCGTGGCAGGCCTAACCCATAGTGAGGATCCACAGAGCTGTGCAAACTCAGGACCTCCCTGAAGCCCAGCCACCCGGAGGAGAAGATGGATGAGCTGAGCAAAATAACCACGATGCTCCATGAGGGAGCACGGCAGTAAGCCCGACCTGTACCTGAAATACAGCTATCTTTCAAAGGCCTAGAAAACTTGGAGGCCAGGACTAGGAGGGGAGGTTGGACCTTGCATCTGCACAAAAAGATAGCAACTAGGAGCTTTATATAATATGTGGCTAAGTATGCAACACTAATCACTGTTGCCTACTCATTTTTTCCTTAAAACAAAGCAAAGACATGTCCTAACTCCTAGGAAAAGGATTTAAAAAAATAAAAACAAAACCCCATGCATAACCTAAAACACAGCTTTTCACAGCTTTTTTAGGCTGCTGTAAGCTCTGCTGATTGCCAGCCTGAGACCAGCGATGCCAAGAATTCCCACTCCCTTCACATACGTGCTGTTCCCGGCGGCCTCCAAAAGAGTTCAGAAGCTTCAGGTAACTTTGTGCCACCCTCCATTTTTTTACTGACCACCCACACACAAAACAAAGCAAAAAAAGACCTGCACCAAATCACTGCTAAGTTGTATTTTACCTCCTCTTTATCAGATATAGGGAACGTAGGACAAAAGCATGCAGCGGTCCAGCTCCCTCCATGAAGATTAACGACGGAGCTCAGGGAATTAATACCTGCTGCACTTCTGAAATGGCCACGAGGCCTTAAATCCCTTAATATAGTTCTGATAAATTTAAAATGTTAAAGCGAGTTCAGGTCCGAATAGGTCTAGCCATCTCATTAAATGCAGTTGGCAACTGAGACTTAAAACTGAGCTTGAAAAACAGGAGGAGAAGTAGAGAAGGCTAAAAACCCAAGGACAGCCGTTGAGCCTCAGCCCCCAAGAGCGGCTTTCCCTCCTTCCCTACAGCCAGCACACGGCGGTCAGAAAAATGGCCAACAAAATGAGAAGCCAGCCGAGAGGATTTGTAACGTGAAACTGCCAGGCACAATACTGAAATTTTTCCTGTCTGCTGAGGGTGGTGGGGGGGAGGAAACCTCCAACCCTGCTGGAGAGGTCATTAAAGACAGATGGCTCACGCAGAGGGCTGGTAGGAGCACGCTCCTCTGAAACCCAGGCACCAGCACCAGTCACCCAGGTATCTGCTGGCAGAGGTAGATCCCCACCAGCAGAAAGCGGGGCTGCGACCAGGACCGGCGTGCAGCACCTCACCGGGACAGTAAACCCAGCTCCCACCAACATCTGCCGACAGCCCACCCATGGTTGCTGCCACAGCGAGCACGTCTGGACCCGGGGAGACAGAGGAGGAGGAGGAGGAGGACAACGGTGTGGCCACGAATGATTTTTGCATTTAGGTTTCCTGGATGGGTATCAGCAATCTGTCAAAAAAGGAAAGAAAAACCCTAACTGAACCATCGGCTACGCTCATTAAAATCCTAACGACGTCTGGAGAACTGCCCTTTCTGCAGCATGAAGTCATTGGCAACTTCGTCTTAACGCGGACACAGACTTCCCCGTTCTCCTTCCCTCTCCCCGCTGCCCTGCACCGACTTTAACCACAGAAGCAAGAACAGGATCGTGCTCAAAAAAAACCAAAAAAAACCAAATGAGCCAAGGGCCCAGGGCAGGGTGAGGGAGATGGCAGTGGGGGCTGTAAAGATAAGTAAATCCTTTGCTTTGCACATGTCTTGTTGTTATTTATCCCCTGGCTGCCATCACGTGAGCCGGTCCGGAGCCTGCACACCGAACAAAGGGCCTTTGCTGGGCCCTCCACAAGGAGGCCTTTAAGCATTTCTGCACAGTCTACAAGTATCCTTCCAATTAGCCTTTAAACTGTGACACTAAAATTAAAAAAAACAAAACAAAACAAAACAAAACCTTTTATGTAACAAGGTTACCCCTTCATCACGCCACAAACAGTGGCATGGCTGGGGCATATACACCCCCACCCGCCAGGAAAGAAAATTCCTAAATTTAGGCATGGTGTCTGCCCCTCCCTGTATCAATCAACAGATCAAGCCCTTCATTAATGGTGTTCAACTAACTTGCTGATTTAAGGGATGAAATCTCTCCTGCATGGTACCTTGAAGAGGACAGTCAGGTATTTTAGATCCCCATTTCAGAGAAAGCAGTAAAAAAACAACTTATCCAATACCAACTAGAAGCAATGCTTTAAAAAGTGAATCCAACTTCAGCCCAGAGTTCAGAGCCGAAAGATGCATGGGGGATTTTTGCGCAAGGATCAGTACAAGGCCTGAACCCTTCTGGCTGAAAATGCAACACCCTGACAGCGAGTGTCCGTGTGTTTGTCTATGTGTCCATCTGTCCACGTGTGCTCACAAGCCCTGCAGCACAACAGGAGGGTCTGCAGAGGAGCTGACCCGGTCCTTGAGGAGCCCCAGCCTGCCAAGATGCTCAAGCAACAGCCACTGCCTCATTCGAGTCAAGTCACCTGATTTCAGAACGACAAAAATGAGTCAAAACGCACAGAATCAGGCTCGGAACGTAGAAAATCAGCTCCTCTGCTTCAATCACAGCAATCCTCGCCTGCCAGTTCTTTTTAATCGCTAGACTGACAGCCATGTGGTAAAGTCGACATCGCCAAGTACTTGTCATTTCATTGGTGCTGCCAATTCCCATCTTGCTGAGACAATGACACATCAAAAATAGCTTTCATCTGTTTATATACTGCATGCTCGGCAAACTATGTCACCAACTGCTGGTGTGGAAAAAAAAGCCTTTTTTTTAAATAATCTCCATCCTGGAAAAAGAAAAATAAGATTACGTACTCTCTGAAAAATATGAAAAATGTATTCCATATTTTGGGAAACCTTCAATACCTCCCATATTTCATTGCAGATTATTATATTCTGAAAATATTTATTACAGTAAATCATAATAATTCTTCCTCTTTACTAACAAAGAGCAAAGGAAATGTAAACCAAAACATTTTTTCAGCAAAACGCTGGTTTCTGAAGCTGCTGAAAATATTTGTAAGACAGAAGCAGATACACAAAAGCATTTTTTCTTATGAAAATGGGAGGTTTTTGCAGATCCAAACAAATGCCAAAAACAACATACACAAAATTTCAGTGTCTTTCTTCACATTTTCATTGGTCTCCCTGGAAGACATATACTGCATGAGTCACATCCCTTTGTTCCTGTCTTCCTGGGCTATTCAAATTTGCTGAGGTATTTCTTGGTGGACATGGATACCATAATTAGAAAAAGTCCTGTTGCCTACTGATCTGATGAACATCTGAGTTTGCTTACATAAGAATATACCGTGAAATGTTTATTTGTGCAATTTTTGCTTTGCTCTTCCCTCCTTCTATATATAACACAAAGGGTAAGAACGGTTTAAAGCCCTAAACTCCATACATGAAATTCTGAAAGCAGATCTACAAGCAAATCCATAAAGTCAGAATGCCTAAAACTTGCTTTGATTCTTCATAAACCTCACCCTATACTTTGCTGAGAAGTGCGAAAGGAACTGCAGAAATGCAGGAACAAGATTCTCTTTCACAGCTAAAAAGAACATTTTGAAAGCTGAAGTAACTTATTTACTTAAGCCCCAAATTAGCTGTTAACAGAGAAATTTTCATCTGAAGTACTCTTCTTCTAATTGCAGAACACATAGAAGTGTTTCAGAAAAAATGGGATTCACAGCAGTTTTGGAAGGGAGTCCCAGCTGAGATTGCAGGAGATGGCAAGTTTCAGGCCTGACTTATGGAGCCCTCATGACAGCCTAATAAATCAGAAAAACATATTTTTCCAACTTGTAGATTAAAACAAATACCAATTTGGTGATAGCATGCTTTTGGGCAGCCGTGCTTCCAAAGGAAAAAGGACTGTTTACACTAGCCTGATACTCTAATAGACGGACACACACGTACCATTAATTACGCCTGGCAGATGGAAGCGGGCTGCGAGCGCCTGCAACGCAACCCACAGGTCATCAAGCTGCCGAGGGTGTAGGTGTAACTTTGCTGTCTCGAAACGAGGGGAGATGAATGCCCGGAAAGATGAGGCTGTGCCAGCTGCAGACGGCTCTTGGGTGCTCCTCCCCAGGCAGAGAAATCCACCCAGAAGAGCCCCACCGCTGCTGCTTCTACCACTGCTTATCGAGCAGCGAGTTCAACCAGTACTTCTTCCACACAGCCAGACTCCTTCCCACAGGATGCCACTGAAGCCAAAGGCGGAAACACAGTTTATACTGTAAGGGCTATTAAGCAGGGCTGAACTAGGTGCAGCCTTGGTTGCGAAAAATAAGAAAGTACCCACCCCACATCTCCACCGTCAGCTGCCAAAGGCTTGGTATATCCTATGGGAGGTCTCCCTCTCTCTCTGTATATATATTTTTAATCCTTTTCTCCATCACTGCCAAGTATCAGAGACAGCAGCCTAGGCACTACAGACCTGTAGTCTGATCCCACATAGAAGCTCTTAGGCTAGTCCAAATATACTTAGATTTTTGTCTAAAAAAAGCTTAAGTTCTTGAAAACAGGCTTTTATATCAAGAGTGGCAGCTCATTGGCATCTTAAAAAGTAGGACCTAGCACTAAGTGCAGCTGAGAGGATGTAATGCTGACATAAAGCAACTAAGCAAAGGAGAAAGTTCCCGTTTTCTCTTTATTGGGATTTAATATCAACTTGGCTAAGTAGAGTTGTACAGCTCAGTGGAAAAAGTAGATTTATTTTTTTCCCTACTCCCCTCCCGTTTTCAGATGTGTTCTTCCTTATGGAAGAAGCAGCAGGTAAATCAAAACGGTCCTCCACCTCCCTCAGGAGGAGCCAGCCTGCCAGCTTCTGGGAGCAAAGCTCAGCCCTGAGCTCAGAAAAGTTCTTTTGAAACATTGCTCTGAAAGCAAAAGCTCTCCCCCAGGGAGGTGGTGATGTGGAAGCGGGTATCGATAAACAGAGATATTAGCTGCTGGTCTGTTTTCGCAGTCCAAATCAAACAAGTGGGAATAGAAGAGAATTATGTATGCATTAAGATTAAATTCATATTTTAAAATACTATTAGCAAAAGATTGGTAAGAGATCAAATGCAATGCACTCTGTGTAATTGCTTGATTCCTTTGGGGTTTGTTTTCTTTTTTTTTTTTTTTCTTTAAGTAAACATAGTCCGTAAGAGGAAAGATATTCACATATGGTTAAATTTTAATTCAGTTAGTTATATAAACTACATGCCACTATAAAAATTCTCACCAGTAGTTTCAATTCCATAATCACAAGCTGTTATTCACTTTCCATGATTACACGTTCTGCCCCGCTGAAAAGTTTGTCCTTCCACTTCAAACATAGGTTAAGCAACTCACAGACGCATTTAAAACAGACTGTAAAAGAACTTAGTGAACTTTCTGAGTATAAAATATACTAAAATTAAGCCTGACTTTGTCGTCATACTTCATCGACCTGTCATCAACTTCATGGTGTACCCAAAGGTAACGTTCAAAACCAAGATAAGGCATAAGAACACCACATAAAGAAGACAAGGCAAATTATCTCTCAGTTTAGTATTTCTTAGGTTAGTCTACAAGTAAGAGACTTTACATTTTTTGAGTAAAAATACAAAGCACAGCTTCTTAAATGCCATGAGGCAATTACCCAAAATGCAGTCTTACTATAAAAACACAAAACATGCTCTTAGCATAAAAATAAAAGTCTTCACGAGATGGGCTTTTATCCCAAATTTAAAAGTAATTAAAATGTATTATATGCAAGTGTTGGATGGGGCTCAGTCCATGACTCAGTTCTCATGTCACCTCCAATCACAGTGAGGAACCTGCTCTTCAAGATGAAGTCTGAGAGTTATGGGTACAACAATTTATTACTGCTAGCTCTAATTAATTCACATCCAACCATTTCTAGTTCTTCAGTACGTGAAATAAACTAGATGCAAGTTTCTGCCATTTGAGATACATCTAATTCAAACAGGAAGCTCTTCAAAATCTAGGACTACAAAAACGTGATGAATAGATTGGAATAATTTGCCCCTTTAGGTCCCTAGTCAATGTAATGATTTGTGAACATAAACTTGAGAGCACACCTGTATCTTCCTTGGTATCAATGCCCTGGCACATCCATCCAAACCAAAGGATAACTCTTCATACAGCAGCCTTCTACATGCACCAGTCTAAAGGCATACTCCTGAGCAATCAAGCTGAACAAACATCAGGAGGAGAAACATAAGGGAGAAGTAATAAGAGACTAAAATTGCCACTTTTTAACAGAGATTATAGTATTTACTCAGTAGTGCCTGCCACAAGAAGGTGTTTCCAAGGACCGGTTAATGTGGGCATGCAGTTCCTGAGAATGCAGGCTAGGATAAAAATATTTATTTTTATTTATTTTTAAGCTACAAAGGCACCCCAAATAATACACTTTACTGACAGCCTCAACTTGTGGCAATCAGCATAGCTTAAACCACTGCAAATAATCTCCAAGGAGAGCGATAATGTACAGCCATCCCGAAACAGCAAACAGGGGTCGGGGGGCAAAGAGCTTACCAACACTAAGCACAGGCATCTCAAAAAGAGCAGCTTCCAGCTCCACCCAATATATGGCACGTTCACACATGACCTGTAACCCACTGCTGAATCCCAGGGCTGGGATTCTGATCTCACTAAATCTGGGAATTATTTGGGATTTGGCCAGTATGGTCCAGAGCAGAGTTGGACAGTAAATGCATACCTACCCTTCAGAGCAAGATTAGCCTAAAGAATTATTATTTCTAAAAGACCAGCAGAAAACAGAAGTGTATAACAGCTATGCTGTGAAAAAAACAGTGCTTTTCGAGGAGTGCCAAAGCCAGACAGATTTACAGTCGCTGAAAAATGAAAAACCCTCACCATCCCCTACCCTAAACCTGCATCAGAAACCTTTTTCTTTGTGCTGGAGCTATCCAATACTCAGACACAAATTTTGGCTCCGCTGAGACTATTCTTTGATCCATGCAAGCTTTCATTCAGTCTCCCTACAAATTGGCATTATGATAAAGTACCAACACACCCATGTTTTAGGCAACAACAAAGGGAGGATGCAAAAAAGGAGCTGTTGCAAGAATAACCGTGTATCTACCCATTCATAACTTCTGAGCAAAGAAAACCCAATGTACTTGGGGGTTGTATATTTTTGTGGGGTAAAAGATAATTTCTCATTTCTACCAATGTTACCCAAACACACTTACTAAGGGAGTCAAGACAGATGAGCTCTTGGTGATAAGTACTGTGGTAGCTGAAGGTCTCCCTTGTCCCAAGTGTCCACTGTCCATCCCTACCTCTGCAGCAAAATTCACCCACTGAAACCCCACCTACATCCATGTTTTGCCTGCTCCACGTCAGAGCAGCACCTGAGCTCCAGCTGCCTCTGACCAGAGCCGTGTGATAATAAAACTGGAGCACTGCAGGGCAGGCACTCCTTCCCCTCTTCCCAGCTGCCACCAAGAAAACACTTCCAGCAGCACATCACCATCCCTCAAGGCTCATCTGCAACCACTCATGTAGGTGCCTGGCTGCCCCCTCCTATTTCAGTTTGCTTGGGCATCAGAAGTGAATTAAAAAAGCAGTCACAAATGCTAGCTCAGTTAGTTGCTTTGCCAACGAGTTGAGTGCAGGGGTTTAGTTGGGAGTCCAAAGGTCCTCATCCTGCAACCCTGTACCACCCATCACAGCTGAGTACCAGCAGCTCAACACACCAGCAACTGCTCCTTGCAAGCTGACTATGGGAAGCACATTCGTTTTCCTAACAAGACAGAGGACGCTGGCCACATGATCCTTCTTCATGCAATTAATCAGAAGGTGGTTTGGATTTAAATAAAACTACAGCAGAAATTCCCTCGTGTCATTCAAATCTCACCAGAAAAGCAAATTCTGGTTTGCTGCAGGCAAAGGATGCAAATGGCCTTGAAGAACCACAACAAGCAAGCAAAGAAAAGACTGGTCAAAAAGGCCAAGGCCATCTGCAGTCCTTTACACACTTGGATGAGGCCAAAAGAATAACTGGAAGGTCGCAGTTATGCCGGACTAACTTTCTTCTTGTCTTTTCAATCACCATTCCTCACAGAAAAATAACCTCATGCTAGCAAGTTTGGAGTGTTTTTGTTTTGTTTTCAACCTATAATACGGCTATGGCAGTTCTTCATCTACAAGACATCTAATCATTTGTTCCCCTTCTGAATTCTGTGAGCAAGCAGACCTTGACAGAGATCTATTAACACACACATGATTCATGGCACCAGTCAGAAAGCAGAGCGAAACCATCATTAAAAAGATAAAGGACAGAAGCCAAGGGGACAGTTCCCCTAAATAAAAGGATTTATCTAGGAGGTGCTTTATTAATATGATATATAACACAGTACACCATACTGGAAAACCACTTGCATGGTGGACAGTCCCACAGCAGCATACAAAAAGGCAAAAAAAGACAAGTAAACTCCATAACTTGGGGGAAAATCAGTTTCTAAAGCTCACTGTGGGCCAGTATAAATGATGCTGCTCCACAGCCACTGTTCAACCATTCTTTTTTGCTTGCAACTGAAGACTTGTGTTAGCACTTTTTTTTTTTTTTTTTTTTTTTTTTTTTTCAGAAAAACCCATGAAGCATCCAGTCAAACACAGAGAGAACAAGTTTTTCTATGCAGAGGGATGTCTGGTGCTTTGAAGTAGGGCCTTTGCATCCTACAGCCGGGCTCTGGGAGAGGCAGGGGCCTGCTGCTCTCCTCGGCTCCGCTTCCAACTGCAAACCCAAACAGCACTGACAGCAGCAGGCCACTATTTTTAATTACACAGCTGGGATCGTCTGTTCCCTGAAGAACTCTTTAATTGCTCTTTGCTTGACAACCCCATCCCCCTCTCACAGCAACCAGGTCTTGAGCATCTCGCCACAAAGAGCCCTGAGGTCCCTGAGACACGAGCACATCATTTCTGGAATCTTTATTCTGGTGTTTTTCCAGCATCAAGAAAGTCTAGACATATAAGTACTGAACAAGTCACCAGAGACACCCCCCCCAAAAAAAAAAATCAGAACATCAAATATGCACACCTTCCACCCAAAAGTCTGTGTTATTTTAATACTAATCCCCATTAGTATGGCGAGGAGGGACAGGGAAGCCACGCAAGCACCGGCACAATCTGCGAAAGTGCAGATGCTTCCATAGGAAAAGGTATTTCAAAGGGGATTCCCCCTGGGCAGTGCCAGAAGCGGGGGGCTGCCCATCCCTGCGTCTGGGAGGCAACAGGGAGGTCATCACCCAACCCCATATCCTCACACTGCCAGACACTCGGCCGGGACTCCCACGGCAGGTCACCAAACTCGCCGCCTCCTGCTGCGAATGGCCATGCCCCCCAAAAGCCCACAAAATGGGGGTCACAACCGCCAAGTTCATCCTCCCTGAGAGGTAGCATTGGTAAAGCACTTAAAGGAAAATGAAGTGCTGAGGAGGAAGAAAATAAATATTTGGCACCACCAGTTTATAGCAGAGCAGGTTTATAAACCCCGTGAAATTAACTTTTTTGTTTGTTTTTTTTTTTTTCCATTAAAACACCCACTCACACACTCACAGAACAATTCATGAATATCATTCCTTCCTTTCCCTCTGCCCCCAGCCCTTTTCCACTAGCTTTGGAGGCAGTAAATTAACTGTATGAAGAAAGTTTCCACTGTAAGTTTTCAGTTTCTGACTTCATTTAAAATTTCATCATGCTCCGGCTATTTCAAACATTCCCAGCCAGTCCAGAGCTGCAAATGACACCCATCCATAACGGGAAAATTATGTGCTTAAAGTTAAGTACCTCTCACTTAGGTCAATGAAAATAAAAAGTCCCAACACAAAATGTTTGGCACATTCTTTTTCACTCTGTGCTTCTATATTCTTGCTTTCAACGAACCTTAGGAAGAAATGGGGCTTATTAGCGTTCTCTGTCTTAACATTAATTATTTCCCAAACCATCTCCTATTACACACCCGCCCCCAGTGCAAGTGCTTTCCTTTGTTATATGAAGTCTGTGAAGCTGTTGAGCTACCCTCTCCACCGTGCAGTCTATTATATTATCGGGGACATGAGGACAACCCGACAGTCCCAACTTTGATCTCCCTCACTATCTAGAAGAGCTGCCAAGTCTCCTTCCAAAAGGTGGCCGCACACCAGCTGTGGGCAGAATGTTCCTGCTTGGAAAAATCACTTACAGCTGTGCCTCCAGGGGACACAGGGTTTCACAGCCGCATCAAAATAAAATTTGTGCCGCGGCCATGCAAGAATCCTGAGAATATATCGAGTCTATATGGACAAGCATATGTGTTCACCACGTGCTGGGTGAGAAGGGAAGCGTAAAGGTACCTTGCCCCCGCCGCTGCAAGCAGAAAGCAGCGGTTTACGCAGCCCTCCTTTCACCAACCTACCGCAAGAATATTAACGCATAAATACCAAGACCAAACACACTAATGAGTACAAAAGCTGTGTAATCATTTTCCCAGATTAAATCCATCTGTCCAACAGAATCCATCTGCCCAAGGAGCTTATTAAGGCTGGAATAAGTCTTTTATTAGTCGGGTTACCAGGATCCAAGCCTTATCTCTGCCACCTTCGAGTCCCCCCCAGGCACGCCAGCCGGCCGGCATAGAGAGCCGGCCGCCCCCGGCACAGCCAGCCTTTGCCATGTCTCCTGTGCCACCGCGTCCCCTGCACCTCCCAGGAAAGCCACGGAGGTGTAGGGTGCCTTTTTTCTCGCCCCGTTTAACTGCGCTCAGGCGTTTGGTGCTCGAAGGGAAAAAGCCATGCTCTGAATGACTCTTCTCGGCCATAAAAAACAGGAAGGGCCCCGGTGCAAGCGCCCCAACCTCGGCAGAGCCCCGGCTTTCAGCCGTGGCACAATCCCACCTCTGTGCCCCGCTAGCTATGAAGGGAGTCACTCAAACCCAAACCCGGGCTAAAAGAAGGCGAGTAATGTCTTCATAAGCCCGCGAGGGCACGGTCCCAGTGGCCGGCCTCGCCTTGCCAAAGAGCAGCCAAAAGCTGGAGGCGAACAGTGCCTCGTCAGTCTCCCCGGCCGCTATTCAGAAGCTGGCAGGCGACTGGAAAGCCAAGAGACTGCTTAAAGTTCGGCTTTGTTCGCCGCTTGGCACGGCCGGGAGCAGCGGCCCAGGGAGGCCAGCACCGGGAACATTTATAGAAGGGTGTCCCAAAAATGGGAAGGAGGGGAGGAGCGGCTAAACAGAGACATATTCCCACCACGGGTGCCAGAAAAGAAAGGAAATGACCAGACAGAGGGTAAAAAAAAAAAAAAATAAAAAAAAAAAATCGATGCTCAAAGTAACTTAAGCGAGGTTACACCGGACAAGGAAAAAAGGGCATAGATCAGTTTAGTTTGGAAGGGAAATTGCAGCAAGAGTGCCTACCAGGCTGCAAATTTTTTTTTTTTTTAGCTTGTTTAAATAAAAGACATCCATCAACAATATGTTACAATTATAATACAAGATACGACTCCTGCTCCTTTACAGAGATATGTTGGGGGTTTATTTTTTCTTCCCAAACCCCACAGGAACTTTTTCCTGTGTTTTTTAAACTCCCTATAAAATAAAGAAAAATATGTTTACAAGCTGACAAACTAGTGGCTGACATACTGCATCAGGCAAGAAACAGCAATAGGAAAAATTAAGCCAAAACACCCCGAAGCGGTGGTATATCCACATTTACCGCTCATGATCTCTGCCACAGGAGACCAAAGCACGCTTCAGACACTCAGCGCCGCATCGGCCAGGACACCGAGCAGAAGCCACCACTGCAATTTCTGCGCTTTAAAGACAAACTACATCAACAGCAACACGCGCTCTGTTGAAAAGAGGAGGATGATATAATCACTTTGATTTTAAGCACTGCACAAACAAGGATGGGGAAGATGAGCAACACCAATTTCCCATCCCCTGTGGCGGTGCCTCTAAGCCATTACAACAGTGGACCATTAAGACAGCGTAGATGGGGCCGATGGGGAGGTTCTGTAACACACAACCAAGCCCTGAAACCAGACAATGTTTTCCAAAGCTCAGCCAGTGTTTGTGAGCATCCTTAAAATAAAGTCTTTATATCAAGACAGCCCTGGAGTTACTCTTTTATCCCCAAGTTGCTCAGCCCCCTTCACATTCAGAAACACTGCTTGAAATGGGCCCCATCCAGCATAACCACACGCACGTGAATTGTATGTGAGCACACGTGTACTGGAGAAAGAAAAGAGGGAAGAGCCTGTATCTCCTCATCAGCGCTGGGGCAGGCAAGTTGGAAAACCTTTGCGTGAAACTCCATCATGAACCAGGATATATATCCGAAGAGCCAGTGTGGCATAACACTGTACCTGACCCATTTGACTGGGCTTATTTTAGCACAGTGAGATGAGCTGAAAAAGAGTTGTTCATTTTCACACACATACGCAATCATGCCTTCTCACCCACCCAATTAGGAGAAAGAAATGTAAATTTTCATTCCATCACTTAAGTCACCAGAACCACCTATTTCTCCAAAATCTAGATTGAAAAATCAATAAGACATAGCCAAAATTGCATATGCTAGACCATATCTAAAACCAAAATGACTGAGGGCTCTACATTTTGTACCAGATCATACAATTTTCCTTCTCACATTTCCTACCTCCCAAGAGGAAATAAACAGAGATAACTGGCAGTGAGATGTGATGAGGGAATTAACCATCAGTGAGTACAACCTATGAAAAAATTAATTTGTTTCCATAATTTCCACAACACTAATCTACTCCTATATCTCAGGAATCAGGACGAGAAGAATTACTGCCTCTGCTTGTTCAAGAATTTTTTTTTTTATGGGGTCCCTAACTGCTGAAGATTAAACATATTTAATAATACATCTACAAAACCTACAGTTTCATGTATAAATAGCTCCTCATCTTCTAAGCAAGGGGAAGTACATTCCTCCAAATCACGATGCTCTTCTAGCTTTTGATTATGCTGTTTAGGCTGAGTCAAACCTGCCTTATGCTTTGGAGGACATGCCCCTTTCTGCATCTGATACAGAGGCATTTTACACTTCCACGTGATACAGCTTCAGGCCCCCCTCTGAAGTCATTCCCTCCTTCTCCCCAAATTTACATCTACAGAGAGTCTTCACCAGGATGACAAAGCCTCAGTAACATTTAATCTTCACTGAAGGGAAAAAAAAAAAAAGAGGAGAGAGAAAGGAGAGAGAGAAAGGAGAGAGAGAAAGAATTCAAGCCAGACCTCTGAACAAGGACTTTTTATCCTAGACTTACTAAGGGCTTGTCTACATGGGAAAGTCAGGGTGAAGGAAGCGACAGTGTGAATTTTCAGCACACTTTCTTTCAGTGGACTAAATTAACCTGCACAACAGGCGCTCTTAGTGCACACTCAGCATCCACAGGGGGAGTTAGTGCAGAGCAGCTAGCGTGCTGTAAATTCACACCCTAGCTTACTGCGCACTAACTTCCCCATGTAGACAAGCACTAAGCTGCTGAAGCCTTCATTTGCCAATGCATCCTTTGTTTGGTTTTTTTTTTTCTCTCAGCAGATTAGTTCTGGAAAACTCAGGCCATCACTACAGTAAAGGAAAAAAATTGGCAGGCTAAAAAGGACAAACACTTATTTTTCCGATAAAGCAAATTACAATCACAGACAAAACTGCTGTAAGTGGCACACGGGCTGATTCAGTTAGTCTTCCCCAGGTCTAATCAGAGCCCCAAAACCCGTCCAGATGAGAGCTGCTAGCACAAATGGCACCCATAAGAACTCACATTGCAACAACTGGTTTTCAACTTCTCCCAGGTTCTGCCTCTTACACCTATAAGGAAAAACCCTGAGAGCAGCAGGAACATGGGCTGAACCCCATCAGCGCTGAACTGAGATGCAACCTCCCAGTGCCAGCAGGCTGAGCTGCCAGTGCCTGAGAAAGGTCTATGCCACAGACGCAGTTCACAACCGGTTATTTCTCTCTCTGTTAATTAATGAGGGCTTTTCCCCCCTCCGATAGCTCACTAAAGGCAAATTTGTCAGTCTTTCCTTCTTAACGGCTGCCTCTAGTACTCTGTCACGCAAACTTCCCCTTGCCCCTTCTCAAAGGGAGCACGTTCCCCATCAGTAAGATACCAATGCGGCCCCGACACATGTCACCATTTCAGAAGCAGTTTGTACTGAGCAGGGACTTTCCTGCTTCAGACCCATCCTGCTTTAACCCTGCTGCCTGGTGATCCACGCAAACTCTCTGCACCTTGTCCACGATCCCACTAGGGGACAGCCAGGCACCCCACAGCAGCAGTGACAGATTAACCAGATGTCGTTCTCCAGGAAAGCGAAGCAGCTTAGCAAGCCCCAGCTCCGTCCTCTTGTCTGTCATTGTTTCCAGCTACGGATCAGACTGGATCAGACTTCAGACTCCTGAAATCGTTCCCAGCACTTGTTTACCCGAAAGACCATTACAAGGTTAATATTGCACTGGAAGGAACAGAGAACCACTCCTGCATCACAACTCTTAACTTCACTCGATGCTTACTTTTTGTGCCTTACTTCCACCTTGATAGTGAGAAAAATAAGCAAAAAAGACAAGGTATGAGTTTGATGAGCTACCATTTGAAGGTGTATATATGCCTCAGGATATGTTATCTGTACTCTGAACTGAAAGTAGCTGGTGCCTTCCTTGGCCTCTCACACCATCAAGAATCAGATTTGTCATCTAATATTGCCAGAGCAGAGCTACAGCAGAGACCATAAAAGCTATAGGACAGATGTAGCCCTAACACAGAATTTTCTTCATCTTAAGGACCACTGCCAAGGTCTCAGTCCCGTCAGGCCACCACCCCAAGTAGGACACCACCAGGCAAAGGGCACTGGTAAGAAGGTGGAAGTAACATTGGTGAGGGTTAAATACACTTCCACCTCTAAAAACTTAAAAAAATTAAAACTTGCCTTCAAACAAACACAAACAAGGAAGCCAATTCTGTTGACTTCAAGTCCATCTCTTCAATGAGAGTTCAGTGATTTTTAGGGCATGAACTGTAAAGGCAGGAAAACTAATTCCTCTGAACAAGCTTTAAAAAAAAAGAATGAAGAGGCAAGTGATAAACCCTATGTTTTTCACACAGCTCTGCAGTCTTCTCCCTGCAATACCCTTAGGTCTAAATGACCTGCAAATTAACCAAAACATGAAATCTGACTCCACGCCTCTGCTCTGCAGAACACAATCAGCCTGCCAGACAGTCCAATGATGACAAAGAGGTTTCAAGGAAAGTTGTTTAAATATATTATTGCCTGTCAACATTTTCTACAAATACTGCACCAATCAAGGCAGACCCTTTTAAATGGAGCAGGAAAGGGTACTCAGTAAGGAGAAAAACTCCAGGAAAAAAAATCAACAGTATTTTGAAGCAGCCAGGGAAAACAAAGGATGGCAAAGTAGCTTCCAGGCAGTTTTCAGCTCTTCTACCTCAAGCTATAATCAAGCTAATCAGATCAAAACCAGATCTGGTCATTGCATGCATCATAGGCTGTCAGAGAATTGTCGGTGCAGAAACTGCTATCAGCAATTGCTCTTCTATGGTCTTCTCTGGACCTAACAAAATCCTGATGGTCTGCAACAGTGCTAGCAAGCACAGCACCTCTGGAAGAACCTTGAAAAAAGTGAAAACATACTACAGATTGCAACCAACCTCACCTCGGCTTTAGAAGTATAAAAGCACAGCAAGTGGGAGAACAATAATCTCAGCATTTTGATTCAATACGAAATGTTTCTGGTCCCATCTAGCCTTTAAAGCAAAACTCCGGAAGAAATGTTGCAATATTAATTGGAGAGCTTTGGGAGGCACTGCCACATCTCTATCAGTAGGAGCCCATTCCCATCGGCACACATCTCCCAAGATGCTTGGGAGACACCACACCTCAGTGGTATGGACTCCTTGTCTCCTGCAAGCTGCTCTTTTGGAAACTGGCACTACTCTTTGAGGAACCGTCTTCTTTGCAAAAGGCTACTCCTCTAGAGCCCATTACATGATACCCTGTTTGGCCTCAGGCAAACTACACTTGGTCCTGTCCAAATTCAAGATACCACTCCTTACTTTCTTATGTGGTTCTAATGGATGAGGAATGGTCTAAGACAAGGGCTTACACTCCTTTCAACAATGCAGAGAAAGAAAGGAGAGGAAAGCTGAAGCACAAGCATGCAAGAGCATGCTGAAGCACGCAAGAACAAAGCTACCAACTAGGTATCCTTGAATCTTAAATGTTTCCCATCTTGCAGTTTTCTGGAGCAGATGCACACACATGGAGTTGAAAGTAGATATTTGGCCTTTTATTCCTTTCCTGCCATTACAAGTCCTGCTCTGGGAAGTAGCGTTTCCATGGCCCACTTACACAGCTACAAGCCTGTCCCTCCATCCATCAATGAAAACAAAGACGTTTCAGGCAAATATGCCAGGTCACCCAAAGAAGTCTTTCACTAATTTCCACAGCTAAGAAGGAAGGTGGGGGCTCTAACACTGTCATAATTTAGGCCGGGTTGGACAATGACAAGATAACAGATGCTCTCCCCCACCTCTCAGTCCAAGGAGAAGAAGGAAAGAGATAAAGAGATTTATGAGTTAGAATCAAAACTAGACTACTTTAATTAAATATTAACAATAAAATAAAAAGGAAATAATGAAATCGATGCACTATAAACAGAACCCTATCAAGTTCCCAGGAAGATGGCACCGAGGAAGCTCCAGAATGGACTCAGTGACAGATTCCAGAACACACTGATGGAGATCAAAGGTAGACCAACTGACAGGGTCCTCCTCAGACATCAGTAATTGACGAAAGAGAGACACTGAAGCAGAGCCAACTTTGCTCCCTCAGCCTTTTACACTGATCATGGCAGATGGGATGGAACACCCTATAGCTCAGTTTGGGTCACCTGACCTGTCCACCCTTCCCCACAGTTCAAGCCCTCCATGGGGTAACCAACCAGGTCAACTGACCCTGATTGCCACAGCAACAAGTCTAAGCAAGAGCCTCTCTCACTGAACAGAAAGAAAGTTGGCTCTGCTCCGCCCCAAACCGGGACACACAGCAAGCAACCCTTCCAACTCTTCTTCAGCAGCCGATGGAACTGCTGAAATGTGATTTCAAATGAAGGCCTCCCAAGAAATCAAGGGCTGGGGCATGGGTTTGGGCTACTGAGTGGGTAGCAAACATCCCATTTGTTGTGGGGATATGCACCAACATAAAAGGAAAAAGTATATATGGAATTTAGGAGGAAGAAAGGAATAAGAGGAGTGCAGGGGTTATACTTCTGGTTTGTTTTCTGGTTTTAACTTTCAATTTAAAACGCCTCTTAGGAAAGCCTTTTGGATTATACAGGCCAGTACTGTGAAGGCTACAATACAGACCCTTAAAACGCAAACAAGAGAAGGATTTTGTTTATGCTGACAGAGCAAATGGAGCAGACCAAAACCTATCTTCAAATATTTATTTTCACATTGTGAATGTCAACAGTCTTTTCTGTCTTCACAACAAGTGGGTAAGGTACAGTCACTGCACAAACCAAGGTCAAACACATCCCTCCAAGGTTTCATTTGGCGAGATACCACTGGAGGACTTATTTGTGCAAGCTTGGAGATATATAATCAAGCAGGAGACTGCAGAGATTCCTGAGAATTTGAGGGAAGAGAAGGGTGTATTTATTAGTGTTTTAAATTACAAACGGGTGAAAGATTAATTGTTAAAACAATAAGGGGGCCAGAGCCCAGAGGAGGCCCACAAGTGCCTGTGCAGCAGGGTTCCCCCCTAGAGCACAGCCCCACCACACACACACCCCCTGACCTCCCAGCGTAATGAGGGAGGAGAGGCTTGTGTAACGAAAGGTCAAAATAAATATCTGAGGCATTTAAGCTGTATTTTTTCTACACTTAGCTTTCTTTCACGGCAGCGGGGCTGTAAAACAAGACCTTTCTGGCTTAAGCCCACCATTCTTCAGGAGGCTTTCATGGAGCATAATTTCAGAAAGGGTTTTGCAGTCGACGCTCCACAAGGCAAATAAATAGCCATCGAAAAGTACATGTGTATGTTTGTACTTTTTCACTGGGCAGGTCAGACAAATGATTTTTCAGCAGAGGGCCCACATGTGTGCCGTCCCACCATGGGGACTTCTGCACACCAAGGGATCCCAACAGCTAAACTGCAAATGCTGCCAGAATGCAAAGAATTCAAGTGCAATGGCTGGACCACGGCTATGCTGTCCAGAAGCACAGGAGCAACCTACCAGCATCCTAATGGCTGCAATTAACTTATCTTAGCACTGATTATTTACTTTTTTTAATGCCCCACCAAAAAAATCACACAGAGATACCTAGCACTTGCCCTTGTGCAAAATCTTTCCATCATAAAATTAAAGAATTTACTTCCTGAGGGAGTTCAACATTAAAAGCCACATTCAATATCAGAAGTAGTAACTGAGCTAAAGCAGAAGTACAAACGGGCAGAGGTGCAAAATACACGCAAGACATAAAATTGCCCATTGTGGATTTTTTTGGGATCAGTCCGCAGAGTGCACAGGTCCCTTATGTCCCAACTGCCTCCATACACATAGATTACACTTTGAGGTGTACCATTCCGAGATACCTCTACTTACAGATTAGCCCAGGACTCAGCAACCCAAAACATATTCTTTAAAGACTGTTACCTCTTCCAATGTTGCATTGGGGAGAGTTATTAACAAATATAGCAAAGCAAATCTCCAGCTATTAATTTTAGCCTACACTCGTTTCAACCAGCTATGGCTCAGACCTTTCCACCTGTAACGATCCTACAGCAAAACCTTTCCTGTACTACCCCTGTGAGAGCCTCCAAACCCCTCTTCCACTACTCTTTCTTCTTCACCACAGTTCAAAGAAGGCTACTCCAGGAAACAAAAACTACGTTTACATTTCCACTGCTTGTCCAGCATATAAGTCATTTTTGGGGTAACTTTAGAGCATTTTATTAGCATCACAGCTATTGTTCTCCAGCTAAGCAGGCGAGGTGCAGGCGAGAAGTGACCGGGATCTTTGTCTGGTAACCAGAAGCTCCAAACAAGTGTTTTGTCTTCAGCTCTCCTCTGAGTCACCCGTCTGAGACTCGCAGCACAGGGTCATCGCCCCAAGCAAATCAAGAGTGATGTGTAAAAGAAAAAGGGAACAATTTGAGACATTTTTTTTGTTGGTTTTTTTTTTTTCTGGTGTGTGCATGTCTGTTAATCATCTTATTTACGAGGGGTAGTCACTCCACCTACAGACAAGATCGGCGCTGGCTTTTCTCCTACTATTGCACATCTTTCAACAGTACTCGCTGATCTGCCATATGAAACATCAATTAATAAGTCAGGTAGGGGAGTGTAGCACTAACCAAATCCAGATCTGTGCAACTGGGAGCTGAAACTGCACAATAACCTGCACAAAAAAGGCTGGCTGTACGAGAGGCACATTACAACACGCAAGTGCAAATCAAGACACGCTGCGACAGAAACTCAACATACAAGAAAACACATTCACAGATGACATGGCGCAGGAGAAACCCAGCTCACATGTTGATACTTCTGATCGTTTTTTCTTCTGCTCGTATCGCCACGACGTCACCGCCTGCAGTTACTGCGTTGTGAAATAATCCCCTCTCGAAGGTGTTACTGAGCGATGCCAAGGATGCCTTAAGCTAACTAAGTACAACAGATCAGAAACCTTGACTTTAAAGAAAACATGAAGGCTGTGTTTCTAGGAATGTAAATGAGACACCTGTGCATCTGAAAAAATGGGAACACTACAAAAATTTGAAAAAAGTATGAAGCTCCCCTACTGGACTTTTTTTTTAATGAATACGCAATGCAATATTTAGTGAAATAGTATTATTTGGTGAAAAACAAGTCTCAGTTAGCTATGAGATTTCTATTCAGAGCACTCTATGGCCACCTTTTCAAGGTGAGCACTGAGTATTGCATGCAGTCTAAAACTCAGCAAGCAGTGTCAAGCTGTACTAAAAGCCCTGTTAGGTCCAAAGAGATGCTATACCGATCCAGGCAAGAAACAAAGGTATCTGAGATACTCCAGGCAGTGCTCCTCTCAGTGAGCTGTGCAAGACCTGCCAGGGACAACCCCAGAGGGCTGCTACCACTCAGGGGCCTGCGCTGGGAATCGGATGGCAAAATGGGCACGTTTTCACGCACCGAGGGAATTTGGGCTGTAGGGCAGTTGTGATTTTTCACTGGGTGAGCCATCTGACGCCGGGCGAGAAACCTCATGCTTCAACCTGCGTGCAAGGTTAAAAGCCCAGTTAAACTGCACAGTATTTATGAAACACTGCGGGGAAGAAAATCAATAGCATCACATTTAGAGCCATTGTTCGTGGTCTTGTACACAAAACCTTTACCACTGCCAGGCTGAGCGATTGTGCCGGTAGGCTCCAGTTCTGCCTTGCATTCCCCAAAGCACTATGCAAACTTAGTCCTACAAAAACAAATTATGACTTGTTGATATCCTCATACCCAGATGACACACAAAATACCCTCACCTCCTGTGTAACAATCATACAATCCCTTTCATAGATAACCCAGTATTTGGCATTTGGCGATACATCATCTTTTCAAAGTTCACAGCAGAAAGAGAAAAACAGTAAAATAATTCGCAAGGTTTGTCCAATACCATCACATCTTTTTCAAAGCCCACATCTTTTTCTGCAACGCCAGGGCTCAGCTGTTTAGACCTTAATCACAAAAAGGTACAAAGCGCTCAGATGGGGAAAATACAAAACTGTATCCATAACTCTCCTATTTTGCTTTAACCTCCAGTGATTACTCATCTCCACAGCAGGAATCCAGAATATGTCTTTTCCTGCAGACGCTTGTCCTCCTCTTGCCTTCCGTCCCACCCACCCGAGGCTGGCTCAGCTGCACACCTGAGGGATGTTTGGCTTGCGAAGGGGAAAAACAGTAAACATAAGGAAGGAGCATCCCTGGTTCAAACAAATAAAAAGGCTGCACAGCCAAAATACAATCTCGGGGAAAATCCTATTGAGAAAGTTGCGCACCTCTACTACAGCATCCCCGTAAAACTAAATGATGTATCAGTTTTCTGATGTGGGGTTTGCACTTTGATTTAGTCTCCCATCAAGAAACAACAACAATAACAAAAAAGAGTGAATTTGGTATTGCAGTGGCCAGCACACCAGCTGTCCCATAGACACGGGGACCGGGAGGAGGAGGGAAGAGAAGGGTCACAGGTTTCCTACCACTCTCCAGAGCAGGGGCTAGAGAAGCTATCAGTTAAATAGGATTTTGGGTTCACCTCTCTCTGACAGGGCCCATGCAACATTTCTTCAGAAGCAGCAGCACACACCTGAAACTTTTCAAGACAAAGCTGAAAGCGTCTGTGAGTGCAGCCCCGTCAGCCCATCTGAGGGAGACGGGCTGGCTGCAGTGTGTTCCTGATCAGCAATATTAAGAACCGTTCACTCACAGGCTGAGCCATACTCCAAGGAAAGAGGCCTAGATGTTTATCTTCATGGCGTAACTGAGACTTGAGGGACCTCCCTTCAACACTCCAGCCTGACATTTTTAATCCAGGTTTTGTGTATTTGCAAGCGCTCTGACTCCAAAGCTAACCATTTCCAGCTCACCCGGAGCTCCAGCAAAGGCTTGGGGAGCCACATCCACATAAGCAGCGTCTTTCCCAGGGCAGCCAGCCTGACACGGTGCATCTCCATCACGCTCTTAGAGGCAGGCAAAACCCTCTTTCGGCTGGGCACATGCCACCATGGCTGTCCCCGGGCGAGGTGAGCTCTGCCAGCAGTGCGACAGAGGCTTTGCCAGCATGCCCATGCCAACCAGGAACCGTACCTTTCCACATGCAGGAAAAAAGCCCACCGCCTCCCCACCCCAAAACACCGGTGAGAAGCCTGCCGGCTGTGTTTCCCTTTCATTAGCCGGAGCTCAGACTCCCTGCCAGCCTTTCACTGGCTGCAGGAGGAGAGGGATACCCAAACTAGCACAAAGCCCTGTCAACGGGAAAATAACCTTTTCGGGGAAAAAAAAACCCAACCTCAAACAGATTTGAACCAGCAGGGTGAGTCTGCATCGTGAGCATTCAGCACTTCTGATCCAGCATTAAAAGGCCCTAAAACCAGCTTTCGCAAATCGTCAATCTCCAGCCACAGTTTTCCAAGCGCTGGTTTCGCCAGCGGGACCGGGCTCAGCATCTCTCCTCCCTCCCACCACCTCGGGAATGCCTGAGAAACAGCCGGGGTTTAATTTTTGAGACTCCCCTCCAAAGAACAGCGTAAGAGTGGCAGCGTCCCCTTACTTTGCAACTTGAACCCTGCAAGGGTAAAATCCTAGAAGAAAAACTAAACGTGAACCCAAGTGAAGCCAACCTCGTTGTACAAGAAATCCCTCACAAACTGAATTATTCCCCACACTCCGCCCCTTTTCTAAGCTTGCTTAGACTGTAATTATTTGCAAGGTTAAGTGCCAGCTTTCCTCCACAGACGCACCTCGCACGTCACAGGGGCTGTGGCACTCGCAACTCCCAGCCTGCATAAAAATAAGGCAAGAGAGTGCTGCTTCTTACCAGTGCGTTAATAACTTCCCCCTTACCGGATCATGGTCTCAGCCTTCCTTTATTTTTTTATTTTTTTTTCCTGATGTTTGAAAACTTCTGCTGTTTTCAAGGAGGGAGAAAGCTGGGACAGCTGGAATACAAAGACGGGGAGAGGGCAGGAAGCTGTGGACGGGCACGTAGGCTCTTGAAGGCGGTAGCTGATCACAGCAGAGGGCACACCGTTTGTGAAATAACCATGCCATCTATTATTATAATTATACTCGGAATTTCTAATGCTGAAAACCCCATACAGATAAACAAACAAACAATCTCATCATGAGGAGACGCAGACACTCAGCCCTCCCAGCCAAATCAGAGGGAGTGGATTTGCATATCTAAGCAGAGTACTCCAGAGCCAGTATTGTACCCTATTTCCAAAAGCCATTTGGTCTGAGCCACCACCTCCCAAGCAGAGTTCCCCTCTGAACTCACCTAACAGCTGTGGACTTGGTTGGGGAAGTACTGGGGGTAGGTGAAAGTCACCCTTCCTCATCCTCTTCACAAAGCGATTCGAGCTGGGGAAATTACGGGAGTGGAAGGAGGGAACACATCTGTCCTAATTTAGGGTATCTAACTGCTAGTTTCAGCTAGTCACCTTTTGATCAGGGTCTAAGACAGGTCAGATGAATCATCTGGAAGCACCTACTCCTCTCTCAACCATAGATGCAACCAAGTCTGAGTAAATAGGTAAGCCTTAGACATTAATTGCAGGTGTCTGAAATTCAAAAGTGAGGAGGCTCTGTGCATTAGGTGCCAAAATTACACCACTGTATTTAGCAAAATAAAAATGGAAAGCAATCAAAGAAAGAAAGGGAGGGGGAAATAACTCATTGGCTCTTCACAGGATGAAAAGGCACACAAAGACACCAGGCAGATATGATTATTTTTTTTCAACATTCATTGTTTTGCCACCTTCCTTTCTGCCCTAAGTGCAAACACGTTGGAAAATTGCCAAATTTCACTGTAGCTTTCCATAAATGTTGTACCTCTATATTCAGCTATGTTGCAGTGGGTCAACACTCTTTATCCATTACCGCCACTAAGGCATTGAGCATATTACAAAAATAGCCACATTTGAATAAGCACTGTTGTGTAATATTATGCAGTAAAGTTCCAATATAACCTGGTTTAATCTTGCTAGCCTGAATAGAAAAGACAGCCTATAATTACATTAAGAAACCTCTTCTTTAACCCTGATAGAGACCTAAAGATAAGCCTTGTCGACATTTGGGCTTTCTGTTCTGGTTTTCTGTTTTGCCTCTACCATCAATTTAAGTCAGAAATGTGTATTGCAGCACTTAAGCCAACCCATAATTCATGGCAGCATCCAGAGCTGATTAGTCCTGTTGTATAATCAGGTCTCCTTGATACATCAGGGGACTGCTGTTCATGCAGGAGGAACTTACTGTGCTGCTTTCACCGTAAGCTGTATTAGACAGGATCCTTTTTTGCCTTTTATCGAGCCTTGCATACAGCTACTGATTGATATAGGAAATAAAAATGAATACACGTACATGTATGTTCAAGGGACAGCTGTCACAGCTCCATACGTTGAGGAGGGCATAGAATTAGCAGTCCTGATATTAAAGGAGCTAGCAGCCTGACAGAGCAGTTAGCATTATCACTTTAGTACGTTGACATGCATGATTTATATTACTCTGATGTGCAGTACACACGGTTCTCTCATACACTGAAAAATTCATGGTAACGACACAGAGGAGACCAAGCAACAACACGGCAGTGACAGCTCTTGGTCACAAGTTGCATGAAACGCTTGACTAGGAATATTCCACACATGGCTTTAATTCAACATAATAATTCAACCTCTTTGTGTTATGTCCACCTTCCTATTCTTTTTTGTCTTCCTTTTGTTGTCTTACCTTTTGTAGAGAGACAAAGTTTGAGTCAAAATTAGCACTTCACATAATTTCACCATTCAAACCCTGGTGAAGATTTTTCTCAACATTTCCGGCAAAGAGAAGAAAAGCTAAAAACACAGCACAAGCAACAAGACCATTCCAGCGAGCTTTTATTTGCCTTTTGCTCCTTTCTAGCCTGTGTGTGAATATTTCACTTCCAGATTTAGAAAGAAACAGTTTCGAGCTCAATTTACTGTACTTTTGCAGAAGGAATGCTGACCAGAGATAACTGTTTTCTAAAGATACAGCAAGCAACTGAAGTGTACAGCTACCAAGCATCACCCTGCTTAAAAACCCGACTTTGTGCATTGCAGTACTTTGATATTGTCATGTGAATGACTTTGGGGCCTGATCTTTTAAGTACACCCAGGTGCCAGCAAACCCAATCCTCTGTCCCAATCCTCGACCTTTCCGAACCAAACGTTCAAGCATAAAGTCATGGTTCAGCAGCAGCTGAAGGTCACTCTGGCTTAGTGCTAGGCTCAGTACAGCAAAACTTGAGAACAGCAGAAACAAAGAGTGACAATAACCTGGAACAATTTTTGCTCCTCATTCAGTCTATTTTCCCAACTCCATGATTTGGGGCAAACAACAACTAACAGAGTTTTCTGCTCCCTAATCCATCACCAATAAAGACTAAGCCAGGGAGAGCACCAGCCTCCTCAGGAAAACAGTTACAAAGCATTCTCCCAGTTTAGCATTTTTAATTTCTGTTTAAGTTGATTAGATTTGTGATTTGGGAGTGGAAAGAATCCGAGATGAAAAGGCAAAAAGTTAGGCTCCAGGTCAGGATAAACCCCAATGGTAGCATGGCAATGTAAAGGAATTGATTTCCAGAGCAGCAATCTCCCTTGGTGCAGGCAGTTTAAAGTCACTGCCTGCCACTTCTGTTTTCTCATCATCACAAAAAAAAAAAAAAAGGAAACAAAGCAACACTTCATCACAGGAAAGCAGAGAAACATTATTAATAGTTACCAGAGTGTTCCTTGATTTTTGCTCTAGTCTGTGAAAGGAAATGGTTTGTCCTTAGCTGATAGGCAAGGGATGGTTTGGACTTAGAAACCACTGGGGGGACACAGGCCTGATAAAGGAGGGAGCTTTTTGTTCCCATCAAGCACAGTATCTACAGAAGTATTCAACTCCCTCTGCTCCCCAGTCCCTCGCTGGGGGTAAAACTGGTACCTACCAACAGCAACTCCCCCTCAGGGTTCAGCCTCCCCTCTCGCCCCTCAGCAGTGCTGACACACTCTTTTTTTCCTAAAAGCACACCCTCAGAAGGAGGCTGAAGTAGGTACTAGCATCCCCATCTCCCCTCTTCCAGGTGGAAGAACTACAATTAACAAGCAACCCTTCATCTTCTCTTTCACCCCAACAGTATTTCAGTATTCTTAGATGCGCAGATTTGGGACTTCTTAGGAAACACTGTATGTGGTGACATCTCACACAAAGCTGTATGCATCATACCGTCTCCTTCCCAAAACAATCAAACATTTGTACGTATTAAAATTTCAATAAGAGAGCAGGATCAATTCTACCAAAACTTTCCTATAGCACGGTGTCTGGGGTAGCCTTCAGGGGGGTAGGAGATAAGTGATCACATCCCAGAGGAAGGGCTTGCATCCCGATTCCCACCTAGCCAAGTGCTCTTGCTAGTGCACTACAGAAGCACCACCAGCATTCCCTCGGTTTTGTGAGTGTTCATGTCGCTGCCTTCAGGGCTGCTGAGTCCTCACACACAGAGTGATCTTCTGTTGCCCAAAGACAAGTCTTAAACTCCAGTTACAACCTTATTACACACAATTCTCCCCAGCATTTTACTTGCCCTCATACTCGGCTCTCTGGTCAGCAGGCTGGTTTTGTTAGATCCATCTTTAAGGCACCTGCTCCCCCAGAGCCTTGTGGGGGTGCACAGTTTGTAGCACCAAGGTACTGCCTGCAGTCTTGTCTGGAGTCTACTTAGGGTATAACCCAAAACCAGAGCAGATATTACGGACATAACATTAGGAAAAGGGTGGGGAAAGAATTATGAGGGCTCATGCTGCCCAACCACCCCTCCCTCAAAAACATACCATGTTTTCTATGGCATAATCAGTAGAAAATTGCCACCTCCCCTATCATTAGAGGCACTTTGCTGCTGCTACCAAGGCAGGCTGGCACGGGGTCAAGCAGGGAACCCGTTCATGGGACACCAAACCGTATTTCACTCCATTTGCCTCATAACTGGAAATTCCACCCAGACTTCCCAATTTATCAAAACACTGGCTACCGTGCTTTCCAAGCCCACAGTAAAGCCGACACACACAGTGAGAGGTGGACTCCAATGAGCAAGAAGAACCAACATCCTACTTTCCAGTTCCCCTTTTTCAATCACTGTGTTTTCCAGCCCCACTCCCAGTGACGGTAGCCCTCTTCAGAGTAGAAGAAATCCCCTGGACAAGCAGAAGAAACCACCAGGCAGCACGTCTTACAGCCTGGGCCCAGGAAGTCTAGAGGACTTTGGCAGAAGGGCACATGGTGCAGGAAGTCCTATAACTCAGAATCAGAGCCTGCAGAGGCCCAGCTGTGACCTTAAACTGGATTTTGTGAGTAATTCAACCTTGACCGGTTGCGCACTCATACGTGGGCTTGGCACAATGTGTTCAAAGCAGTTACCGGATGACTATTATCAAGATGAAACTGGCACCACTAAACTCTGCCTATAAGCAAGGGCAACAATCAGCTTGTACAGATATCTTTGATCATGGCTTTTACGGATGAAAGTTAAATGTGCCAATCACACTTGCAGGCACTGAAGCACAAAGAAAGAGAAGATTTGCAAAGACCACCTCAAAAAACCCAGTTTGTATTGATGCATATATCTGCATTAATATAAAGAAAAAAAGCCCTTACTCCCTCAGGCACAAGTCAAACATTGTGCAAACGGCTGGACATTGCATTTTAAAAGCGTGTTAGGCAAGCGTCGCTAAATTGACAGGGCCTCTGCGGAAGGATGCTCTGCTTGTTAGGGGTATCCCTACGAGGTTGGGTTGACATTGCCTTCTCAGAGGAAAGGAGAGTTTGCTTGAGCAATTTGCTTAATGCTGAATCTATTTTAAGAGCAGTGACCCAGATCTTTGTTTTGTCAGCAGATGACTTGTATAACAGAGATGAATTGACAAGGAGTTAAACCGGAATTGGGCAACGCCAAGGTGCTGACGAGCATGGGCAGAGGCAGGTGATGGAGGAAGATGGCTCCACCAGGCTCTCCCACCTGAGCTTAAGCTTTCGAACCTGCAGTCAGCTAGAGGGTCATCTCTGGCTAACATAAGCCCTGACGCAGATATAACCTAATCAGCTATGTGACCGTGCCCCTACGACTCCTACCCATGCTGGGAGCATCTGTATCATGGTCATCCGTAGTACCAGAATCCTCCTAAAACACATTTGCTCTCAGAGTAAGGAGTGGGACAAGCCAGAGCCCTTCAGTAGGAGTTTCACCAGTGTTTTGCATGCAGCAAACACATCCTTTACCCAATCATACACAACCTCCCTGATGTTTCCTGAGAAGTGAGGATCTGCCTGATACCTTGTCTCTGCCCGAGGCGGGAGGTCAGCTGCAGCTGAGGGGCATGAATCACTCCACCCGCACTCACTGTCCAGAAAGAGCTGCAGAGACTGAGGAGACATTTAGCCTTGACAAGTATCGTTAGACACTTGTCTGATCCTAAGCGTGCTTTTTATTACTGGTGATTAACACGCAACGGAGCGCTGGGCAAATCCGGAGGGGAGAGGCTTCATGGAGGCCCCGAGGCTGAGGGAAAAGGAGGGTGGCTAGCAGGTGGCTGGAGAAGACCAAGCTATTCAGGTGGCTTGTATTTTATTTTTTGTCTGAGAAGGTCTTTTGTTTTAGCTGTCTCCAGCATTTCTTAAATACCTACAACCTTATGGAAAACAGACTGAAGAAAGGTTAATTTCCCGCGTACTGAAATAATCTGAAGAATGGAGAATGCAAAACTCGGAGACCAAGAAGATACCATTAGGGGAGGTATAATCATTTACCTCCCATTAGGGGAGGTAAAATCACAGAAAACATGTCCGGAAAGGGTCTCTCACCAGACAAACAACTGCAGACCTGGTCAAAATGAAGAGAAATGGGGAAAGACTGCCAGCTTAACCAGCAGCTTGCGCTCCTAGCTGAGTAAAAGTATTTATAGCAGCCCTGCTTTGCATGGGAACGTGTTGATTCCTCACAACAAAATACCACAATTGCTCACATGGGATCAGTGCTTTTCCCTTAAAAATTTGTGTTCTTGCTAGGAAAAACAGCCGCACTGTGAATAAGCAAACCAAGTTCTCTCTGGGGTGGATTTATTTTATTTATTTTTTTTTTCACCCCCTGCAGTCCAGAGTCTGCCTGCCCAAAGCACGTGAGCGATAAAGCAGCAGCAAGAATAGACTGTTTGAAACAGCTACAAGCAACTGCTTATGACTGGGGTTTTTTTTCTTCCCCTTGACCTCCCTCTCCATTTGGTGTTTTGGGAACAGCACCACACTGCCCAGCATAAATCACATAGGGAGATAACGCAGGTGGCATCTGATTAGCAGAAATCGCCTGTATCAGAGGCTCCCTGGAAAGACAAATTTATCCAAAGGCTGGAAATGCAAAGCGGGGAGCAGGTGAAAGGCCCAACCTTTGCTCAGCCAGGAGCTGGCGGGGGGAGAAAGCAAACAGGCATGGCAGCCAGTGGCACCCACATGCTCATGGCCCGCACACGGGCAAGTATCCTCCAAATATAACTCAACAAGGGGAATCCTGCTTTAAATACACAGGGAAAATCAGCTTCTCTACAGCCTCTTTCCCCCCCCCCCCAAAAAAAAATAACCTAAATATTTTCTGATTAAAAATAAAATAATAAAATATCTCAAAGAAAATAGGAGGGCAAAACACCCTTCTACCACTCCTCTCTCCCCACCCTACCACCTCTGGATGCTAACAACACTATAGCAAATTGCTGCCAACAGCAGAGAAAGAAAGGGGTCATTAGAAGCAAATACACGTGCTTGCACTTTTAATAATAGATTTTTAATAAAGTATAGGAAGTAGCAATAAAACCGACCTCATGCTAATACAATAAAGTTAATCAAATATTTCTGAAGCAACAAATTTCAGAGCTTTCTGGACCTCCCAGAGTTGCAGCCTTATGGCCAGCTCTGCAGGGATGGCTCTGCCCATCACCAGGATGTGACTGTGGCCAACGATAGCCAAGTGCTCATTTCACAACAAAACAGGATCGTTGTGGGGGTGGAGGGGCAAGGGAAGCAGAAAAAAGGGAAGGTGAAGAAAAATGTCAGAATCCTGCAGGCTTAAAAAAAATCAAAAGTAATTAAACCCATGCAGAATTCAAGTCTACTACAGGCTTATCAGATATTTAATAGAGAAAACCCTTAAGCGTGCCGCTGTCAACTCACCTTGAGAGAAATGTGCTCCTTTCTTAGCATATGGCCTAATCTGTTCCCAGGATGCCTTTCTTTACTCAGTAATTTCAGTTTAAACAGAAATGAACTGTGGATGTATATTTTAGCTAAACGACTGCTCTTCTTTAAACAGACCCCAGGTAAAAAGGGCATTAACCTCCTCTCCCTCTGCCTGGTTCAGCGCCGCTTATCAGTGAGATGAAGGCGTATCTTTTCAAAGCGCACCCTTTAATCTTTCTGGTGCCTAAACGTGAAGCTCCAGCAGATCAATGTGCCCTGTCCCCCCACCCTGTCCCCTGTCCCCCCAGCTCTAATCTTCAGTCAATCACGGCAGGGAGAGCATGAAACACAGCAGGTTAAATTCAGCAGAGCAGGACAAACGGGATCCGTGTCCGAGGGCAAGAGCGTCTCTCTCCTGAGTCTGTTCTAGCAATCCAAACACTTCAAGGGGTCAAGGTGGAAAATCTGCTGTAATTTAGACTCTTCCCAGGAAAGTAACCCGCTTCCAGCAATTCCTGCATGGGACCAGTCCAGATCCATGGAGGGAAGTGAGCGATTCCCAAGCACTCAGGCACCTATATTGTTATTGAATTTGCCATATAGGAGCAATTAACAATGATTAGAGCCTTTTGCCTACCCAGTGCATTACAGAGGTCAGCACCAATCCCCCTAAGAAACAGATTTGCCCATTTGCCCGGACTATCTGCTATTTTTCATCCAGTTACATCTTCAAGAAACACACAGTCCTAAAGTAAGCATGTAGCCTATACCTTCCTGCCTTTTCAACCTGCTAGTACCGTACACACCACATCTGAACAGTTTTCCCCTGGAATCGGTGCAGCTCCTCAGCAAATGAATCTCTGTCCAGATGGTGGTCTCAACAGCAACTCCTCTAAGTACCTCCTAATGCCTAAAAAACAGACTTGGCTCAATCCTTCCACAACTGTCACCTCCTTGCAGATCAAGGGAGTGGCGGGGGGAAGGAAGGAATCTTAAACAGCTTGAGCAATAGATGTGATCCTGGTTTTCCTGGAAAAAAGGCTATGTGAGTACGTAAAAACTGCAGATATGCGAGTAGGAGACTTTTGATCTTTATAATTTCTTGCCTGCCGCTACCACAGGGACCACTGCATTATTATCCAGCACCTGAAAGACTGAATAAGGATACAGCGGCAACCAGTGTGCATAATGCTGGAGAGGAGATGTACATCAGCTTCTTCTTCATCCCCTGCTGCTCGCAGTATGGCACAAGGCCACAGACACCCTTACACACGCCTCAATTCATCCACAAGGTGAGAAAAATCTGAATAAATAAATAATTTTACTTCACCTGGTAAACCTGGCAGGCTGGGAAACCGTGAGTATAATAAGCCTGGCATGTCCCACAGCTCTCCTAACCATTCCACTCCCAGGGAGGGCAGGAAAAGCAGTTTCTTGGCAGTAACGGTCCAAATCAAAGCAAGGGGGAAGGCGACTCCCAAGGGGAGAGCATCACTCCTGCGCAGGGAGCAAGCACACGGCAGCATCCGAGGAGGAGAAGCGCAACCAGCAAGGAAAACAGTGACTAAGCCAGGCTCAGAGGGCAGTCACTCCATATTTAAAGCTTCCCCCACCAAATGTTATTATCATCCCGACGAATTAAATGGACCATTTCTTAAGGCTGCCACACAGTCTCAGGGGGACGATCACACAGGCTAACCCACAGAACCAGAGACGGGATGCGGTGATGGTCCAAATGGAAGCTGCAAGCCAACAAGCTGAAGTCAGACCCACGGGGATGACCTGCTCTCCTCCCTCGATTCCCCTCTTGCTCCCTCTCTGCCAGTTGCCTAACACTTATAGTGTTCACACTGCCATCCAGCATTTACAGAGCCACTAGGTACCTCCTTATACCTAAAGGACCGGGAAACAAAATTCATGTATACTAAATGTCCTAAAGTGAACTGCATCTAAAAGTCGCTTCAAATTTTGAAAAGCCAGAAGCATCACAAAAAAGCAGTGTGGTGGGGGAGCGATGGTGCTCTCCCGGATGGTAGTACTGGTAAAATACATTGCAGAAGGAGAAAATTTTAGAAAAGGTTGTTAAAATTTTAATTTGTTAAAATTTAGTTGTATTAAAATTTAAACCAGTTGTACTAAAATTTAAAGGTCCTTCTCCTTTTATCTTTCTAACAGAATGTCTTTTTTACCTGCCACACCTAACCTCAAAATAAGTATCAACTAAAACTACAGTTTATCCAGCTCAATACTGCATTTTCCTCTCCTGAATATAATTAACAGCCACCTCCAGCTTAAAAAGAGATTCCTTAAACTAACAGCTGCATCAGAATCAGCACTGAAATGCCTTGGGAGCTTTTGCTTAAACCCACACTTTGGAAAGTCATGACGGAGTTCATTTTCATAAGTCTGAAGATAGAAGAAAGTAAAATGTTTTGCTAAAATTTGTTCTGCATATGTGTAAGAAAGCTCCCCTCTGGAAATGCATTTTGCAAAATCATGCAGAGAAATAGCATGAAGCCATTCTCTTTGTAAAAGATAAAACTGATTTGCAGAGGCTGGGTTTGAGGCTTAAAGGGGCAATTCAGAGATAAGAAGGCACTTTAATTTTGTTTTCACATGAAGAGTTTCCCAGAACTCTGTAAGATACATGTCCTAAACATTTATCCATAAATTGGTTAAAGACTTTGCTTTGTTTCCACTCTGCATCAACACTTGCATCAAGTTCCTTTGTAAGAAAACCCAGTCTCAAACAACCAAAGAAATCCCAACAAAGTCTACTTGGTAACTCATTAGAAGGCTGTATTTTGGCAGTGGATGCAAACAGCGCAGAACTGAATCAGCTACTGCCTATCCCACAGCTGGGCTGCACCTGGATTGAAAAAAAAAGGCAAAAAATGATAGCAAGCTTTGTAGTCAACGAGAGGTGAAGGCTTTGCTCAGGAGGATGAGCTGAGACCTGGCACTTCGTCTGGCACCAACCACAAGGAGTTGCAATCCCTTTATTAAACAAATTTGCAGCAGACCCCCTGATGATTTGCCATCATGGCCAAAGAGCAAAGGCCAGGGTTTGATCCTGCACTTTTTGGGACGGATGGTGATGCCCATCCTGGGAGCCCCACACCATTGTACCTCTCTCCTCTCTGGCCACCGTTTTGTCCTTCCCACGCTGAACAAGTTGGTTGTGCCCCATTTCTTCCCTCCTCCCCCTAGAGAGAGAAACAAAGGGCAGCAGTCTCTAATGGCTCGAGACTGAGGGAACTGAGGCTCGGTTTATTACATGCTCAACGGAGCACTGAATTACTGGTGGTTATTGCCTAGTTTAACTGCCTTCCTTAAAAGAGAAACATGAGCAAACAAGCATGTGTCATGAAAAAGCCCCTATTCAGACAGGAGCTGACAAGAGAAAAAGCATCCATAGTTTACGACCATTTATTAGCAGTTTTACATTCAGGCACGGGCTGAGGTTGCAGCAAAGACTCATGCAAAGCAATCCCCACCTTGCCCACCACCTCCTTGGGGGGCTTGTCTAGCCCTGGATTTACCGCCCGAGGTTAGCACCCACTAAGTACCCGAGGCTTTAACTAGACAGACTCAGCATGTGTCAAGGGCAGCCTGCCTTGTCTAGACAAAGACTTTCAATGCGCTTTAGTTAGCATAGACAAATCTCACACCTTCAATCCCGGCAGAGAAAGAAGCCCTGGGAGAGAGCATCCCTCCTCCCACTGCCGCCTCTGCCGCTGGGGAACCCCCTAACTTCAGGAGATGGCACCACAGTTTTGTCCAAAAGACAGGGTGGGGGGAAATAATAAATTACCCCAGTGGACCAAAAGACAGACCTGAGATCACTTTCCTTCTCTTTTTTTTTTGGTCAGCTGACAAGTAACAACTGTGACCCCTCTGCCTCCACCTCGCAGGCAAACAGAACTGCAAGCACAGGTAAGCCTGAAGCCTTCACCTTGGGCACAGATCTTCCCAATGCCCAATAAAGAGGGACTTACTTTATAATAAACTTTCTCCACAGGGACATAGGAGGTTGGAGAAAAGCAAACAGGCTCTCTCACTCCCATCTACCCAGTCATTTACTTTTCATGAAACTTGTGAGGATTTTAGACGCCTACCCCAAACCAAAACACAGCTGAAGTCAGCCCTGAGGTTGAAAAAGTGTTGAGGACAGAGTAAAACGGACGGAGCCTCTTTTCTTCGGAAAGTCAGGGTAAAAAGAGACCACAAAAAAAGATCTAAAGAAGGTACAGAATGCTTGTGGAGAAAAACATTAATGAAAAAACAAACAAACCTCACTCATCTTGGCAGAACTAAAGCCAACACCAGAGGTCACGCGGATTTAACCATATCCCTTCTATTTGTTAGTTACTTTTATACCAAAAAAAAGAAAAAAAGCCACAGACAAGCCTAGAGGAAGAAATGCAAAGGATCATGAGTGTAGAGTTTAGAGGAAGGGAGAGCGGCAAGAGGAATTCACCCACATCAGATGAGTATGAGGGAAGAGAGTGAGAAGGACAAAACAAACCAGAGAGAGAGAAACCTGCCGTTTCTGAAAAAGGGCAAAACCAGAAAATTCATTCTACAAGAAAAGATTAAGGAAAAGTCAAAGTTGTTCCAGACACAAGGCACTACCATTTCTCTGAAGTCTGATGAGGAAACATTGTCTCGAACCAAAAATGCGCAAACCTCTAACTCCAAGCTGCAGAGTCGGGCTGATACCCACTTTACTTCCACCAATTTCAGCAGATGGGGTCTGATCCTGGACAGCCAAAGTACTTCTAGCTTTAGAAACAGAATCCAAACTAAACCAATATACACCTGAACACCGCACTAAGAAGGATTACCTCTACCATGCTCTTACTCCACCACACTTCCTTTTCTCTCAAATGACATTTACACCTCTTAAACTATAAATATACAAGCAGTCTGCCTAATCTGTTAAGGATATTATTCCTGCCAGCCTAAGACAGCAAAGACATTCAAAACATTTCCCTTGAAACATTCAAATCATGAAATCACCTATTTGTTGAAGAGAAGTTCTTGGGCAGCTTGGACACCCACATGACTTTTTCTGCTGTCACACAGAATGGTTCTCAAAACTAGGTGGTTTTGCTGATGGTTGCGATTCAGACGCAAGTCCCTAGTCATTTCAGCATGTTGTTTTTTACCATCTTTCAAAGCTGTCCATAGCCACTATTAAAAGAAAATCACAGAATCCAGTGCAGCAGAGGCGAACCCAATCTGTGCCTTGCACAGAAACTCAGGACTGAGCATCCTTGGAACAGCCCCGTCCATCTCCTGGGAAGAGCAGCATCTCAAGGTCAGGTTATAAACACGGCGCTCAGGGAAACACTCTGTACTGCTGCTGGGTGCACAATCTGCACAGGGAAAAAAAGGAACGGCCTTTGAAGGCAGACAAGCTATTAAATTTTTACTAGGTGAAATGTTTACTGAAATAAATCCAGTCCTTTCCACTCTTGGTTATTATCATAACACATATGGTAACTGACATACAATTAATGGAGCTTTAAACCAAGAGTTCTTGGAAGGAAAGCGCACTCCCAACTTTTCAGCTAACCTTGACAAAAAGCCAGGTTTTGGCAAAGTTCAGCAACTCAAGGGGCTTTACGAGATTCCCCGTTTATTGGGCACCTCTCACGCTCACAACGAGAGCTGGCTCCGAGCAGAGGAGGCGAGAAGAGGCTCTGCTGAGTCAGCACCATCCACCACCACCGACACAGAAGCAGTCAAAGCTCAGCAGACCGAACTACCACCTCAGAGGTGCTGTGCCACCCAGACTCTCTTCAGGGGGGTTTCACGTACATGTGCCATTTCACATCAGTCAACAGTTCTGACGATGGCACGTGCAAAAAGAATTTCATCTCCTCTTCTCCTAAGTGCATTGATCCTGCAGGGTGAATGGATATTAACAGCAACGTGACACTTCAATACCCAAGGCTACTGGCTTTGCTTCCAAACTCCCAAGGATCTACAAACTAAGCTGATGCCATCTTTATAGATTTGAAATGCTGTTCACATTCCCTTTTCCCGTCTTCTCCTGAGTCACAGAGACAGACCAAAACCCACGTTGTGGTGCTACCAGGTCAGTAGATTCTCCAGCGAGTTGAGGTACCTCCAAGACCCTGTACTTTCAGCATAGCTTTGTACCGTGTACGCAAGCGGGATCCCTTTCCCTGCTGGAATAAAGTAACCAGATACCACCCAAGGCATTTCCAGCTGTCTGCCTGACCTTCCCTTCTCCCTTTTGCAATAGGAAATCCTATTGTGCTCCTGGTGGGGAGCAGAAAATAAAACCTTCCCCTTTCCCATACAGCCCGGTGCAACCACACCGTATGTATACAAAATGTATTTCCTTACGATAGCACATGCTGACTATGCGCTTTGTTATCAAAAAGCTAGGAGGTGCAGAGCAGTAGCAGAAGAGGACACTCCCAAAGTCAAACCCCAATGGCAGCAAGGACTTGATCTGCAACTGCAGTGGTGGTGTCAATGACAGCGGTTTCATTGCCCACTTCTCTCTTCCTTCCCCAAAACCCAATGCGAGGTGCTGCCGCCACACTCGGTCCATGAGGAGTCACCTCCAAATTAAGTAACTTAACCAGAAAGAAGTCTGCTCAATAGCTAATATTTTTTTACTCCTGAAGAGGAAACCAGAGCACTCTTCCATTACCTCAGAGGAAACCTAAGGAAAGGTAGCATTACTCAGGACTGATTTACTGCCTCAAGCCATTCAGAAAACCATAAAGCCAGTGACATATAAGACAAGCAACTCATTCACAAGAGCTCTTTGATCTTAAATACAAATAAAATTAGGTCAGTATTAAAGATTTTCATTCCTTGCCATATAAGACTTCCACAAAGGCTAAGAAAAGCTTTTCCCATCCCTTCTTTTAACACTCAAGTTATTTAGCAAGTAACATTTCTTTCACATGACTTGAAACATTTTCTCCATATTCACTTGTCATCGCTCCAAAATTTAACTCTTGGCGAGCACCTAAAATGCACAGGGGGAGCTGCATAAAGCTCTCTCCATAGCCCCCAAGGACAAGTAGGATCAGAGAATTTCAATGCGTTTCACGTGGGGGAAAGGAAAGAGCAAAGCACCCTTCCCAACACTCAGATGAAAAAGCAAGATTTTGGGGCAATTTGTTATTCAAAGCATTCCAGCGATTTTTAACAGATGAAGAGGAGAAAGCCTGCACCGTCACTATTAATAGGCTGACATTCTTTCTTCCCCCACAAGACCACACCAGCAACACAGGCGAAGGCGACAGTGTGAGGGAGCCTGGAGGCACGCCAGCTCTGCCAAAGCCCCAACCCAAACCCCTGCGGCGCAGGGACTCCTCCGAGCACATCCCTGGACCTGGGTGTGAGGTACGGCGCTGGTGTGCAAAACGCCCGCTGTGAAACCAGGGAGGTCCCTTTACACCAGAGGCTCCCCCGCCAGCTCCTGACACTGCGCCTTTTGTTCCTTCTCCCGCGACAGTACATCATTAACTTCATCTGCCAAAATAACAGCGGATTGCAGGATAAGCTAAGGATATAGCATCGCCTTGCATTTTCGGTTTAACGTGCTTGATTGTGTTAGGGTGGCTTTAAAATTTTATTTATTTGCTTTCTAAATCAGCCAAGAACTCTCATACGCAGCAGAAGGCCCCTGAAGCTATCACTGTAATGCGATATCTGCTCATAAATGTCAATATACCAATTTTAAAGGTATTAACACTGCTGTTTAGTCATGGTAAAATATCCTAATACCTGCCCCACCTCCGTTAGAGAGAGCAATACAGTTAAATGCAAGCAATTCCGTACAGGGCTTTCTGCAAAACTTATTTAAACATAGGAACCTCACCAACTGCATGACAGCACACAACAATCCCACCACAAACACAAGTAAAACAAGTAGGGGTACCATGAGGCTTGCTCTACAAGATCCACCTGCCCGGTTGCCCAAGAACATTTAGCTCCTTCCTCTGGGTGGCTCTTAAGAGACCAGAGGGTCAACACACAAAGTCTTCCCTCTCTTCGGCTTGGGTTAAGGGCAACAACTGACCCCAGCTATCTCTAAAGTAAAGAAGGGATCTCTTTTAATTAAAGCACAGAATTTTGCATACAGAGATGTGGATTGTAGCTCTGTCACATATTTCCTGGGTGGCTGGGAATAAATTACACCAGTTCCGCACTGTGCTTCCCTCCCACATGCTCACTCCGAAGCAAGGCACAGTGGATAACTTGAGCATCAGAAGAGAAGACATGAGAGCTCTGCTTCCTTCTGTGTTTATATGGGAGATCACCATGCAATTGATAGTTTGGTTTAACAAATGGTGCGGAATAGGAAACTTCAGCTACTTCAGGAATGTCCACTGTAGCTGCTGAAGTAACGTGCAGCTTATTGCTTCAAAAAAACCTAAGTGTTAATTAGAGAAAAAATACTTGGATTTACAACAGATTGAGATTTAAAAATATGATTGACAACCATATTGAATTCTACTAGCTAAGCTTACAGCTACAGAGAAGCGATACGACATGGCTGGGGGGAAAAAAAAGTAACAAAAATTCGAAAAGGTTTGATGGGAAAGGATACCTTGCAGAGAAGTACACCTTTGAAAAAACAGCTTGAGTCTCAGGCACCTAATTACAACCCTTAGCAACATCATCAAAAGAGTTAAAGTATTTCTACAGTTCTCTCCCCAAAAACAGTAACCTAGAATGAATGCATTCTCTGTAGAAGTATAATTTATCTGAACAGGAGAGACCCCAGAGCTCTGTGCTGAAGGCACAGAGAGGAGACACGAGGCAATGACAGCTTCTCACACTGATGGTTCTTAAGTTTTGTAGAAATAAAGTTGTCTGTAAGTTCCCAGCCTTCACTTAAGAGTGTGGAGATACTGAGGGCACGCATACTCATCTCCTGATAAACGCACCCAAAACCAGGTCACTTATTTATGAGTCTTTTGGGAAAAGGGATGCTTCCCTCCCAGCGATGGGCAAGAGGGGTTTTACACGTCATTCACTTTCACACGTCCACTTACAAAGGCATCTTCACTCCTACTGTATAACCCACAAAGAAGACTGACTGTAGGGGCTACTACATGCATGGTACAGAGTGGGGGCAACCTCTTTGACCTTAGACATCTGTAAGACATACAACCAAAACATTCATCCTAAGTTCCCGTTATAATTAACAAAGTCTCAGGTGAAGAGCAATTTATTTCATCCTAGGGTACGTATCTCCAGAGGCCATTCCCCTGTCCTGTTTCTCTCCACTGTGAGTCCTAGAGCACACAGCTCAGATTTAGACAGCAAAAGGACAGTAGGCAGCCCACCTACTTGAGCACCTTTCAAATGTACCATTCAAGACCACTGCACAGGAACAAGTTGCAAATTACTGACCAGACATCTGTACCTTGCAGCTCTGGCTCCAAAATGCATTTTTCACCTATCAGGCCACCATAAAATAACTGGAGATATATAGCACTCTCAGTTTCTTGGAAAAGCACAAAAGAAACTCAATTAGGGCTTCCAGTCAGCAAATACTTCATCATTATATGCAAACACTGCTGCACCAGTTCACCCAAGAATTATTGTGATTATTGTAGTTGCACATGCTAGTGGCGCTACAGCTAAGGGTCTGTCAGCATTTCGTGCCCCTACCTGCAAGGGTTCATAACTCAGTTAAGCATTCCCTCTTGCCCACAACCTTGTAAGATTGTGCTTGCTTTTAGGTATTCTACAGTATTTTCCTTGTAAAGCACAAAAATGAAGAAAAACAATGAATTGTAATAAAGTTGGGGGGGGGGGGGGGGTGCCTCCATTTTTAAGATACATAAAACCAAGTACAGCATGGCACAATGTACTATAACACACTAAGGCGTATCGACCTTAAGCTTTTATTTCCTGGGTTTAAAAACAAAACAACCCAATACCATTAGATAGCTTGAAGTGCAGGGGGCAGGTTTTGAGACAAGTTTATTTTGGTTTGAGCTTACTGTTTAAATTAGCATCGTGAACTCTTGCCCACTGTCATCCCCTACAGCTACTCTCACAAAATCCCGGGAAGAAGCAATTGGAACTACCAGAGCTTAACTGCAATTGACTGTTGTATTTTTAAGACTTCGAGTAATTTTTAACAGTTCCAAATGCAAAATGCCCCAACAAAACGCATCAGCTTTGAGGTAAACCAGCAGGAGTAAACTATTGCCTTGGTAGTCCTCAGGAAGTTAACAGATTTGGTGCAACCGAGTATTCCAAGCTGCTGCCATTCTTTTAGCTACCTAAGTAATGTCCTCCCCGTTTCACCTCTGTCCAACAAATCCATACTGTGGACTGGTACAACATAAACTGATGGTAACCCAAACATTCAAAGCTAAAACCAGGCCAATTTTCAGAGCCCTAAAACATCCAGTGAAGCTAAAGAGAACTCCATAGGCATACTGAAAAGAAAAGCCATTTGGGGGGATAATACAACACAGAGTGAGTAGCCAAAGACCAGGCAGATGGGTGTTACGGATGGACATGAGGACCAGCATTTCCATGTGGAGAGCAGCACAGAAGAAGAAACGCCTTCGGAGGCAGATAAGGAGCAGGGCAGCACCCATGCCTCCAATACAGGATGCCCAGAGGGATCTTGTAGGACTTCCCCAGCCAGGGTGGTCGGAGAGCATTAACCAAGTGGAGCTCACCAGCAGCCCCAGAGCCAGGGAGTTAAGGGGGCACTCAGGGCACACAGGGGAAGGGGAGGGAGCAGACGAGCAGCCACGGTCCACCACTAACAGCCCCAGCTGCCCCATCGCTGATCCCAGCCCACAGCAGACCTTCTCCAGGGGCAGTGCTACCTTGCTCCAGGAAGCATGTGCCTACAGCCCATGCGGCTCCTTCAGCCGCAGGTACAAATCCATGAGTCACTGCGATCCCTGCACGGAGAGCAGCTCTTATCAACACGCCATGGGACAGCTCCAAAGGGAGGTGACGGAGACATACCAGATAAGCACTACAAATACCAGTATAACTGCATCCACGTTAGGAGTTTTACCACATTAGCTTTTTTATTACTAGACAGGCTGATCAGGACCTGTTGGCACTTGCAGTGTCCTGTTTGTGTAGGGATAATGACAGCTCCAGTGGCAGAGCAACCCAGGGAGGCGCAGCTTCGGTGGGAAGGCAGCGTTTTGCCAGAAGCGTTAAACAACCTCCCCCCAAAAGACAGCACTTTTTCTGGCACACGGTCTCAACGCAGCTAGGTGGGCCGAGGGAGGTCTCGTCAGCCGGGGCCCTACTGAAATCTGCACAAAAACTTGTGTCAGTGTATCTTCCCCTGGTGTGGATAAGCCCAAAGCCCGGCTGGCTAGTGAAAGCTAGTGAACTGCCATGGGTAAAAGCCGATCTCTTTCATAATACATAATTATTTTTTTTTAATATAAATTATATATGCTGATGTATTTCTACTGACGACTAAGCTGTCCCTTACTTTTTCTTATATTAAACACTTCCCTGACTCCACACTACTTTTTGTTTCCCACAACTATGGATCATTAACTAATTTATTCTCAACATTTAAGCCAGTTTCTCCTTATTCAACCTCTGATCCCCCCTGTAAATTCATCTTCACTAGGCTCTGTCTCTCTGAGCTGTCCCACTATCTCTTCCTAACACCACATCTTCCCATAGATCTGATCCTTCACTTGTCAGTATGATGCAAGATCAAGCAAGAGGAGGGCATGGGAAAACCCCAGGCAGAAGAAGTCATCACCCTTCGTGCCTGCCACAGCAGCACTTGAGATAGGAGTTAGTAGCACCAGTTTCTAAATCAAGTGGAGAGAAGCCCACTCCATCCATACATCCGCCTGATCCTTCTATGCTTCAGAAGAGCCAGTCCTCTGTAAGCGTGGGCATCTCCATTCCCCATTCTTTGCGGCTTCCTTCTTCTTCAGTGCTGCTTCTTAGAGGTTTCCCAATTAGCAGCAAATTAAAACCAACGCTGCTGAGGTCAAACTGTAGTTACTTGTCACATTCAGAACAGCAGATTCCACTCTGCTGCAGGACGACAAAGACCAGCAGAGCAAGGGACTGCTCTGCCTGCAGGACTATCATGTCTCCAGCCTGTACTTGCTTCCCTTTCAAAAAGCTGCTCCCTCCTTTTACTAACACTGAAATAGATACCACAGACATTAGGACTGCTGAGTCCCATGGCCACACAGGAGGAGATACATCAAGCCTTGCTTGGGACAGGACGAGGGACCAGGACCAAGGGTTAGGTGGAGGCATCATGAACTTCACAACAGCATATTGAGCATTTGGCTGCATTCTGCAGTTTGTAATCAGTGTCATATTTTGTGCCTCTGTGCAAGTGCTTCACACCATATCCAAAGCAAAAAATACACTTTGGAAGTAATACGTGAGGTGCAACGTCAAAATCTCCAAGTCCTCTACACTGAAAGCTACCTCAAGGTTCCCAAAATCATGCACAGTTGTGGGGTTTGTCCTCCCCCTTCCCACAGCTGCCTGATTTTAGAGCCAACAGTATCTTTTCTTGAGCCTGTGCTGACCTGAGAAACAATCAGGGACCCATAATGCAACAAACATAAGGTATTTGATAAGAAAACTCTCGTGCAAAGCTATGAGATCCCCTCCCAAATCCACCTCTCGTTCAAGCGAGTTGAATTCTTTCCACCAGCTCCAGTGGGAGTTGGACTGGGACCTAAAATAACGCCGCAGATAAGGATCTTACTGTAACTTTTGACTACAGTCAAGCTCACATTGTGCAAGTCAATGCTATTGAGCTTAAATATCAACGTCATCCCAAGGCAGGGAGAAATACTTCTGGCAGAGCTAGAGTGTACAGTCAGAAATGTAGAAGGGGAAAAACAAAAATACCACTTTCCTCCAAGGAAAACAGATCTCAAGAAGGTAGGTACACAACCTACCCGGCTAAAATCCTGCTTGCAACAGAAAGTACCTACCACTTGAAAAGAAGATGACTAGAACATAATGTGTATACACAAACACAGGCTAGACCACATGAGGAAAGCCAGCTAGCATTGTACTCCAAAAATTTATACTAAAAAATGTATACGCTGAAGGCAGGGAAATGCAAAGGGTGAACACCTCTTGTAATGCTGGATTCCCTTTGGGGACGTTCCTCTACATCATCCCCTAGGGTGGGAGGCGCGGACCTGCCACCATCACAGAGGCCAACAAAAGCACTTCTGCACGCTACCACAGAGGCTCCCGTGCCTGGAAGTTGATAACACGTCACCAAAATTTCCATTACCAGGAGAGAGCGAAAAATAAAGCAAGGAAAGGGAAGGCATATGTTTCTGGTTTTCTCTCCTTCTTTCTTGAATATCCCCAAACAAACAAAAGCCTGGGCCTTACGAATAAAGCTCACTTTTCCCATGCCTGGAGCAAGACCTTGATGGGGAAAACCATCCACCTTTGCAAGCCTGGGGAAATGCCCCCTACCATTGCCAACAGGGAGAGAGCACATGCACACAAAAAGCAAGGAAAGTCTGAGACGATTTCGACTGAAATTTGACCCACATCAGCTGAAAAATCGTTCTACAGAAAGCTGGAAAAAACTTCCAAGGAGTCAGCGTCAGACTCTGGGCTGTATTTTGTTACATCCATCACCTCAAAGACCCGCACACACCCAGGTCCCAGAGTGCCAGGTCCCCTTCTAACTACTCCAGGAATACGGAGTCCCTGCCCCAGGAGCCTGCAATTTGATTTAAGACAAGATACAAAAAAAAAAAAAAAAGACGTTTTGACAAACAGACAGATGGACTGGGGGAGGAAGAACGAGAGGGACATGTGGTTACCCACAATTGGCAGGTTGCTTTCTTTTCTCTTTTTCTTTTTTTTTTTTTTTTTTTTTTAATAAAAATAAATATCAGTAATCCCCACTGGCCACCTGCCTAGCTTTTGTATATTTAATTAAGAAGGATTTGGGTGATGGGAGAACTGGTCAAAAGTTCAGCCAATTTGGGGGAGGACGGCAAACAATGCTAAGGGCTACATCTAGCCACAGGACCCAGAGAAATGCCAGTATTCCAGCCGCTGCCTGGCCCTTCCCCATTTCTCCAACAGCAAACTCTCACTTTGCAACACAATCCACAAAAAAAATCAGAGGAGGAAGAGAAGAAGGCAGTTCATACTTAAGAGAGCTGGTCTGGACCAGTTCCTGAAAGCCAGTGACCTCACTGATCCTCAGTACAGTTTGTCTTTATAGCGATAAGACTGGAATTGTATTCATGTTTAACAAAATCATTTGAATCCACAATGATGTCCCTTTAGCAGTGAGAGAAAGAAAGGGGAAAGGGGGGAGAAAAAGTACTCAGCTGAGTTAGTAGAGAATACCAAGCACTGTCTTCTCTTCCTAACCCCCAACACAGTCACCTTGTAAGATAAAGTCCATTAAGACAAAAATAGAGTATCCTTAGCGTGGGAAAACATTTATCCAAGTTTTAATTTATTTTCAAATCAGCATTTAAACGATCACATCTTACATCATTTCCTTTTATGAGCCAGCAGTTAGACAATACACATCATTTACATGCAGTTTTGGAAGGCTGCAATATAAATCAACAAAAGAAGCCTTCACTGTGAATTAACTATTACAAGACTCTTAGAAAGCCACACCAGCCTGCACTGAGGGCAATTAGGAGTATCATCCCTAATTCTCATCTTTCTGGTGCACTCTCAGAACTCGCACAAAAACATCCTTCCCCCCAGTCATTGCTGCTACAAGAGAATTACAACGTCTATCTGTGAGACATAACAGCACGCTCACAACAGCTATTTTGAAGTGCTAGCTGTCCTTAAAAACATACACACACACACATACACACGCACACACAAAAAGAAAAAACAACAAAACAAAAACAAAGGGAAAGTGACAACAAGTTAACACGGTTCAGTCTCAATAGCAAAATTAATCAGCCTCATGCCTCTATGAACAATCTTATGGCAGAGATTTTAAAATGTGCAAAATATTAACTAACACCTTTAGTTCACAGGTCATTTTTGCATTAAAAAAAAAAAGGGGGGGGGGAAGCAAACACCAAGTTCAAATCTTATCTCGAGGCAAGTTTCAGGAGTGTTTTCATTTTGTGCAAGCCAAACTTCAAATTAAGCTTACTACTGGATGTGAAAAACTAAAAGCTAACCGCAGCAATGCTAAAAATGCTTCTCCACTATTTGCAAAAGAGGGAAAAAAAAAAAAAGAAAAAAGAAGTCCTTAAGGCAGCTAAGAGCGTGGTAAACTGTTCCAGTTACACCTAAGTGCCCCGACAAAGCGGGACTGACATATTGTCATGAGGCGGGAAGGAGACTGGGAGACACAGCCGTCCCACAGGACAGCAGCACCCACACAAAAAAGCCAAAGCACAATTATGGGCTGAGGTTCGTTTTTCTGACAAATTCTGCGCCACTCGTATCATCCCTCGCTTGCGCCTCGCCCGTGACAGGCTGCCCCGCGGGTCAGGGGAGGGTTTATGGGGGTGCGGAGCCCCGGGTCGGGGTGCTCCTCTGCCGGCTCTGCCTCTGCTGCTGCTGCCGACAAGCCCAAACGCGCCTCCCGCCAGCTGATACCAACCTGTCGAAGGGAAATTTCTCTCTCTCTGCTCCAGCGGAGGCCTGGGGGGGGCTCCTTAAAAGTGTTAAACTACAGGCTCAAGGGGTTCCAGCACCAGCTCGGAGGGGCTCTGCTTTGCGACGTTTAACCCTTTGCTTTCTAACTTATACGCAACGCAACACGCAAAAATAGCCCTCTCTCTCCCATGCCATCATTCTCGGATTTTGAACCAACTACAAAAGGGGCAAACAACTTCCAGGCCAGCCTTTTCATCCCTCAGGATTTTGGATGAGCAGCAGAGGAGTTCTGCTTTGCCCCAGAATGACCGAGCCACCCCCACCTCTGCCCCAGCCCCTGCGCAGGGCAAAGGCTTCCCCAAAAACACCCCGATTCTTCTAGGCACTTCTAGGCTGGAAAATTTCAAGCTCATTTTTTTGCCCCCCATTCATGGGCTGTGTAACAAGCTCCTCTTGAAACACAAAGCTCCTTCCCACAGGAGAGGTGTAAGCGAGGTTATGAAGATGAAAACGATGTAAACCCTACGGACTTCAAGGGGAGCAGCTGAAAACCTGGCATTTTTTAATACCTCACACCGCCGAGGTCCCAGGCCCTCCGCCTAAGTGCACTCCGCTCAAGCCAACTCACTTTAATGGCATAAATCCCAGGAGGATCCACGCTGTTCTGTGACAGGGAGGAGGAACTCCACCTGCCCTTGGGTGCCCAACAACTTAGGACTGCCCTCCTATTTCATGCACGTATGTACACCTATACACCTATATATAGCTAAATAAAGAACCAGGGTAGGACGATCTATAGAAATACCTCTAGCCACACAGACCTGGGCTGTTCCCAGCAAGCTCAGCTTTCCAAAGATGGGAAAAACGGGACTATATTCTGCTTTCCAACAGGTTGGGGGTGGGTGGGGGGATAGGTGGGGTGGGTGTCTCCTTGCCCACCGCTGCGGAGAGGAGGAGCCACACACACACACACACAGACACACACAGACACACACACACGCAAAGCAAGGCAGGCAGACCGACCTCCGGTCCCACCGCCGGGGTGTAAGAGCCAGACAAAGAGATAACGTCATGCCCTCCTCCCGCTCCCTCCGTCCTCCCCGCAGCGCCAGCCAATCCCGCGCCCCGCGCCCCGCTGACATCATCGCTGATGCCGACACACACGGATCGTGGAAGTACATCACAAACTCGCGGCGATCTCGGGGGAGGGGGCGGGGGGGGGGGAAGGCGGGACACGGTTCCTCAAAGACAACCTCCATCCTCCCACCGCCACCCCCTCCACCACCACCCCCCCCCACAGTCCCTTAGGGTGACAGCCCGGTTAAACGGGGAATAAAGGCATTTGGGAAGAGAGATTTCAAGGAGGGGTTGCTGGGTAAGGAGGAAAGCGGAAGGCAACAAACACAGCGTAACCACGGGTTTGGTTTTTTTTCCCCTCGGTTGTACAGTTCCTCCGAAAGCCCTCAAAATATATACACACACACACACACAGAGAATTTCATCTTTGGGTGTTCCTGGAGCATTTTTCCTAGCAGAACAGCAGCTGAGAAAAGTTAAATACCATTGCACTGCTATTGCACTGATTGATTTTTTAATTATTTTTTTTTTTCACATAATGGCATTCTTTTAAGAAGAAAGCGGAGGTTTAATCACAGCAAGGAAGTTTTTTGTTTTGTTACTTTTTGTTTACATACAACTCTATTAGGTGTCCACATTTTGAAACTATGTACACAAATGTGGACAAATGCCTACTAAATAGCATTGCAAATCCAAATTTACACACCTGCCAATCCATCGATGTCTGAAAGGCTCTACAGCAAAATAGTATTTACCTATTTCTTTTATTCCTAGCACCCAAACCACCATGCCCTCAGTTACCAGGCAAGAGGAAGCATTTCCACCATTGTCTAACCAGTGAGGAAGGACAGGGAAATCTCATCAGACACACACTAAAACTACTGCCCTGACAGAAACCGCCTGCTGTTTCCCCTGTTATCAGAGTGAAACCGATGCCCTTAAGACCTCAGGTGTCCATTCACTCTTCCAAGTCAATAAAGGCATGTGCTGAGTTTCATTGCTAATGTTAACTACTCCGGGAGACTTCTAGCATACTGAAGGGAAATGAAATTAAAACATTTCTATTCTCAAGACTGTTAAACCAACGAGGACTTCACTCATTATGTCACAGCATTAACAAGTAAGCCAAGAAACAATGCACCAAATTGCAATAATTAGCAGGAGAGTTTCAAGTCACACATTCACGCCCTACAATTTTTTTTTTTTTTGTAAGAAGGGTTCAGGCGATGCAAGCTCCGGGAGCAGAAGGATTACAGAAAAATTTTAAATGGTGTCATTTAATTTGTCAGAAAAAAATTAAATGCTCAAGGTGGTGTCAAAGTGCAGCTTCTCGCTCATCTCCCCCCTCTCCTATGGCGTTTTGAGCCACTCCTTTTTTCCAGTTTTCTGCCAACAGCAGCAGCCCAGTTATTCCACTTCTAGCCTTAAAATGCAACTCGCACGCCGCGCAGACTATTTCTCCATCATGAAGGCTGAGGTTCACGCCCTCAAAACAAACTGACATGTGTTTCATTTGCAGAAGAGGCAGCAAAGTGCTTTATTTAGTTACTGGAGCTGCAAGCAGCAGTATCTTGCCATCAGGGAAACTCACCAATTATGCTGCCTTGTTTATAAGCAAAAAAAAAAAATTTTAAAAAAATATCAACCACACCAAGTATCTAGGCATACTCGGTTACTTTCGGTTATCTCTCCTTCCCTCTGCAAATGTGCCTTGCCTTTCTAGACAATATAAGGCTAGAGCCTTCTGCCTTTAGCCAAGTATTAAGACTGTGTGGACTGTGTGAATTAGTCATCCTGGTAGCCAGCACTCACTGCAAAGTCATGCAATCTTGAGATTTGTTTGTTCCACTGACTGCACACTGAAGGGAAAAAAAAAAAAAAAAAAAAAAAAAGTAGACTAGTTTCACACCCACATGGCCACTCTCCGATTTCTATTTTTTAAAGTCATACTCTTGTCAAACAGGTTATTCTGGGAATTCTGATTTTCACTGAATAAGCTTTCCCTGCTTCGATCGCTTATTATTGTTACTCTGCCCCCCCCCCCAATGATTGCACTGCACAGCACAGCAGGATCGGATGCAGCACCATTCACCCTCGACTCGACAGCTTCAGCACTTTGAAGGTTTTCCAACAAGGAAACCGGGTGACAATTTTAATGAAGGCCAATGCCTTTGTCTAAAGTCACCGCAGCAGCAGCAGTAACTTCCATGAGGAACCTCCAGCAGGAATTATGAATAAGCCCGTGGACCGATTTGTATAGTGTGGACACACTCTGACAGTCTCCACTCGGTTTGGTCACGGCTCGGGGAGGGGGTAGGGAGGAATAAGGACAATAAAGGACTATTTCACCATTTCAGGATGGGTACTTGGGAGAGCAATTTGTGTCCCTTTGGAAAAGCAGAAGCCAAGAGGCTGACAAACTTGTCACGGGCAGCAACAATGACAAGCACAACATTTTTATCATCCCTAACTGTTCCGCTTGCCACAGCGGGTGGCTCGCCATCAGCCGTGTGCTCAGCCCGGCCCAGACACCGGTCACACCTCTAGAAAAATGACAATAATAAAAGGAGAAGAAATTCTGCCACAAACCTTGTAGACTTGCCCGTACGTGCCATTGCCAACCACTTCCACCAGCTCAAAAATCCCAGCGGGGTCCTGGGGAAGGGGGAGAAGGTGGAGGGGGGGGAGGGGGGCAAAGGGGGCGGAGGGGGAGATTGGGGGGAGAAGAAGGGAAGCGGGGTTACATTTTTGTCAGGCGATGGCTGTTGGCAGAGCCCGGCTGCTGGCGGCGTGCAGCTGTTGCGCCCTGTTTTTTCCACGCACATGCCAATACATGCAAACAAAGGAAAAGCAGCCCAAGGGCCGCGCTCCCCCCGCCCGCCCCCGCGGGGCTTCCCCCCCACACACGCTGCCGCCGGCCCCCCGCGACCCGCCACCGGCCCCGGCCACCGCCACCGACCCCGGCCGCTCCCACCCCCGTAGCCCCAGCAAGGGACTCGCCGGCCCCCGCCCCGCCGGCCCCGAGGGGAGCCCCCGCCCCGGCCCCCCCCACCCCGGCACTTACCCGCAGGGAGGAAAGGTCGATATCCACCAGACTTTTTGCAGGAGAATCGTTCGCCATTTTCCCGTCTTTTCTTTATTTTTTTTTTTCCCCCTCTTCTCTGTTAAATAATAGCGAGGCCGCCCCCCCTCCCTCCCTCTCCCCGAAGCGGCCGTGAATTGCGCGGAGCTCCTCTCCTCCCTTCCGCCCTTCCCTTCTTCACTCCAGCCCCGCCGGGTTGAAACTCTTCAGCATTGGGAGGGGTTGGCGGGGGGGATGATGGATAGATAGATGGATGGTGGGAGGAGGAGGAGGAGGTGGGGGGGGGGGGGGGAGAGAGAGGGAGGTGAGGGAAGGAGGGAGGAAGGAAGGAGAGGGGGTGCTGCGGTCCGTCTCTCTCTCCCCGCGGTGCGGGGCTTGGATTTCCACCCCCCTCCCGAGGCGGTAGGTAGGTGGGTGGGTGGGTGAGTGGGTGCCCCCCGCGCGTCCCCGACGGCAGCGGGCTCACACCATGTCGCGGCGGCGGCGGCAGGAGCGGCGCCGGGGCCGGCAGCCTCTGGCAGCCTGGCGGTGCCCTCGGCGCCCGGGCATGGCACGGCACGGCACGGCTCGGCCCGGCCCGGCCGGCGGCGGGGCGGCGCTCAGGCCGGGAGCCGGCAGCGGCAGCCGCGGCCCGGCTCTCGCATGGAGGGTTGGGGGGGGGGGGGGGATGGAGGAGGGGAGGGGGGTGGGGGGGAAAGGCTCACGCCCAGCGCCGCGGCGGAGCCCCCGCCGCCTCCGAGCCCTCCCCGCGGCGCTGCCCTGGCATCAAAGGGCGCCGGACACCGGCGGGCAGGGGCTGCGCGTCCCGGCGGCAACGGGGCTGGAGCGGGGGTTGCTGCGAGCCAGACAAAGATAGCCGGGGAGGAGGTGGAGGAGGAGGAGGTGGAGGAGGAGGAGGAGGAGAAGGAGGAGGAGAAAAGGGATACAAAATATACCGAGAGAGAGAAAACAGCTCCCCCTTCCCTTCTCCAACAGGAAAAACCGGCGGAAACGCGCCCGCACCAAAGCACTGCTGGGTAAACTCGCGGGGAGAGAGAAAGGGAGAGGGAGGACGGGGAGGGGATCGGGACCTGGACCGGCCCCGGCGGCCCTGCCCGCCCCCGCCGCACAACAATAGCCCCGACGGGGCGGGAGGACAGCGAGGGCGGCCCTGGCCCCGCTGCCGACAGCGCCCGGGTCCGGCCGGCGGGGAGGCCCACGCGTGTCCGCGGCAGGGCCGGGGGCGGGCAGCCTCCCCCCCTGCCTCTGCCCCGCGGCGTGGGCGAGGAGGGGACCTTGTGTGGGGCGCTGCCGGCCCCCGTGCTGTCCCTGCCGCGCCTTTTGTGGGGACGGCACGGTCAGTGTCCGACTGTCGTGGCCAACATCGCGAGGCACTTTTTGGAAAGAATAATAGAAAAGGTGCACAGGGGTTGTTGGGGATACCCCACCGCCCGTGGGGTGGGTGGTGGTATTTTCCCTTCCCATCCCCGGTAAGATGACCGGCAAAATGTGTTTTTCTTTTCCACCCCCCGAGACCCCAAGCCCACAGGAAAAATGTTCCTGCCCCATCAGAGACCTCTGCAGAAACAGAGACAAATACTGGCCTCTGGAACCAGATCCGACAAACTCATGAGACGGTATCTTAACGCATCGTTTTCTGAGATCCAGTCTTAGGCCCTGTTGCCACCCAGAAGCATCCTCCAGCAGAATCTGAATCACATGGAGAAAAATCTCATTAACCTCTCTCGAGCTAGTCACGTCAGGCAGTTGCACGCAGGTGTAAACCTTGGCAGGATTTGTCTCTCATTGAAGTTCTTTATCACACCGATACGGCAAAAATGTTACCTGCTTGCAAGAGGTCGAGTTACGTTTCCTGTGGGAACCCGGGTTTTCCTGTCTCTTCTACTTTAACCACAAAATTACATATACATAGCTATAAGTATCACAGAAACATACTTTTAAAACAAAGCAAACCTGTTGAGCAGAAAGTGTAAGGATAAATTACCATAACAGTTTAATGGTGTACTTCATTTTCACTTCAAGTGTAGTTAAAAAGAAAGGAAACTCAAGCCTGGACCGGGACAACTGTTTTTCTCTGTACAGGAACTTAGAGTCCTAAGAAGACAAACTATTTCAAATGGGCTCGATGCTGGGTCCGTCTGAGTGCATGCACACAATAGTAGGATTAGGTCTAGAGATGCAATGGGGTTTGAAAAGTGGATTTCCACAAAAATTTATTATCAACAACCTGCTTTTCTTTACATGGCTTATTTAACTCTGCCTTTCTAATCATAAGAGTGGCCTTGGTAGGTCAAACCCATCGCCCATCTAGCCCAGCGTCCTGTCTCCAGATGTAGCCAGTGGTGAATGCTGAAAGAAGAGCACAGGGATACTTAAACCATCCAGTGATACTTCCCTGGGTCCTCCTCCCAACTCTGTACAGATCAGGGAGTTCTTCGGCAGCGCTTGGTGTTACCACATTTCATACTCTCTGGTGATTTTTTCCTTCCCTTAGTTTGCCCGTTTACTTTGTGGATTCATACATGCTTCTGGCTCTCACAGTGTCCTCTGGCATGGGGTTCCAAAGATGAACTGGCTGCTTCTTCTATAAACACCACCTTTGTTTGTTGGCTTTGAACCAGCATCTGCTAGTTTGCAAGAACCCCCTGCTATTTCTTGTGTTGGAAGAGACAACAATCATTTCCTGTTCATTTTCTCAATTTCTTTTTTTTTTTTTTTAATGTAGATTTCCTTTGCATTCTCTCTCAGTTTTTACCAGCTAGTAATTCTGGTCTTTTTAGTGATACCAGGAGCAGAAGCCATTCCATACTTGCCATTCATTGAACTGTTTCTGCTTCTAACGCCTTCTTTTTAAGAGAGGGAAATGGATCTCCATACCAAGTTCACCATGTTGGGTTCCCCGTGCAGTGTCATGGCGATGTCCTAGTTTCCAGACACCTCCTGATACTCCCTTTTTTCGCTGCTGTTGAGTATGAAAATGACATAGAACGTGTCTATTATAACTCCACAATCTCTTTCCTTAGTGGTAATACTACCTCAGATACTATCACTGTGTGCTTCTGGATGCTGCAAAGATTTTCAAGCCCAAACTCTGACCTTCAAGTTTTCCAAACCCAGTATGTAACACTTTTCTTGTGCCCCTGAAAAATACAGTCTGAGTTTTGCAGAGCTAAGGCTCTGAGTCCAAATACGCATTTCCACCATTATAGCTCTGATGGGGGTCCACCATAGTGTCCTCTCTCTGCTTTGAGCTTATATCTTATTATACGGCGTTTTTCTTTGTGTTGTTTTAGTATTATAGCAGAACACCACTAAAGAAGCATAAGTGCTAATGACAGGATTGTGAATCCTTGAAAACTGGTGCATCCCCTAACTTTAGGAAAAAAAAAAATAGCTTTCATAAAGCAGTAAATGCCACAGAAGAGCTTCCTGCTAGTTCCCGGGGTGAAGCACCACACCGCCTCACCTTCCTTTTCCTTCCTACACAAGCAGAGGGATGAAAGGGTTGCTTTCTTGAAGAAGAAGTCTCTCCGGCTGCGGCCAAAACCACTCTGTTCACATGTTCATCATGCTCTTCACCAGCACGGCATACTTACCCGGTTTGGAAAGTCTAAAGGTTAAAAGACCAAACCTAAAACCACTGGAAAGAAGATGAGCAGTCTGGTTTAACTCTTCCTCACAGAGTGAAACCAGCATCCCTGAAGGAGACACAGTGAGACGGCCGTCAAAAATCATAATGCAGATGAAATGCAAGGAAAGGCAATGCCAGCCCTGTGGATAGTCACCCCACACACAGAGCAGTAAATGACTGTGTCTTCTAATGACAAACTGAGTAGAAGCATCAAAAAATCTGAGTCAGCTCCATCCGTTTGGGAACGAAGCAGGAGAAAGCTGCGGGGCCAGCGTGCTGCTTTCTGTCACCCTCAAACACAGCTGCACCCCTTCCTGCTCTCTGTGTCCGCAGCAGCGGAGGAGCTGTCATGTCCTGAGCAGTTTCGGCATCCCTCAGAGAGGGATGCTGAGCCTCCCTTTCTCCGGCCGTTTGTTCCTGTCCTCTGACACCTCGTCCTCGTGTGTCAGCATAAACGTTCATACAGCTGTGCAGCGAGCTGGGACTCACAGCAAAGCCAGCCCAGGAAACAAAAAGAATTTTTAATGTTACTATTGATCAATTCTCCCGGCTGGTTCATCGCATGCCTGCTTAAACAGTTGTGTTGACAAGAGGGGGCGGGGGGGGGAGAGGGTGCAGAAACTGTGTGGAGGGAAGGAAGTGTAACCATAGCATGGCCTCTTGGTGGTAGCTGTGGCTTAAGCCAATTTCAACTCTCGGTGGACCCGTAGGGGTAGAACTAGAGAAACTTCCTTCCTTACTGGAAGAGGCACTGTGGGAGTAATGGGAACCAAACATTTATGTCCTAGCCACAAAAGAAATTCCATGTCCTCTATTTTTTTTTCCAGTTCCTTGAAATTGTCTTTGTTTTATTCTTTTCCACATTTAATACGCTGGGGCCCTAATCACTGACCAGAGATGAACAGGTCATCAACTGCACTAACTTTTTAAGAGCTTAATCATCAACCGTATTCAAGATGAGTAAAGAGACAGGAAGTTCTGAATTTTCATTTTGTTTCTGCTACTGATTCATCCCATAGCCTTGAGGCATCTCATTTCCTGCCTCGGCTCCCATTCCCTATGTGGAAAATGGGAGTGATTTTGACCTACTTGATGGTGGGAAGTGTTAGACATGTGCCCCGTTGTACTGTCTAGGGAAATTGTTCACACCTGGGCCAGGAAAGTCCATAAGGGAATCTCAGGCTAGAGTGAGGAGTACCAGAGGATAGACTAGCGAGTGAGACTGAGTCAGGCTTCATACAGTCCAGTCTCCTGCTGTAAGTGGGCTCCCAGGACCAGAGGGAGGTTGGAAAGCTTTAAAGACTGTCTGTTCTCCTTGTGCTGATGAGTTCTTCTCGTGATGGTGATTACAGCATGGGCTGGGAGCAGATCGTATACAGAAGGATGCCACACAATCAGCCTTCCTCCAGCTTATGCTCCTCTCCTCCTCTGCTGCTTCCACCACCGCTATCTCACACCTCCATGTGAGGGCTGCTCCCCACGACCACTGCTGGCACACCCAGGCGCTTATATGCTGCATCTGCTGAATGTCATAGAGCTGGACATGTTCCCACACCTCTGGTTGCCCAGTTCTGCACACACTGCTGCTGGTGATATCCTGCTTCTTCCCCTCTCCCCAGGCCAATGGGTTACCCTCATCCTGACATGCAGACAAGGCTCAGGCACGTAGCTGGACCCCAGTGCAGGGAAGCACACGTAGATGTCACTGTAGGTGACACCAAGTTGCACAGGGCCCAAAAGGAGCAGCTTTCCACCAGCTGTACGCTTCCAGGCCATCACTGTCCATCCTCTGGCTTCCTCTGTTAACGACTGGATTGAAGGGACTCCTGAAATCCAGTGGCTGCCTAAATATAGCAATCCCGTTAGGGTGGGAAGAGCAGCCAAGAGAGGCAGAGCACTTCCCACGGCCGCTCGGTACCGGGCGGGAAGGCACAGTACTATCAGCACTGTCAGCACTTTGGAGGTGCCCACCTTTCCCCATCTCCTGCCAGGCTCCACAGCTGTGCTGTTCTTTCCGCTGTGCCAGTACAGCTCCCCTCGGTTGTGGTCAGGTAGCTGGGCTGATCTTAGCAAAAAAAGAAAACACCCTTTCTCTTTATTTTTTGGAGGCTTTGCTTTACCGCCTTTGAAGGAGTGGTGGGAAGTAATATGAGAGCAGGAATTCCTCAAGTTGTTATTGCACAGCAATCTAGGTACCACAAAACAATGTCCTAAAAGTCATTTTGGGGTGAAAAGAGTTACCTCAAATGGCATTGCAGTATAGCCTAGGGAGAAAAGTTAACCTTAGTCCTGTAAGAATTAGTGTCATACCTATGCAGCACTGGAGCACCCAGCAGTTCTAACTTGATCCAGATCACAAATGAACATACGACAATGTTCTTATGAAAATAACGTGATACGGTATTTACATCATCTTTATGCTTTTTATGCTGGGTGTGGTGAAGAAAGATGGTACCTGGTCTGTCTAAAACCGAGAAGCTGATAGCTGAAATGTTATGAAGTTTGCCAGGACAACATGTTCCCAGAGAAATCCGTGAACAAATCCGAACCAGCAGAATAAAGTTCAGCAATTTGCATCGCCTGGCTGGGGCATTTTGAATCTGGTTCTGAACATGCCCACACAGGATTTACATCTGTGGAGCCACAGCCTCCATGAGGAGGAGGAGGAGGCTCCCGTCCCTGGAACAGAACAGGACAAGGAGGGGTGATTTCATGCTGCCACAATCTTTCACTGATTCCACATCCCTAATTGATCTTCCCAGACTGAATTCACAGCACAGCCCGGAATATCACACTTCACATCAGGCTGGGAATTGTTGGTCCTTCAGCCAGGCTTAAAGCTGGCAAAAGTGCATAAACCTGGCATAAGAGTACTGTTGCATGCCTGGGCTAATTGAGAAGATCCCGGGTATATTTTCAGACACTGTCTGTGCTCTAATTCTTAACAAGCTAGCTGTTTCTGGTCCTGCTATCTATCACACAAAGCATCCAATTACTGAGTGTGGCTGGCTGTCACAGGCTATCTCTGCTTGCAGCTAAGCTGGTTTGTAGTTATCTTCCCATGAGCCAACTGTGACACTTATTTCACCTCTTATACGGGGCCCTGAGCCATATCTATAGTGGCAATGACCAAACTTTTTTCCTCCCCGAGTCAAAACTCCTCGGGGAGTATTGTCCCTCCTCACGTTTGTCTTGATGTGCCTTATCTCCCCCAGGGGCACCTAGGGATGCTCACCTGGAGTTTCTGAGATCTGTGCTTCAGGATGATGAGCAACGCAGAGGGACAACCTGCTCACACCACATTTGTGCCCTGGAATAAGAAAAGCTGCTCTGCTGACGTGATGGTGGCTGTGGTTCGGCAGGCATTTCTCTATGGGCAGTGCTCATGTAAGGGTCTCCCAAAGCTTCTCCACCAAGCACATGGGCATGTATCCTATGCTCTTCCCCCTGGTATTTGGTTCCTGTCACTGCACTGTCCTTGTTGTTGTGCTAGTGCCTTTACTTGTAGAGACATGTGATCAAACAGATCGGCATTGGAAATAACCCGTTTTCAGATTGTGTTTTATCCATCTCAGTTGTGCTCACAGTGTGATGAAAGAGCAGAAATGAGCAAAGCAGTGAGCATGGAGGTGATTGGGTTGCTGTTTTGTAGGCCTCCAGTTCAAGGTGAGTCTGCAAGCCTACCAGGCTCTTGAGGAGATAGGTGGGGATTACTCTTCAAGAATATGTTTTGGCATGGCCCTGAACATAGTCTTGATGTGCCATGTACTGAGTCGGAAATGCCACAACGACATGATGCAAAGCACTGAACCTGTATGAACTTACTCTGTCAATTCAAATGTGTTCAAAAAATTCTGAAGGAGTCAGTTTGTCCCAGAACATCTTCTGATGGAGCAGGTACTGTAGCCAGCTTACGCCTGGTAAAAAAGAACAAAGCTGGCACAGAAATACTTTTGTATACTTGGGCTAACTGAACAGAAAGAAGATTGCCGTGTGCTTACATCTGATCCAGAGCAAGCTGATCCCCAAAAGTCCACAGACCTGGTAATAACCAAGCTGTGACCATGGCCTGAGTTGGTACAGAAGTCATGGCATTAACAGAATGAAGCCAAAGCACTTCTACCAACAGTGGCCTTTCACAAGAAAGCTGTGAGAGCAGAAATTCCCACAGTGCCCCTGGTCTGAGTATAGCTGCCTTTAATCCGGTGCATTTATCCCCGTGTTGGATTTCATGCATTGTGCAAACTCCCCGTGAATTCATAAATCTTTGAGGACTGTGACTTAAGTGAGGTAAATTATAGAAATCAAAATTAAAGTGTAGAGCATATATTTTAAACAAATATTAAGGCCTCTGAAGTCTGCCCTTTGAAAGCTTTCTTCTTCAGGTGACTTTTATTTGAATGTTGAAGGGATTTTCATTTTGTGTTACATTTTACAAGGAATAGGGAGTTGCGTTTTGAAAGTAGCTCTAAAAAAGAAGAGTGAATTATCACCAAAATGCAAAAGAAAGGGGGGAAAAAGACATAGGTGTGAATTAACTGTCCTTTCAAATGAAAAATTAAAACCCCAGCACTGTTGAAGGAAATGTAGAACCTTGTAAGGATTTCCACAATTAATACACAGGCTTAACTGGTTTAAGTTTCCCTTTCATTTTATACAGCATGAGGTCCACAGAGGCCATAATTTCACACAACTCTGGCTTTGTCAATGAAGCTAACTTAAAATGTTCCCTCTCCTCCCTTCCCTGGCACCTTGTACCTGGTTTCAGCAGAGCGCTGCCCTCTCCATGGGCAGCTCCTGATGCCAGAGCAAGGGTTTGCAGGGCTGAGCCACACACCAGCTTAAAAATAACACACCCCCAAAAGAAGCGATTTTTAGCATGAATTGGTTCTGATTTCTGGCATGACCCTACAGCTGTAGTGGCATCACCGAGAAGGCTGTGACGGCAAAGAGGAGCACGTGGGAGACTGGTGAAATGGTGAAATGGCATTGGCAACTTCTTAAGTTACCTTCGACAGCAAAGCCAAGATCCCATGGAGCTGCTGCTGACGTGTCAATAGAAATGCCAGGGAAAGGTCCGTGGGAAGAGACAAAGCCTTTAGGCATCACCATGCAGCATATAATTTAACAAAAGACACCCACTGGTCATAATAGATGGTTGAAATGAAAAGTATTAGTCACCCTTGGGCTGGTGATTGACGCAGTATAATCCTCCAGGTATTGGTTTTTCTAAACAAAACATTGTCATCAAAATAAAGCAAAAGGCTGAAAGTTATGGGGCATTGCTGGGTTTTGATGTGAGGCAAAATATTTTAGCTACAGTTTAGCTTGAAGTGTCATTTTCTGTCTTGTCCTTTTCTTCTAGATTTTGTTGATTTACCAGGACTCTTCTATACAATATATTTACCCTCCGTGATCTGGTTTTAAGAAAGCCAAATATCAGGGATGCTGTGACATGGCAATTTGGTAAAGTTCCTCAGTGTAACTGTTGGTGAAGAACTTCCTAAATCAATACAATTATTTTATCTTCTGAAATGTGGAGGCTTTTGGGGGTCTTCTGGTCTCAACAGAAACACTTTGAATAAAGAGGGTCAACAGAGAGCTATCATCTCCAGATAAAACAGGTGGGATTTGACTGTCCATTTTGCATGCCTATGTCTAAGCTGATCACCTAAGCTTCCTGTAACAGTTGACTGAAAGAAGCACCTCCACAGTACAGTTCATCTCATCCTGAAACAGACAGCCAAAGTGGCTCAGAGGAACAATATCTTAGCAATGGCTACAAAGAAGACATGGTGAGTTTGGATGCTGAAGCCTGACCTGAAGACATGTTGGGCTGGTGCAATGAATGCCACGCAGCTGGTCAATGCTCTTTCATATATTAACATTTTAAGCCAGTTTTTCAGATTTTCAGCAGTGCAATCCTGCATACTTTGGAAGTTATTTACCCATTTGACTAGCAAAGTGAAGCCAAGGGGACGGGTATTTACCTGCTGTGAATTAGCGTAGCTCTGCTTGTGAAACTGCACGGAAGCTCAGTTGACCAACTTCTCCCCTTTAAGACTGGTGTATTTACTACAAGGAAGTCATCATCAGAAACAAGTATGCTGTTAGGCAATGCTGAACAGGCAATTTGCCCTTAGCTCAATCAGCTCTGAAATGGAAACGGCAGGAAAATCATACAAAGAATAGAAAAAACACCACATGATTTCCCAACAGCACTTGAAAACTTTTTCTGCTGCTTTGATCATCAGTTGTTCCCTCCTCTCACAAGCCCAGACTGGAGCCGTTACTTGGGCTAGGTGTAAATACATAGGGACAAATGATGAGATGAAGGCGTACACCACAGGATATGCTCCCAGTTCAGAGGGCGGCTTAAGTACTGAAGGCGGTGGGACATTAATGGCATGCAAATGTGGGCTTCTGAATAAGGGCGTTCCCCCCAGATCAGATCCTAAGTACTTGGCAAGAGCGTGTTGCAGAGTTCCCCGGGACACTGCCAGATGTACTCAAACCCTGCCCGGAGTTCCCTTGCTGATCAAGTCCCTGATTTCCTGCAGGAGAGAAAGGATACCTTTACACTAACTTCGGGATCTGAAATTCTGTTCACTGGGGATAAACATCAGCTCACCAAACTCGCTTTCCCTTGCACTTGAATCTTGACAAGGTTGGGGGTAAAAACCTCTGCAGCTGAAACCTTCTTGACCTCCGTGGAATATAAGGAGGAAAATAAGGGCCAGTTACCTTAGAGTCAGGCGTTCCAAGCATTTTGTAACAGTTAGTCACTTCCCTCTCACCACCAAAATAAGGCAGGACGGAAACACTTCGTGACTTTTTGATGATGAAATTTTACACTGGCGAGGCGTAAAATTATATTTAAATATCAACCTTCTCCCTGCATCACACAGCAGTTTCCAACATGTTTGCATGCTACATTTTACAGGACAACAGCTAATATTTACACTTAATGTCACTTAAATCTTATATAGTTTTCTGACATCTCTGAGCACTTGAGAGAAAAAAAGATTATTGTCTTTATCAAAATGCTGAGAAATTGAAGGTCACAAGTTCTTTTATACCTGGAACTAATTTGGGGTTTGGGGTACCTAACTTCAGACAAGCTATTTTCATTCCACTTTGCATGGCATTTTTCCTGGCAGTTGACTTTATATACACCTTCTCAATCCTTTCTTTTTCTACAATCCTAACATTCCGAAATGTTTGCAGATCTCTCAAAGTTGTGGCTTCCCTTGAAAAATCCTGGAGCTAAGCATCTTGCCCCGAGACCACTTGCCTGATGAAATCTGCAGCTATACTGCCTTTTCTCAGAACCCTTGCAGCAACATTAAGGTCCAGCTCCTAGACTGACTCTGTAAGGCACCCAGGACTGGACTGCACCCCAGCACCCCCACCTTTATGCAATCTGGCTTCCTATAGCATGTGTAGGCACCATGCTGCATAGCCAAACCACCTCTGCCAAGTTTGATCAGTCTTCTGTCCAGATGCTGTCCAGGTGCGTGCCAGCCAGTGCAAAAAGGGATAACAGTTTTATGCTGTGTTGCCTTACCATATTTCAGAAGACAAAACAAGACAGGTCATGTCATCTTGCAGTGCCTTTCAAGCATTTGACACTCCAGCATACGTCCTGTCACTGCCAAGGATGTACGTTGCCTCCTTGCTGCTTGTCATTGCAGGCCAAGGATAGTTTATGAGTAAGAAAGTTCAATCAACAGCGTGATGAGGTGAAGACCTTCTGCCCCAGGAAGATCCTGTTGATGGATGTATGCAAAGGAATCTGGACTTAACAATTGCAAAGGAGGATCTAAGTTATCTCCTTACTGATCCCTCTTGTCCTGGCTGCAGTTTTCCCCAGCTCTCCTCTGTTCACTCCAGAGATGGTAGCACGGACTGATCAAGTAACCAGTTCCCTAGACTCCCCTGGACTCAGGGCTGAGGACCCCAGCCACACAAGGAATCTGTAAGATTGGGGGTCCTTGACCTTGGTCCAGTGTAGTAGGTCCCATTACTCAAAGTGCCCTTGAGCTGTACCTCTAAAATACTCACCTTTGGAATAATAAAGCTGCACCTAGATTGCTTGTATGACTTTTTAATCTCCAGCGCTCTGGGGTTTGCCTATCCTTTTCAGTTGTCTGTTTGTTTAGTCCTATTTGCAGGCAAAGAGACATTCGTCAAATTTGACTGCATTTTATGGTGTGTAAAAATTTACTCTAGGCAATAAGAGATAGACTTCTGTCCAAGTATCAGAGGTGGGAATCATCCTAAATGCCGTAAGATGTCTACAGTATAGAAGTCCAAGCCTGACCTCTTCACATCTCTCTCTCTTCAAAATAGTGGGCAGAGAAAGAAAGGCACTTCTTGGGCATGATTCATCTCATGTAAAACAGGTCACAGGCATCACTTTCTAGAAATGCCTATTTCTCTGTATTGACTCTGAAGGGAGTCTAGATACATAACTCGGGCATAAGCGGTTATACTGCAAATGTCCCGAGTTACATGGCGTGAATCCCACATGCCTTGTCTGGACCTAACAACCTATGGAAAGACTTTTTTCTTCATCTACTCCCGTATCAGGCGTGCAGTTGTCAGCCGCTCAGGTGTCTCTGTATATCTGCTGCAGAAGAGCTCATTTGTCCCCTCACCCAGGAATGCCAAACACCACTCTATCAAGATGGTTGAGGAAAAATACAAGGGTAGTGGAACTTGACTGCAGGACATGAGAGTCGGCAAGCAGCATCACGGACTAGTTAAGGCTGGGAGATGCCTTTAGGAATTGTCTAATCCAGTCCCTGCTCAGAGCAGGGTCGGCTAGTGCAAGTTGCTCAGGACCACATACAGTTGGGTTTTGAGTATCTCCAAGGATGGAGACTCCACAATCTGTTTGGGTAGTCACCCTTTTAGTAAAGAAGTGTGGGGGTTTTTAGTGTTGAAATGGTATTTCTTTTATTTCCATTTATGTGAATTGCCTCTTGTCTTCTTACTGGGTACCACTTAGGGTCTGGCTTCATCTTGTTTAGTCGCCCCATTGGGTATTAATATACATGGATCAGATACCTGCTGAGCCTTCTCTTCTCCAGGCTGAACAATCCCAGCTCTCTCAGCCTGTCCTCATATGTCAGATGCTCCAGTCCCTTCATCATCTTCATGGACTTTTCTGACTTGTTGCAGTAAGTTCCTGTCTGTATTGTTCTGGGGAGCTCTGTGCTGGAGCTCCCCAGATGTGTCCCAGCACCCCTGGACCCAGCACCCCTGATGTGTCTACCAGTGCTGAACAGATGGGAATAATCACCTCCCTTGACCTGCTGGTGACCCTCTCCCTAATGCAGCCCAGGGGCTGCTGGCATCATTTTGAGCTATTGCAATAGACAAGGGTAGAGGGCAGCTGCCAGCATGACTGTAATTCAGTTCCCAGGAATGCCAGAGGTGTGTCTTCTAGTTGAAGAGCTGCAGCCTTTAGGCAAGCCAAGTACAGCACGCTAGAGAGGATGCTTCACAAGGAAACTGTATGTGTGGAAGGGCAGGTAGGGAGTTCCTAAGGAGGACCACTATTCTGGCACTAGCCTTCAGTTGCTACTGAAAGAAGGACAATATGTGTCATGGTCTTCTGGTTGATGGGTGGGTGCTAAGGAAGGGCCAGCTGCTCTCCATACAGAAGGAGACTTGGTATGTTGCTGGCAGATGGGATGAAAAAAGAGAGGTTAAGCGTGAAAAGAGGCCAGGCACAAGCAGGTGTGTCCACAGGTATAGGGTCTCCAAGGGCATGAAGCCTCTGACATTTATGCAGATGGCATTGTCTGTGGTCCTTCTTGGCTCAGAACCACATTTATCAAGGCCCCTGCCATGGTTGTGTGCAGATGGCTGGAGAGTCCTTTCAAGCATAGGATCCTGCTGGAGGCACTTGTGTTGGAAGGGTCCCCCAACACCCTTGCCTGGACTGTGAAGATCACAGATTGACCATGCTGATCTGAAGGGTGTTCTCCATTCTGGCTTTGAAGTGATATTGTGCATGGTACTAGCAAGACTTCAGCTCCCTTAAAGATCTTCAAGACAGATAAAGATGCAGCACTTATTGTCACGGGGATCCTGGGGGAAAAACTGCAGAATACAAAGCTTCAATGGCCATGACAGAAAAGAATTTCTGCTCTGTGAAACACACTCCTTTGCCCTGTGAGTGGATCACAGTGCATAGGGGCCAAGCTGTCCGCTATCTAAAGCATAGGATTATCTAAACAAAGAGCATACAAGTCATATTTCGGATGTTTTGGTACAACACTCCAGCAAAACTTGCAAGAAAAGCTAGGTTTGTTGCATTAAGACCTTCAGCAGGTCATTTCATCTCCCCTTGGACCTTTATTTCTCATGTCTCTCAGAAAGGTGCTGTGAAAAAGAATACACGGCCAGTGAGCAGCACTGGCAGACGAACCAGGGCTGCTACTCCACAGTGATCTAATGTCTTCCCAAGCAGGTGGACCCATCTCCTCCCCCATGGCCTGATAGGTGTTGGGCCAAAGCACGAGCAGAAAAGAGCTCGGTGTTTTCATCCAGTTAGGGTGATGAAATGGCTGCAGGGAGGACCCAGAGAGCACCAAAGCTGGCACCAAGACAGAGCCGAGTGCCTGGGCAGGGCTGGGTGGTGGCAATTCACAGGCAGAGTGGCCAAGGCTCTTGTGGGAGGGGAGCCAGCAGAACGCTGTCTTAATTCTTCTGCACACAAGCTATTTGCCAGTGTCGTGTGAGCTATAAGGGGACATTTGTAAAAGCTTTATCCACCTGAATGAGTCACAGAAGAACATTGTCGGGAATTTTTTTTTCTGGTTTGCCCAGTCCACTGAAATGAGTCAGTTACTAGCGGAGATAACGAAAAGTGTTCACTGAAATAAAAAATGCCAGCATTCAGCAGGGTGGCACCCCTCCTGCTCAGTGCTCCATGCTGTAAAATTCCAGCAGGCAAGGAAGGCCGCTTGGCTCTTGTTCAGGAACTGGCAGGAAACAACCCCCGCTAAGCTGTGATTCAACACCAAGAGAAAAAAAAAAAGAAATCCCTTCCTCTGTAACAGGGAGCACGGATGAACATGGCTGGGTTAATAAAGCAATGCTGCCCTGTCACATCTGGAAACCCAGGTTGGGGAAAAAAAAATATCCAATTAGCTCCAACTGTCCTTACTATAGTGGTCCGAAATCAGTCCCTAGAGAGCTGTTGCATCAGATAACTGCATCCTGCGGTGACTGACTACATGCTCTATAACACTTGCCACAGATGGCAGCCACCAGCCAGGAGAGAGGGGTGCCCATTAGCGGAGAGGCAGAACTCAACTAGAAGTGCCACCCCCGGCCTCAGAAAGGTGGTAATGGCATGAAACAGAGCTGCTTGCTAGCAGATGCCCCTCCCATGCAAAAGAGGTTACTGATCTAAATTAAAAAAGAAAAAAAAAAGAAAACAGATTCTACAAAATATTCTTCTTTCTTTTTTTTTGCCTTTTTTTCCCTCCTTCATTGTAAAGCACCCAGGCAAAGCCAGAGCTTTGCAACCTTCCCTTGTTCCAGGCACTAAAGCTTGCTGTGTGCAAAAAAAAGCACCGTGAGAGACTAGCTGGATTCTCTCAGTTAGCAGGTGTTGGAAGCCTGCAGGGATCTGCAGGTTAATTAATCCTGACTTACCAGGGCTGGGGAGGCTTATTAGCCTCCACCCTAAAAATGAGGAAGACAGGAGGAGCCCTCTGGGGGGAGGCAGGTAGTGTTTGTGGGGAGAGAAGCTGAGGCAGAGCCAACTCTGGGGAAGAGGCTTTAGGTGGGGCTTATGAATTCATTTTTCATCCCTTTTCTCTCAATAAAAGCAAAGTTCAGAAGAAGTATATTTTTACACTTTAAAACAAGCATCCAATTTGTCGATGGTTAGTGGGAGCTCCAGTAGCTGCCGTGCAGAAACCAAATGAAATCTCCCCACGCTCTACCGCAGAGCTGGGTGAGCGCTTTGGCGTTACTCACCTTTGCTGTCTCAGACCCTAAATGAGGAATTTTTAAGGCCCATAAGGGGGTGGGAGGGGGATATTTGACTTGCTGTCAGGGCTTGTGAGACCACACGCTTGACTTGATAGTGTTTCTGTGCTCGTCTGACTGCATGTCATAGGATATACGTTGCTTTCTAATCAAATCCAAAATGTCAGGAAAGGTATCCCTGGCCAAAACCCTGTTGACTGTGGGGGAGGGAAAAAGGGAATGGAAACACCACGGGAGGGGGATGGGCTAACTGTTTAGCATAGCTACAGCTTCAAGCATCTCTGCAATTGTTTATGGTTCAAACAACTGGCTGATGGCACCCACTTGCACCTTCTTGCTCAACAATGCCTCTATCTCCTCTTTCCCCCTCCTCCTCCTCGACTTTGAGGTGTTGACATCCTAACAAACTCAGCCCTGGCCTCCGCAGGGAGCAGGGCGAGGTTTTCCAGGGAGGGCTGAATTGTGCATCCGGGCTTCCCTCCCACTCCCAGCTCTTGCCCCAGCATCCTCCCCCCTGGCCTCCCCCAAGGCAGCTGGAGCAGCTCAGGGTGGCAGGTAGGACAGAGAGGTGGGAGATGACCGGGCAGCCACCACCACCACCACAGGGGGTGTGCACCAAACCACAGGGTTTGATGCCCAGGCAAATATCAGCGAGGGAAAGGGAAAAGGGATCACATCCCTCCTTGGATGTGGAATTGCCCTGTCTGGGAGAGGAGGAAAAGAGATGCCTGCAGAGCTCCTGGTATAGGAAAACACATAAAGTCCTGCACACAGAGGGAAGGGCAACCCAAGGAGCACCCTGGAATAAAGACAAACAGGAATGGGAGGAAAACACAGAGGATTAGTACGGAGGGAAGTGAGAAACAGGGAGTAAGCAATTCTTACAGGGCACCCCTGGCAAAGAGGTCAGAAGGGTGGCAGGCATAAAAGTGGTCACCCTTGTCATGTGCTGGGCCTGTGAAAGCTCTTGTCTCCCACAGTACATTGAACTCAGACCTCTCATCCATAGCGTGTTCTCAAGGCAAACTCAGGTCAAAATAAGCCCTTAATGATAGTAACAATTACCTTTGATAGAGCTTAAAAGAGGAGAGTAATCCACTTTTTTTTTTTTTTCTTTTAGCAGGGGGGCGAAAAAAGCATGACTAGTACTCCAGGGAGGACTACTAGGCTCCAGGCTATCATTTGTCCTGATTCTCAAGGAATAAATCAAGAGAAAACTCCCGGTGTTTTATTTCACGTGAGAAATGAGAATGAGCTTGTTCCCATTTCAGAGGGTTTGCTGGGATGCCCCTTTCCCTCCTCCAGCATCTGCAACCAAGATCTGAGAATTACAAAAGCGATGAGGGTGGTGCTCACCGCCCAAGGATAATTCCCAAATTCCTCCCCCCCCCGACAGGAACATCCCACTGAAAGCTGTTGCCTGTAGCGAATTCAATCATGAGCCACCTAGTGGCATTTGCTAGAAATCGGTGTTACAGGCAAGATAGACTCAGACGCACGGAGTGTTGTTGGGTTGGAAGGGACCTTAAGCGGTCATCTAGTCCAACCCCTATGCAGTAAGCAGGGACATCTTTAACTAGATCAGATTGCTCAGAGCCTCATCAAGCCTGATCTTGAATGTCTCCAGGGATGGGGCCTCCACCACCTCTCTGGGCAATGTGTTCCAGTGTCTCACCACCCTCATTGTAAAGAACTTCTTCCTAATGTCTAATCTAAACCTACCCTGCTCTAGTTTAAAACCATTGCCCCTCGTCCTATTGCTACATCAGCCTTCGAGCCCCCAAAAAAGAGGTTGATAAAGAGGTTTAGTGGCAGCTTTGTGGTCCATCCATGCCTTGCCTGAATGGCAATGAAAGCCCTTTTTGTTGCTGGCTGGGCTGCCCTGTTCCTAGACCATCTTTTGGGGCATGGACCAAACGCCAAGCATCTCCATAGGAGGTAGCAGGGGGTGCAAAGCCATGCAGCCCCCTTTCCCAAGATCTGGCTTGTGGTTGTTTCCTGACCTGGCTTGTGTTGGTTTCCTTTGCACTGGTTTCCTTTTCTCCAAGCTGAAAGCATTCATGTGTTGCAAGGTGAACAGAAAGCCCTCCCTCCTGTATAAAGGATGTATGGGGGGCTGCACAGGGGTCTTCATGGGGCTCTGGGCAAAGGAATGGGAAAAAAAAAAACCCAAGGCTTATTGTCCAGAGGCAGGGGAAGGGGAGGTCTGTCTGATGCCATATCCCTCCAGGCGCTGCTGGGGGGGAAGGGGAAGCCGGGCAGAAAGGAAGCCCAGGCAGCCCCAGGATATTTCTTAGGGGTGATAAACTCCTGTGGAATGGACATCTGAGTCTGGAGTAGCCAGCCTGCATTACCAAGTTTTGAAACATGTGAAGCAAAATTAAATTGGCCAACTTGAGCACTACTCATTGCATCATGTCAAAAAATAGCTTGAATAGTTACTTTTCCTCCCCTGCTTTCTTAAGAGAGAAACCCAAATATACAAAAATCATAATTAATCCCCCTAAAATCAGCATGCCCCAAAAAAGGCAGTTCTTCAAATTTGCTTTTGCCTTTGCAAGTTCCATGGCTAGGAAGCTTTAAACAATGCAAATGCTTGTTTTACATGAGAAGATGCTAAGATTCTCACAAAGTCATCACTCACCAGAATCAGGGGTTAATAAAAGCACCAAATGTCACAAGACTTACAGTAAAATCATGGAGATTCACAACATTAATATAGGTAACTTTGTGTTTTGAATTAGTTTCAGCCTTCTGAAAGCCAAAGTTTCCAGGTTTTTGTTTGGTTTTTTGTTTGTGGGTGATTGTTTTGTTTTTGGTTTTTTTTTGTCTGCAGAACATATCCCAAAATATCAAAAAGCCAAGTGAGAGTCTGGTTTAAAGAGCAAGATAGATAATATGTAGAGGCAAGGGTATGGTAAGAATGCTGTGATTGGACATATCAATCATTTCTATGGCAACAGAGTAGGATATAACAATACCATAGAACAGAGCAGAGGAAACTGGGCAAAAAGAGAACATCATTATACACACTACCAATATTTTCATTTACTCGTTGTAGAGATATAATCACAAAATGCAGAAAACCATATGCAAAATATCCAAAATTATTGTTTATATTTCCACATTTATAGTTTACAGAAGCAAAAAATATCTTGTATACAATGAGTGTTTCCTTGTTCTTCCAGGGAGTGTTCATAAATCCATATGACTATAAACAAAGGATATGTTTTGTGAGAGTGTATATAATATAGCATAATATACTGGGAGTGGGTGATTGCATGTACAAACACAGAGACTGAACCTTAAATAGCCACAAAGCCTTTGCCTTTCTATACTTTTCAGATGAAAATCATAATGTTAACACAAAGAGCGATCATTTTCATATTTTTCTCATAAATGTATTTATTACTTCTCTTTTTAGTCACCATGAGTGGTATTTATCCTGCCTAAATTATAGTGCCCTGTTGTGAGATACAGCCTGAACTACCACAGCAGCCAAGGCAGACTGAGGCCATACGGTCAGTGGAGCCTAGCAAGCTACTCTCCTCCTCTTGAGGTAAACTCCAACACCTGGTCAGCCAAATTGCTCGCCAGACTCTGATAATGATATGGTCTAGATCCTTACTGACTGTACCAAGAGTTTAGATGCCTTGCTCCGGTGCAGACCCTTATGCTTTAGACACCTGAGGCACAATCCAGCTGCCTGCCCATCAGTATCTGACACCATTTCAGACCCCTTTGGATAGCTGTGACATGCCCATGGAGCTGGTGGAGGACTTGTGGTAGACTTCTGGAGCAGTAACTCAAGACTTAGCAGGATACTTGACATCATTTCAAACGGCACCTGATCTGAGGTGACTGAATCAAGCCCTTCAGAGGGGGGCAACAGCCAAGGAGTCAGGTGTAAAATCAATGTGGGGAGTCCAGGGAGCAAGTCAGGATCAGCAGGGGACAGGCTGGGCACACCTACAACATTGCTGGGGCAAGGACTGGCTGCCAGCGTCTGAGCTCACACACAGCCCTCGGCACAAAGGGTACAGGGTCCATGTCTGGGGGTCCTATGGGAGGCTGCTCAGGACAATTAAGACCTCCTATAGTGCATGCAGGACCCTAACAACCTAAAATCAGGGTGAGCTGAAACCTCACCCTTGATGTTGACACTGCGTTTGAGCCCATCACCCACACTTCCTCTCCAGTAGCTGGAAAGAAGCAGGCGCTGCCAGGAAGCTGTATCATCTGCTCTGAAGATATGCTATCAAAAGAGAGAAATTACGCCCTGGAAATACCTATATCTCTCCTCTGACCACAAACGGAATCTCAGTGTAGATGGGTTTGCTGTAAAACAGGTCAGAGGAGCCCTGTCTGATGTACCTTTAAGAAGATCAAGAATGAGCACAGACGGCAATAAGTATACACGGATGTAGTCCTATAATGGAGAGCCTTCCTATCCATTCACAGGCATTATCTCTATCTTGATATTGGTGGCAATATTGACATAAACTTCTTAGATTAAACACTGATGATGTCATGAAAATGTTTACTGTTGGCTGAGTCCTTAAAGGTTATTCCGTTTCCTATCCACAGGACAGAGAAGGTCCCTCACTACTGTTCCCCATGGGTCTATCCTTGCTTTTATTTCTCTTTAGCTGCCTCTGCATGGCAAGGCCATGTTGAAATATTGTTATAGATTTCTAAAATCTTTAATTTTAGAGCAGGGGCAGGGGGAACAATGAACAAACTCGCATACAAAACGAAGATGTGTGTTGGGGGTGATAAGCAGTAGACTGACAGCTCTCTCCTGGAGCCCTTCCTCTGTCGGATAGCACAGGCCCCCTCCCATTGCCCAGACAGCTTCCAGTATAGCCCCATATTCCTTTTCTCAAATAGGCAGTCATTAGTCCTGCACACAGCTTTGGTAGCTTTCATGATCCTGACATCTCCATAACAGAAGTGGAAACGAAAACATCAGCTCTCAGAAGGTTGTCTCTTCTCTCGGAGAAAGCTAGACATGACTGTTTTGAATTAAGAAACAAAACAGCCTCCCACACAAGGCCAGAGATGGTGCTGCAAGTCTCCTGCACACCTACGTATAAACACATACACCACAGAATAGCTCATAGAATAATTCCATTTGGAAGGGACTTGTCTGTGTGCTTCTCATCCACCTGGCCCATCCCTTCACTAGAACAGCGCTCTCTCAGATCAGGTTGCTCAGGGTCTTGGGTAGCTGTGTTGTGAGCATCTCGAAGGATGGGGGTTCCAGAGTCTCACTGGGCAACCAACCCCGCTGTGAGGTTTGATTTTCCTTTTATCTGATTGAGATTGCCTTTGTTGCAACCTGTGCCTTTTGACTTGAGCTTGGCCTTCACTGTAGCTTCTCATAGCATCCGTAGAGCCAAACTGCTGAAACGGATGAGTGGACTGTATGGTGGGTGGAAAGCTGGCTGGATTGCTGGGCTTAAAGGTTTGTGGTCAGAGGTACAAAGTCACACTGGCAGCTGGTTGCTAGTGGCCTCCCTCAAGGGTCAGTACCGTTTAACATCTCCGCCAATGATTCCTCTCCCCTTGCTCACAGAGCCAGTCATCTCAGCACAGAAGGCAGGCAGGGTAGTCAGGCGTGATTTGTCCTTGCTAAACCCATGCTGGCTGTTCCCAGTTACCTGCCTGTTCTTCATGTGTCCAGTCACAGCTTCCACAAGACACCCTCATAACCTTTCCAGGTTAGGCCAACCAGCCTGCAGTTCCTTGGATCCTTTCTCACCCTTCATACGTGACATTTGCCTTTTCCCAGCCATTGGAGACCTTCCTCGATGGCCACAGTCTTTCAAAGAAGGTGGAAAGCTGTAGCTGTCTCCCTGAGCACCCTCGGATGCATCCCAAGTCCCATGGACTTCTGTTCTGCTGGTCTGCAGGCCACGTACACTTTACAATCTCAAAACGCCACGTCCACCTACAATTTGGTGTAACGCAGCCAGTGCCAGGAAGTGCAATCTTCTGGCTGTGTTTTTCTAGAGAGTCTTTCATATCTTTGTAGTTCTGGCTGGGAGATAAAACAGAAAACCGTTCTGATCTCCATACCGCTGCTTTGCAACTAAACGCAGCAGTGTCTGCAAAAAGGCAGAAATTGATATTTTCTTTCCTAAAAAGGCTTGCAGCCACCATCCACCCTGCTTTTAGAAACTTTATGGTCCTTAAAGGAAAAATTAAACCCTCCTCCCTCATAAATGTTTCCAAAAATGACATAACACTCCCTGGAGAATCAGGAACTGGAAAGCAGGCCTGGAAGGTCTGCTGGTTTTTCCTCCTTCACAGATCCTGCTACTGTAAATAAGTAGATTATACTGTAAATAAGTAAATTCTTGTATCAAATCCTGCTTCTTGCTCAGCTGCAAAGGGTGGGATGGCCAAACTGGTTGCAGACTTGTGTGTTTGAGCGCATTGCCTGGATCCCTTCACAGTTGATGGAGGGAAGCAGGCTTTCTCACATTTCCTCACAAGGTAGATATCTAGACCAGGTCAGATGTTTCTCACAGTTACTGAAATGGGACATACGGGACCAGCTCAGATGTAGATGTCTACACGGAAGTGTTAGTTGAGACGCATGCTGCCTGAAATGTATATTAAAAAGTGGCATAGATCTCCACAAGCATGTTCTTGGCTCCTATTCTGGCCCTCCAACTAAACTATGATTCACCAGAAGAGTCCTGGTAAAACAAATAAATCTTTGAACGTATTAGAGCAAATCTGGAGGGAAGCAAATTCTAATTCTTCCCTGAAAGCATCTAGCCATCAATACCAAAACCAAGATGTTAGTTTGACTACCTTAGATGATTTTGAAGACAAAGATGATTTCTCAGAAACTGGCAATTCATAAAAGGGTTTTGAGTGTGACAATACATTTCCTGTGCTAACTACGTCCTTGTGTCAACTGTAAGAACATGTCCACAGTGTACTAGAAATTATCTCTTTCACTGGCTTGTGCATGGTGATTTACAGTTAGAAAACGAATGTAAAACTCTGTGTGTGTGGCTGTAGCTCCATAGGCTCACAGGAGGCACAGGAGAGAAGACAGAGTAAGGAATCCAACCCCTTGCTCTCAACAAACATGTTCAGAAGTTGAATGCAGGGATTAGCCTAGATACTCCCTACAATATTGCATCAACATCATGTTTGCATAGTTACTCCCAGTCCCAGAACAAACAGTAAGGAAACAGTGAATCAGACTATGGAGGTTTCCAGAAACCTGAGCAGACTGACTGACTGAAGTGCTTGTGCAATGAATAAAAGTACTGTCACTTCTCCCCAGTCAAACTCACTCTGGAGTAATTTACTCAACTTTGTGTGAAGCACCTGTAGAAGTTTCAACATGAGGACTTTTATCATTCTGCTAGAGGCTTGAAGTTGAAAAAATATTCTATGATCTGAACACAGTACATTCAAGAAGGATTTTTGCTTCAGGACAGGTAATTCCACAATGAACTGAAACTTGTGCTTTCTCAGCTGAACCGTGTCTGCATCCCTAATTCATTGTAGGTCAAATTCTGTTATCCTGATTTGGGTCATCTGTTAGAAATAATGAGGATTTCCCCAGAGAAGGTACTGACAAAAGATGCAGGTCTAGAACCAACTACACTAGACATTGAAGCGTTTCCATCACATCGACAAGTATTTTGAGGTGAAACAAAACTCCTTCAAATCATAATATTCAAAAAGATATGTGAAAATATTAAAAACAAAACCAGAAATCTTTTTGATTCCATGAAATTACTTAAGATATCCCTGGGTTTACTTCTTGGCTTTTAATGGATTATCATCAGAGGGCTATAATCTGTGCAACCCCAACTTGTTCCTTACATATTTATTCTCTAGTGGATCAAGCATAACAGATTCAGCAGCTCCCGTCCTGCCACCAGCGTTAAGCTCAGAGAAAGTAAAAGCAACTGTAATCTGTACCTTTCAGGTATGAAACACTTCCTCTAAAATTAAAAGGAAAACAGAAAACAAACAAAAAGAACCCCCCCCTTATCTCCATCCCGAGATAAATCTATCTGTGAAGGTAACACACATAATGAGAGAGGAAAAGGTGCCAGTAGACAGGTGTGACCTGGCTTTCGTTAGCTGTACCTTTATCTAACTGGGTGGAGACACAAAAGAAACAAAATCTTTCCATTTAGCTGTGTCATTATGGGGTGAGGCACCCTGGCTTTGGTGCACTGAAACTCTGACAGTGGGTACAGTCATGCTCTCCCACTGGCTTCAGTTGCTACATCTCTTTCCCAGCTTCTCAAATGTCCTCACTTTCCCCACCTTTCCTCATCGCTGGAAAGTGATTATGTGTCCAGGAAGGCATGGCCCTCTATATCCTTCCAGCACCCCAGCGCATTACAGTACCACAATTTGTCACTCACATCTTTCCCCTCATCCCCTTTGGTCATCTGACGGTCTGGGCAATTTGATTCAACGGCCGAAATGCAGCTCTCGGGTATGCACTCCGGAGCTCCCACTGGCTCCAAAAGAATTCACACGTGCGGTACTAAATGAAGATTTGCTCAAAGGGATTTAACAAGACAGTTTGTCACATAATACTTATATGACTCCGTCTGTGACAGCAAATATGCCCATTAATAGTTTCAGAAAGAGGAATTTAGCTTACAGCTCTTCAAAGAGCAAATCAACCATTTAGGTGCACAGCAAATAAACCCATAGAATTTCATTTACTGCAACTTCTAGGTTAACATAATGGTTTATCTGTTGGTGATTAGAAGCCATTCTGCAAATGCTTCCTGAATTACCTGCAGAAAAGTCAAAAAAGAAGCCCAGTGGTGCACAAGTCACCGTTTTTTGGCAGGGAAGTCTTGCAGTCATGAAATATGTTGCTTAGCACTCAACGTGAGCCGAGAGTCAAATCCAATAGCATGCAGCTATCAAATATTTTGCAAACATCAAATAAAATATTTCACAAACAAACCGTTGTTTGAATTTTGTTCCAAAGTATTTGGGCAATACTTTGAAATATATCTATGCAAAGACAAGTGGGAGTTTTCAACATTTCACTAACTCTGATGGGCCAGCTCCAGCATAAGTATTATTTTTATCTGTTTCTACCAAGAGAGTACAAAAATTCTAACACTTAATATGTTTAGCAAAGCAATGCTGTAGCTGGAAGGAGCACAAAGGATGTAAGGCTTTCACTGTGCTATCCAGGGATTAAAATTGGCAAACGTGTTTCACTAGCCTGGCTTTCCAGCAGAGTCACGAAGCAGAAACGAGAGAGGCACACACTGCACCGAGGTATCTCCCTCTCTGAATGAAGGCTTGCTCCTTACAGAGCACTTTGTGGTGTCAGGGTGAGAACTCACACAAAGAGGACATCCACCACCTCCCTTGGGCGACTGCCGGAGTGCCGAGGAGGCTCGACAGTCTGGTAGAGACCTACTTCCTAAAATAAAACCTGACCTGTGGGTTAGTACAAACAAAGTTAGGACTGCTTTCTGCATTGCCTGTGGTACGCAGCCAGCCTTAGCCCACACTTAACGAAGATTTCTAGCCACCCTTCCTACAGCCCCATTAGCGCAGCTAACGTGTTGTAAAATGCAGTTTTATGAATCACTCCCTGAAGATTTTGGGTGTCACGGAAGGGTCACAGTAACAGAAAATAGGGAGTGCGTTGCTTATTTACAATGGCTTTCGCTCCTCAGCCCAGAATAGTGGAGCTGAGACCCGCCTCGAACCCCCCAGCACTGCGCAGCTCTCAGAGACCCCGTGGGGAGCTGGGGGACTGGGGAGCTCAGGACACGGCTTGTCGCCCATGTTTGTGTCTAAGCTGCCTACTGCAGCTGGAGCTCCTGGACTGACTTTAATGGCACTTATATATGGCTCTATACGAGATGTGGGCTGACTCCAAACCTCAGATTACAGCTCTGCAGCCTAGCCTCTCATTTGTCCCTCCTTGAAAATCTTCCCCTGCGGTGGGTAGGTAAGGATCATTCCTGGTAATGGAATCTGGGCAGCCACAGCCAAAAGCTAACCCTCTGCTGGCACTTAGGAGGCATTTTCAATAATCTGGAATAGAGGTTGAATTTTCTATATTTAAATACTGAATGCAGCAATATGATTAATGACAAAGTTATCTCCTGTGATGAAACAGGAAAGTTTGGTCCAGAGCCAGCACTGGGAGATGAGGGGAGCTAAAGCTTGGGCAAGGAGAAGGGCGATTACAGCTCCTTCTTCCCTGACCTCGCAGGTCTGACAAAGCACCATTCAGGTCTCAGCTCTTTTTTTAGGCTTTACTGGTCAGTTTAAGTCAAATCTCTGTTAGTCCAGCCCAGTCTTAAGTCATCAGAGGTGGTGCTACAAGAGATGCTGTGAAGAGGCACCACAGACAGAAACCCTCAAGAAAAACCCAACCTGTGTTCCAGGAACTCCTGGTGATCTTTTTTTGAACATAGATCAGGCTCCTCACATCTGTTCCCATAGCAGAGAAAGAAGATGTCACAGCAATTGCCTTGAGACAGAGAGACTGTAACACCGAGGACAGCCCTTCCCAGAGAGGCAATGTGATGTGCCCTCTGGTGAGAAACTGGTGGAATAAAACAGAAAAATCCCCGAATTTTGCAGCCCTCCCAGGTTCATCAGCCCACTGTTAGGACTGGTGATCTTTTTCTCATTTGGCGGAAGACTTAAGGACAGCCTGTATCTCGAAGGAGACAAGTCTTTCAGCTGAGCTGGTGTGGTACGAGGCTATTTCATACATTCACGTTGCTCCCTTCCTGGGACTCTGCATCTTCCTTTCTCACCAGTCTTTCCCATGGGATCTGCTGGGCCACTGGCTTCTCCTCTGCCTACATACAAAGAGCTTTCCACCAACCACGGTCTCCACTTCCTAGAAAGAGGGGCTTTCTACCACCCCTCATATTTCCTTTGCAAACGCAGAGCCTCCCTTGTTCTCCTCTGCTACAAACAACTCCTTTGTGGCTCTGCCACACCAGGGCAACAGCCCCCAGCCCCAAAAATGGCCTGGTGTGGCCCAAAACTTCTTCCTTGGCCACGTCGTTCGTCTGGTGGCATGGGGGAAGCTGAAGTACGACATGATAAAACTTGTTTGCCAGAGTTGCCAAAGGTAAGTCTGTTTTGCTTCCTTGTTTGCAGCACCCTGACAAGGTCAGGTCGAAGCATCTGGCAATGAGTGACTAACTCAAGGCCGCCACGTGAGTCAGCAGTGCAGCCTGGCAGGGCTCAGGAATGCTGATTGCTGGGTCTTGCCATCACCACTAGATCATGTTTTCCCCATGGTTGCCCTAGCAAAGCTTTCACGGGTGAGTACAGCACAGAAATATCTCCCTTAATGAGGATTTCCCACTGCAATTCTTGGCAGAGCTGAATTGCTGCAGATTCATGAGCCTCCGTTCAGATCTTCTCTAATTCCTCTTTTGAAACCCCATTACCTCCATCTGTGTTGCCTTTTGCATCAATCAGCCATTTTTACTTGATGGGCTGTTTTTGTGTTTATTTTGTTTCTTGCAAACTCCGATAGAATTCGCCAACTGAATTTTGTAGACTCCTTCATTACTCACATCTTGTGTACAAACAAATGCAGCCTGCATGAGGGAAAAATACAAATCAGCACAATTTTCTTTTTCTAAGAAAGCAGAGAAGTTCTGAGTTCTACCCAAAGCAAAGCAGTTTCATTGCTAAAAGCAGTATCAACTAACAAAGGTGGCAGTACTACATCAAAACAATTCAGATATGTTGCCCAGAAAAATCTTTTTCCAGCCCCAGAACTGATGATTTTGCAGCTTCCAGTTCAATTGCATTCAGTGGCTGAGGGTCAAATTCAGCCTGACGCTGAAGAGTGACCGAATTTAAGTCCGTTAGGGCTGACGAGGGCCTCCATGTCCCCTCCAGAGGTGAGCAAGTTCCAGTGACATTTTGCAGAGGGACAGTGGATAATAATTTTGCCTTTATAAATCATGTGGTATGGGCAATAAGTGGATGAACAAGTATGTAGGCAGGCATCCTTGCAAATGAGCACCACCCAGGACCATTTTCTGTTGGTAAGGCCAGCTGGGACAGATCAGTTCACGTCCATTATATCCAACTCCCTTTACATCTGAAGTAGGGTATCTACTGGGAAGAGGACCTTGACTGTGCTAGCTCCCAAATCCCATGGAAGAGTGTTAGTCACCCCGGGCCAGGCACTGTTTAACAAATGAGCAGTGTTGATGACCAGGGACCGGCGGCTGTAAGTGTCCTTGTCACCATCTAATTAATTAATACAGGAGGAGGGGGTAATTCCACAAAACGCCAGCCTCACCTGTGCACTGGGCTAGGACATTGTACAATGTTATATATGTGCACAGGACTTGTTTTTATCCCTTCTGTACAGGTTAGCACATTCTCCTCTGCTCCATTTGCTCCATCTCCTCTCCTCTGTTTACACCATTTGGGGGCTACTTAGCCTCCAAATTTAGGGTTCATTTCACTGACCAGCACTGATCACAATAAGCAAATGTGATGGCACACCTAAGAGGGAGGTTAGATGAAGTGTGGCAGTGTAGCTGAGGGCTGAAGTGGAGGGGCAAATTTCCCAGTCTCAGCTAAAAATTGTATTTTTTAAAAAAAAATATTTATTGAATACTGCCTGTTTTTAGAACTTGCAGGACTTGGGTCTAATCATGCAGCAAGTTACACAAAAGTTTTGACTTTTGATTGTGGCAACTTTAAAGCCCCTTGACAAAGAAGTACTTTTTTTTTTTTTCCTTTTTCAACTTACAGCAAAACAGTCTGATCACAAAAGCTCCATTCCAGAATTTTTTTAGCCAGATTTGATCATGAAATATAGAAATGCATTTCTTTCAAAACAGAACAAAAAATGTAATAGAGTTTTTGTCATGTGTTTTAGTAGTAAATGTTATTTATGATAACTATCAGAAAAAATTATGTCATCCAACAGTCACAGGAGATCACTCAGCATCCTGCAGTGCCGCTGCCAGTTGTCATCCCTTTTGGGAAGAAATAACCAGTTGAGACTGAGGTTGAAATTCCAGCTGAAAAAGCTCTCTTTGAAGATGGCAGTGTAGCAGTACCACCATTGTACCCCTTTGATTCCATCCTCATGTTGTAAGCACATGATCATTTCATTCCTTCAGAAAGCACAGCTTAACTAATGCATTTTTTCTGTATGCTGCATGAGTTTTCATTGCTTTTCCATTGTATTTCTCATGTGTGGGGAAGGCGAGGGGCATGTTCAACAAGTAGTCCCACTTTATTTCATAGGTGCAGTGACAAAGCCAGCTTGAAAATGTCCAATATGATGTGTGAATGAATTTTTTTCCTCAAGGATGGCTCCCAGGCACAATAAGCCTGCTGAATTTTGCTTTCCCTCCATAGTAGAAGGTATTGTGTGGCTCTTAACTGATTTGCTCTCTTTGTGTGACCACTTTTTAGTGCCAGCTTTACTCCTCCCCTGATCCCCGGGGTACTGGAGCTACAGGAACAATTCTGGCCAGCCTTGCATACCACCAGCCCCACTGGAAGCAATGGTGAAGCCTGATAGTTTTGCAAAGCTTTAGTTCTTCTCCCTGTCTCTTCTTCCCGTGGGTGAAGGAGCACTGGCATTACTGACAACCAGGTCTGGAAATGCAGTAATGAAGAAGAAATCTTGCCTTTGCCCTTCAAGAACATAGTAGCGTAGTCACCTCTGGGTACATCCTTTCCATCCAGCTAATGCAGAGCACTAAGATTTTTGTACCTGAACAAATGAAAGAAATTAGTCAGAGGCCATCTACAGGCTCATCCAATGCAAGTTGGATCTTAACTGTGTTCCAATCTGGATTCAGGTCAAGACATAGGACAGAAACAGTTTAGATTTTAGTCAGCATAACCTAAGAAGCCCCAGCTAGCAGCATTCCTCCTGCAGCTGAGGAACTGATTACTCAGCAGCCTTGAAGTTGGCACAGCCTTCGAATCTGTCATATGATACAGCCCAGCATGGGAACAGCATCAGGCTGTTCACAAGAGTCACAGGCTGGCCACCTCAGCTTAGATAAATCGGTTTCCATCAGTGCCTTTTGAGCAGACATCCATCCTCCTCCTCTGGGAGTCTGTACTGATACTGTCAGCAATGAGATGCTGTTACTCTAATTCAGGGAAGTAGCAAGAATCCTGGTTGCACCAGAATGGTGTAAGCTGTTCCCTGTGAGATGCATCAACTGCGCATTGGTGTGAAACCATACTTCTGTCATTCCGCCCTCCATTTTTTTTTGCGTTCCCCCAAAAACCAGTGCACTTTACAGCTTTATCCATCTCCATATATGGATGCTACTGAATTGCACTTGTATGTCTCTACAGCAGTATCACTGCCATCAGCTTATTCCTGAGTCTTGAGAAGAGCAGATGGAGATAGTTACAAGTGAGTCCTACAAAAGAAGACATGCTATTGTATGAAGGGAAGAACTCCAGGGACTTTTCTGTAGACTTTGGTTGAAGTTAACAAACCACAACTGGCACATTGGGTCAGCTACTTGCTCCTGACAAATGCCGAGGTCTCACTTCCTACCACACCCCACCACTTCCAGTTCCAGGACACTTCCTCCCTATTCTGACAGATGATGACCTGTTCCCCATTATGCAAGTGTTTGTCAACTCTTGTCTAGACTAAAGCAATGCCATGTATATGAGCAAGAAATCACGGAATCACGGAATTGTCAGAGTTGGAAGGAACCTCTAGAGATCATCTAGTCTAACTCCCCTACTAAAGGTCTAGGGTGTTCCCAGTGGGGCTCAGGCAGTCAGAAGTCAGCAGATCTCTGGTACCCAGCAGCCTCTCTATGGATTAAAAGAAGGTAAGAGCCTGGTGTTAACTGCCTATGTTCACAAGTGGTAGCAACTTTTCTGATTTAGATCCCGGATATTCTGATCCATATTCAAATGCTTGTAATGTTAAAGTGTGGCGAAAAAGCTTTTTTTTTCACATGTGCTCCTGCATACGTCAATGCAGCTGTGACCAAAAGGCACAAGCACAAACCTGAAAATTGTTTGCCACAGGAAGGAGAACCCATTCAGGGATGTTAAAAGAGTTTTAGATTGCTACCTAAAAGGGAAGTGCTCTTATCTTTCTAAAACCCTGGTTATCTGGCCCAGTCCTATGGAGACTCCCAAAATACATCCTTACAATATCCCTACTATTAAAGGGGGACAGTTCTGAGAATTGATCATAGAGTCATCAGGGCCTCATGTTTGCTGTATTAATTTTCCCTACTCAAAGCTGTAGCATCCTGTTCTGTAGGTGGACGGGCTTTCAATATGTAGCAAAGGAATAAAGATCAGCATAATTTTTGATCAAAGAAAAAAAAAAATACTTCCTGTTCCTTTATTTTGTGTTTGTATTGTTTATTTTTCCTCCACGGTCTCAAAAGACAAATGTTGACTGAATCCATAAGTGTAGCTGAAGGTACTATTCTTAGGAAGGGATTTCTCCACACTAGTTACTAAAATCAGCCAGTTTGGGATGTACATATATATGTGAGGGACAAACAGAGCCAGAATAAAACATACATTTTTGCAATTCTAGAACACCAAAGACTCGAGGAAGCAAAATGGCAGCCAAGTGTCATTCCCTTCAAACACTCTTTGAATATGACCACCATGCAGAAAGATACATTTCATAATATAAAAGATAAATAGTGATATAAAGGGCAGATAGGGACATGCAGAAGAGCAGCAGAAATGGCTTTTCCAGGGGTAGTTCTGTCCACAAATTGTTATGGTCTCAGCTGTACAACCTGTGCTTCACAATATAATATAATATTTCATGACCAAGAGGAGCTAGATTTTATTCAGATCCCTCCTGTACCACCATTGAAAAGGAGGCCATGACAGACAGAAGTAAACATTATACCATCGCTAAAGCTGTTTATTAAAGCTTGGATTTTGTTGATGAAGGACTGGCAGGAAATGTCATTACATATAGGGCTCAAGTTTGCCAGTTTTATACCATCATCACTGGATGTGGACAATTTCTTCCAGCATAGCAAGGGTTACCAGATTTCATCACTACTTAGCACAGATTAGGAAAACAGCCTAAGACTACAGAAACCAGTTGAGGAATAAATGCCCCGTTGGTAAGATACTGAAGGTCAAATTCTGTGCCTAGTCTATAGCTCTATTGTATTTGGATATCACAGCAGATAGCTGAAGTATGCATGAGTACGCATTCATTCATTAATAAGGGGTTACTGTAGTACATTTTCTCCTGATCCTTTTTTCTCCTCAGCACAGTACCTTCACCCCTGGTGAGGTCCCCAGGAAGGTTAGACTGATGTAGAGTGATAAAGTCGCGCTTAGACAATGATGATGAGGCTTTCTGATGAGGCTTTCCAAAGAGCCCAGTTTCCATATGGGCTCATACGTGGAACAATCCAAATTTTGCTGAGACCTCACCCAGAAATGCTGGTTCAAACCAGTCTCTTAAGAGTTGCCAAGTTCTGTGTGCTAACAAAAGGACAACTATAAGGGCCTGATTAAAAAACCACGGCAAGTCACAGTTGTTTCAGACCATCAGAAGTTAGTGTAAGTGGCTGGGTTTAAAAGCTACATTGGCTTTCCAGGATGACTAGCAGCACCACCGATGAGGCAAGCATTGAAACTGGCCACAGCATTTTATCCTTTCTGCTCCAGAGGCAGATGAACCATTGCTTTTGGAGAAATGCACAAATAGGTTGTTTTTCTGCGAGCTACGAAGTTTGTGGTTAAACCACACTGAGTTGAAAATGTAAAAATCTCACAAATCTGCAAAATGCTTTTCACTGTCACATGTAGAATTAGCAACAGTATTTATGAGGAGGGCTGAACAGACAAAATCTGATTTTGTGTGTGCTGATTATTTCTGCCCTTGAGCAAAACTTCCCATGTCCTTATACTTCGGGCTTCTCTGTAGAGTTGAGAGCAAGCCTTTTGCATCTGTGTTAAGCTGCAGAAAAGTCTGCTTTAAGAGCTCAAGCAGACTTTTCTGTTTTTAACCAAACCTGGATATTGCACCTAATAGACAACACCACCTCTCTATTTATCCAGATATTTTTAATTTATTAGAAACAGTCATCCACAGTATTAGGTGTTTTGTAATTAAAGTACACAAAAGAACAGGATTAACTGGCAGAACATGAGCAGCTACCTACCCAACAAAAACAGACAGGACAAAATACCACATTTAATAATATTAATAATAATGAAAAATTACTTCAGATTTAACCATGCACAGCTTATTTCCCAAACTTTTATCAAAGGGCTACAGGCTTTTAGCATGCACTAATAGTTAACAAATTGGGTTTGGGAAGACTGAAAAAGCTTTGTCATACACACACTCAAATGACCTTCCTTTCTTTCAAACTAGCAGACAGTGAATACTAACCCCTCTGTCATTAATGTGTTCATCCATCCCTTATTTGAGGTTCTTCCCAATTCCTTTGATTTCTCCCTGAAGGTGATAATCCACTCTTTAATTTAAGAGTCATGTCTTATTGCATTCATTTGTTGCATGAGCAAGAAGAAAACTAATCAATCAATCAAACCTGTGCAGAGCAACACTAAGCACAGTAACTCTTGATTAAATCTCACTATCAAAGTAGAATTCGGCCCAGAGAAAGTTAACATTTCAAAAATAATTAATCACAGCATTAGAAAACAATTTGTCTTTTTATGTAGTTCTAAGACTGTGCTAAATTGCTCAACTTGAATCAAAGCTGTAGATGTGGCTTCGGTTTTTGCCTGTTAAAATACGACATTACTCTGGCCATTGCTTGTACACTTTTAACCCAGCTAAGGAGATGATGTACAAAGAAGAATCCTACAAAGCTCTACCAATGGCTTCTGGTGTGTTTTGTTGCGAAGTTTCAGTGTCTTGACTGAGCAGGTTAGCTCACTGTTTACAGGAGTTGCTCAGGAGAACCCTTACTGGAGGTCAGCAATTTCCAGACAGGTTTCAACAACCTCCACAATTTTATTTCACCAAACATGATTCGGTTATTTTATCAATAGAAAAGGGCTGCCTTTTGGGGAAACAGTAAACATCACTGCAGGTTTGAAATGTCTTGAAAGGCTGAAGCTCTATTGCTTGCATGACAAATACTGTAGACTGACAAATTCTGAAGAACCATCTCACATTTCCAGAAAGTATTTTATTAAGAATAATCTGAAGTCCCATCCTCACATCCTAGCTTTTTCCCATTTTCACAGCTTCTGGAAGTTGCTAAGCCTGGTCTAAACCCAAAAGCAACAGTAGAAAGTATACTGTCTTTTATAAACAAATCTTGGCAAATTGCAGAAATACTGCAAATTGTTAAATACTACACAGACAATAAAGCACTGTGAACTGTCTATCTGAGGGCAGAATGAGTGCATTTGAGAGAAAAATATATGAGGTACATTTTCTGAAATGTCCCTTAAAATGAAGTTTTGGCTATTATTGTTCCCATGATTCTACCTTCCGTGCTGGAAGGATGGTGGCACTACCACTGGCTGCAGTTGCAGTGAAGCTGCCTGAGCAGCATGGCTGTTCGTTAAAAGTTGCCTGGTTCCACGCTTTAGATTTTTAACATTCATCAGTAACGTCATTCAAAAGCAAAAGGCAAAACCCATCTCCATACTCTGAAATGCAGAGGCACTGCGCTCCCCAGGTGGACTGCTGCTTAGTAACTAAGCAACCACATCCTGCATCTCCAACTCGCATGCGCTGATCTTACCTCAGGATTTTCTTTGGCAATTTTTACCTTGAATCACTTGTAGATCTTCCGTTCATATCTGAAATGTGCTTGTTGTAAAATTGTGAATTAATTACTTCAGTGCATAATTGTAGGTCTGCAGATCATCTCATTTATGAATTTTGTAATCCACGTGATTGAATTTTTAACTGGGAATATATCTTCTGCAATAAATCAAGTAATGTTAATTTATGCCCCATACATCCTTTGCTCTATATTGATACAGTTTTTTAAATTAACATGTAGACTGTGAATGTTAATTGTCCCACTGGCTGTAATATTGCCAATATTTGCTTTGCTTTATCTGCAAGGATCGTAACATTTAATTTGAATAAGTAATCAAAACAAAGTCAATAGAAAATTCTGAACTGCCTTTTGGTGACCCAACATTTGAATTAAATGTTTGCTTCCCATGAGTAAGTCACATGGGAATTCTCACAGACAAGTATTATGCTAGTAAAGCTCGCATGGTCACATATTCATAGAAAATAAATATGAAAGGATTACAACCACAGTTAAATAGAAGCTCCCTTTTGAATGTAAATGAATATTTAGGGTATGTATTCACTCAAGCGAATACATTCCAGTCCTTGCTCATGCAAAACTCCATCAGTACTAACCAGAGGGCCAGACCCACGTTAAAAATAGCACTTGGTTGAAGTGAGAAGTTTGCAGTGGTGGAAATGTTTTATGTAAGCCACCTGAGGAATGCTTAGCAGTAAGGAATGTATTTGTACTTCTCAGGAATGACGGAGTGTAGTTCAAGATCAGGATCTCAAATCAAGACCATAAATCAAGGATGTTGACCTGCCCAGAGACCCACCACGGCTGCTCGTACTCCAACCCACACCCGAAAGGTCCTTTATGTCAGTGCAGAACTTTAGAAAAAGCCATAGGGTTAGAATATAAACACACAAGCTGCTCAAAGGAGGATTTTGTGTCAAATGTTGCACAAAGGTTGTTTTTGTAATTTATTCCAATGGAAACAGAGAGTATAAATTAATATAGGAGGCATTTTCTCATCCTAATCCATATCAGCCTAATCTCATTTGCTAAATTGGGGAAAAGAGACGTACTCTCATTCTACCAGAGCAATTGTTCCCAACCTTAATTCAGCTTGGTGTTTGCTGCTTGCTTCAAATACAACACAATCCGTGTGGGCTCACGATATCTATATCTATTCTAGCTGCATCAAGAGGCCTAAGAAAAAGATACTGTTTCTCTTTATGAAGTTTGTCTTGGCTATATCTTTATACTGCTCTAGCTACAGCAACGCTGCCACTAGCAACATTCATGAACGTTCTACTTATCTGAACAAAAGCCAAACATAGGCAAGTCACAAATGCTTCAGATGCAATTAAGAAAGAGACCATGCAGCAACCATAGAATAATTTAGGTTGCCAGGGATGTCTGGAGGCTTTCTAGTCCACCTCCCTGCTCAAAGCGGGGTCCTGGTGCATCTGAACAACTCGGATCCTGGGGCTTTCAGGTGTCATTATTCCTACAGTGATTATCTAGTAATGCTTATTTAGTCTGTTACAGTGTTTTCTCTCTCTCTGAAATTTATTGGTAGTCTCAGATACAAGTATTAAATGAAAATATCATTTATGTAACTGTAAGCAAGGCATAAATCCCACTATCTCCTGCTACATTTTCTAGTCTGAAGGATAAAGCAAGATTTGTAAAAGAATAATAGGAATATAGGGCTTGCACATATGAAATTTGGAGAACAGTTATACAACTGTATATAGTTTTAATCGTATCACCTCTGACACTGCATGCACACAATATTTCTTTGATGTGCCACTTTGGTCTAAGACATTCAAAAGGTGGGAAGATAAAACTACATTTACCTTCAAAGAACTCTTGAGGCAGGATTTTTACTTGTTATAAGAAAAGTCATTCTCAGAGGAGATTAACTGTTAGCTGCATCGTCATTTAATTATGTCGAATTTTTATGCTGAAGCTTTCAACAAACACTTTCAAGAAAATTATTGCTTAATGTAACTATTTAAGTGAAACGCTTTACCTGTCATTTTTAATTTAAAAAAAAAAAAAAAAAGAAAAGAAAAGAAAGCAAACATCTCTTTTCACAGTGAAGTCTGTATTTATTCTGGTGGAGAAGGGAGATATTGTCTCTCTTTCCAAAATTTTGTAGCTGGACTTTACCTTGAGCATATTTCAAAGCTGCCCTTAATGCCATTCCTTCCTTCAAAACTAATTGATTCGCTGTGTAAACATTCCTGATGCACAAATACAGTCAAGGGTCATTTGCATGTGGTCTGCAAATCAGGCACAGGAGCTAATGTCAGAGCTGCTGTTTGATCCACCAGCCTCTGAGATAGATTAAGCTTTTCTCTATGACTCACCACTGCTTTTATTGTTAAGAAAAAAAAAATTTTTTCTGTTCAAATTATTGTGATATGCAAAACCAGCATCACTATTTCAGAGTTCATAGCACAGCCATTAATAATAGATTGTCCTATTAAACAGAAAGTTAACTTCAGTATACATCCAGGATGTAGAAAACAATACAAAAGCACAAAAAATGAATGGGGGAAGCACAATAAAATAGTACTTAGACTTGGAGGAGCAAACACAGTATCTTCTGCCAAGCAGAAATGAAGCAGTTGCTTTCTCCTGCAAGCATTACCTCAGCCCCTTCTGGACAGATAGGCTTTTATCCATATTGCCATCTTCATGAGTCACCGTATAAATTGTTTGGCTGCCCTAAGTGGGTCTAAAGAGGGAGAAACATAAAGAGCAGGTGTCATCAGCACATGGTGGAAACCACAGTCCTGAGCTCCATAGTCACCCTCCTTGAGGCACTGCGTGTACAGGGAGCACAAAGGACGACCAGCAGAGCCCTGTGTGAAGAGCTCACACCAGAGTCCCTCAGGACCAGGGGGGCAGAGCTGCTCAGATAGACCCTGCTACCCACTCATGGCAGGAGCAAAAGCAGCCAAAGAACATGGAGACACCTGGAAATGTTGTCATGGTACTCTCATTCTTCATCCTAGTCAAAAAGAAGTCAGTAGTCAACACTGCTCTGGGCAACATCTACGATTAACATTGTACCAACAGAGACCTAAGTGTTGCAGTTACTGTGTGGAGGAGATTTCCACTCAGTCTCCCCACCGGACACTCCAGAACCGATGGATTTGAGATGGCGTAAGGACTGGAGTGATTGTCAGTGATTGTCCCCCATCTCAAGTCCCCAGATGCCAAGCCTTTCTGATGGTTTCACATCTTTCAAGAGATCTTAATCATGTAATGATTACATTGTTTGAATCAGTTCATTCTAGTCCCAACACATCCCAATTTACATACTATTTTGTGTTCCCAGCTCTGTCATTAATGTTTAATGCCTTAATTCAGCCATCAATCCCCACTCAGGGAAACGATTCAGCTAAGTACGTATTTAAAGTTAAGCACATTCTTAAACACTTTGCTGAAATGAAGCGGTCCTACACACATGCTGACATGCTTTGCTGAACTGGATTTTCATGCACAAAAGAGTTCACTAGCCATAGGCGCTGAGGAGGGGAGCCTTCCTCTTCCTCATGTACATTCATGTTGAAGTGTGTGGCTTGTGAAGGACTCAGAGCATAACATAGAGTTATTCTGTAACAGATGTTATTCTATAACTTAGAGTTTTCTATAACATCAATGCATTATATACAAGAAGGCATTTGCAATCCTGTTTTGGTTTTGCTGCTGCTCCAAATGTCATGACACTACCAGATATAATCTTTTGTATTTTCTGAATTTTGTCAAGTTGATTTATTCTAAACTAAAGTTTGAAAGGTAGCTACAACTCCGAAGATCTCTCTTTGCAGTAAACTGATCAGATTGAGGTAATGCCTGATCATTGGCATTATTCAGATCTCAAAGGAAGGAAAAATCAGCAAACCTTTGCACAGCTGTCATTTCGTCCCTGGTATGTCAACTAGTAGAGATTAAAAAATAAATAAATAAAAAAGAAGCTACTGATTTATGTCTCAAAGCAGGATATTTACCTTTGTCCACCAGGACTCTTACTGCAACACTGACCAAATTGTTTTAACTTTTCATATTGAAAATTTGATAGTATGTTGGTTGGTCTTGGTTTGGTGGGTGGCAGGGAGGGTTTTGGTTTTTTGTTTCTACTTTTCAACCTCTTTTAGGAGAACAAATGAAATAAACACCACAGAGGCCTTTTCAACTCCATTATAGTCACATATTTTCACTGCTACTGGTAGTGGTGGAAGCAGTAGCGGATTCTTTCATGACTGTTTTATACATACTTTAACTTAAGTGCTTAAAAATCTTATAAAGCACTTATTTTAAACATTTTAAGGATTTGAGAGATGTTAGCACTTTACTGTTCCTTTACAAGACAGCTGTTTCCAGCAATAGGTCCTACATGGTCCATTTACCTCTACAACAAAGAATAATTCACAAGGTATCCAAACCTCCTCTTGAATACAGTGGAGGCGAGAGGAGGGAGTAATGTGATGAGGCAATTTTGTGCTAAAGACACTCATTGCAACATTTTGGAGTTGTCTGTTACCTCAAAGTTTGATGTAAATTTGTCCTGGTTATGGGTGAAAGTCAGAGAAAAGGAGTTTCTTTAGCACGCCTTTTAATCAGTTCAACCATACTCCTAATTTTAAGTCAAAATTTTGTTCAGTCGAAGTGCACGTTCATTAAATACTCTTTCATTTTACGCAAGGAGGATGCTGTCCATGACAGCAATAAACAGCTTTGCAACTTTCAGCTTACGCAAGAATAAAGACTTACTATAGCTTGACCTAGTGTACATCTACCCAGTCCTATCTGTCTGGATTAAACTGAAGAAGCAGATTTCAGGTTTTCAATCAAATTCTACTAGCAGCCTGATATTTAAAATCAGAATCCCCCTTATCTCCTCCACCTCACCAAAGTATTAGATTTATTAGAAAGGTTAAAGAGACATTTTCTCAAAAACTGGAAAAACCTAATCAAATAATAGGAGTGTAAAGATCTGAACAGCACACAGATCTGTCTATCTTGTTATTGTTACCTGGAAAGTGGGCAAGATAAATACTGTGACCTACTTTATATCTCTCAAGCCACTGACAGTAACTGGACAGTTTCTTTGTGCAGCATTTGTTTCCTCTCATCAAAACTTTTCTGAGTAGTAGGTGTCGCCCAGGGACTTTCTGATCTGCGTGACTCCCCTCGCTTTCAGTTTGTCACCACAGAAATAGCCCACTTATCACATCTCAGTTTTAGGTAAGTTGTAAATGTTTTTTTTTTTCCTGCTAAGGCATCTTTGGGCTTAGGGAGCTTCATGAACTTTATGGAGTTTCAGATAGGTGCAGAAAGCCAGTTGTTGGCCATGAATCTTGAGAACTGTGACCAAGACTGTGAGGCACATGCAAACAGGCAAGCAAGCCAGTTGTTGGAAACTGGAGATGATGTTTCCTGTTCCTTGGGTACACAAAGTGGACAGCACTGCTGTGAGTGCAGTGTGGACAGGCACACCTGAATCAGCAGTGAGTGTGCCAGGCACAGGGACGGCTGCAGTCTTGTAGGGGCAGCACAGTCTTCAGCATCTACTGGAAAAAACATCTCAGAAGCTCTGTGAGGACTTACACGTCAAAACCACACAGATCTTATGGTTGCAGCAATATGACTACTGCTGCTTCTTACGACAGCCAGTTTAAAGTAACTTAAACAGGCTTTCACTCTGCAGTATTTGCAGGAGTATTTGCTGTTGTAAGCTGAACGTCCCACAGAGAAGGTCAGTAGACTATGGAGACACAAAATCGAAGCACTAAGAACTGTAACCAAGGGAAGCTTCCACAGTAGGTTATTAAGTACATTTATTGATGACAGACTGTACTGGTTACAATGTGTATACTAACCCATGTTTTGGGCAGACATAATTTTCAAGGCTTTGGTTTGGGGCCCTGTGAGTGAATAGCATCTTCCCATGGGGTTCTCAACACAGCACGAGGCTTTACGGATTAAAAGCAACATGTATTATACATGACATCTGTGTGCACTGCTCCTCAAAAGCAAGCTACATTGAGGGACTAAAAAACCAGCAACCTTCCACCATAAATTCCCCTTTCCTCGTCCCCTGTCTCCCCTGTCTTTAATATTGCTGTCCTCTGACCTGATGCCTTTGGTCATCTTGCCATAACAAAGCAAACCAGCCTGTCTGTGTCGTATGTGGGCTTTCAGCAGCTAATTAACATGAGGAAGCCATGGGAGTTTCTCAGAAGCTGAGCTCTGATGTAACCCAATGCCATCCACTAGGAAGCTTTTAGACGCTCCAGCCATACATAATTTATTTTCGCCAGTCACATGGCAGTAAAGCTCATTTTGCATAATGGCTACTTGCAATGGAAAAGTGCTTACAGGGTTTCAGTGGGGCAGACAGCCCTTTCATCTATCTATATCAAAGAGAAATTAGACAATTGTGGGAGTTTACAGAATTCTTGTAGAAAACTCTGAAAATAATGTTTTCAAGGCGTGCGAAACCTATGAAGGCAGCACGTCTGCCATTCAAACGCACTGCCGCACAATTGTTCCTTTCCGCCTCTTTCCGGCGTCTTTGTACCTCCTGATTTACGTATAATTCCTTTTCTCACCTGCAGTTCCTCTAAAATTCACGTGGCCACAGACGACTCGGGTGTCAGGAATTCCCGCACCCCGGCTGGCCTTCGCCCCGGGGCCGCAGGTCGCCCTGAGCCCTGCGCAGCGCTCCCCAATGCGCCCCACGCCTGCGTGGGGGCAGGATCCACGCCCCACACTCGCACCTCCCCGCAAGGCGAGGGGCTCCCTGGTCCCCGGGGCAGGGATGCGGCGGGGGGGACACACGGCGGACCCGCCGCCGGGAACCGGATCCGGCCGCGGCGCGCGGCCACCCCTCCGCTCCGCCGGCCGGTAGCCAACGGCCCCGAACGGCCTCGCCCGGCCCCGACCGGGATGGCCGACGGCAGCCCCACCTCCGTCCTGCATCTCTCCATCATCCGCTGGTGGGTGCGGGGACCGAGCCAGCGGGGCGGCTGGGGAGGCCCCGGCTGGAGGTGGTAGCGGGGGGGGGGGAGGTGGTGCGGCTGGTCTTCTCTCGCCCCCCTCCCCATCCTTGCCGGGGGGGCTGGCAGGACCTACCGGGTGGGGCTTGCTACAGGGAGAGCTGGAATCCAACTTTTAACACTTGTTGTGTGGGACAGGGGTCTGGTTTGCTGTAAAGACCCCGTCATAGACTGATAGAATCACAGAATGGTTCGGGTTGGAAGGGACCTTAAAGATGATCTGGTTCCAACCCCCCTGCCATGGGCAGGGACACCTCCCACTAGAGCAGGTTGCTCAAAGCCCCATCCAGCCTGGCCTACCAGGGATGGGGCATCCACAACTTTTCTGGGCAACCTGTTCCAGTGTCTTGCCAACCTCACAGTAAAGAATTTCTTCCTCATACCTAATCTAAATCTTCCCTCTTTCAATTTAAAACCATTCCACCTCGTCCTATCCCTACACTCCACGATAAAAAGCCCCTCCCCATCTCTCCTGTAGGTCTGCTTCAGGTACTGGAAGGCTGTTACAAGGTCTTCTCCAGGCTGAACAACCCCAACTCTCTCAGCTTGTCTTCATAGGAGAAGTGCTGCAGCCCTCTGGTCATCATGGTAGTGCATAAACAATGTCATGAAAGCAGGGACACTTCCCTGAAAGTCCATCTGCCACAAGTCTTACTGATGTGGAAGTGGTTTGACATGGGGGAAAGGTGGTTTTGCATCAGTCTACCCACTCGTTGGGATCTGGCCCATGGGCTGCTATCCACTTGACATGATGCTGCAGTGCAGATGGCAAGGATCATCCCTGGCTGGACCATTTGTGGCTGCTGTGCTTTTACAGTAGCCGGTGGCATGCTGAGTGATTGATGTTCTCCAAGGTTATGTTTCCTTGAGGCAAAGGTAACGGTCAAACTCTCCAGTGAGAAAGATACTTTCTGTGGTGGAGTAAGGTTGTCACCATCATTTTTTTGTGCTTTGAGAAGAGCATCATCTGCCATGGGACAACCAAAGAGAAATTTACTTTTCTTCTTTCACCAAGCACAGCTGAGTCCAGCTAGAAAGGAGGGTTGAAGCTTTGGGTGAAACAGCAACAACACATACAAGCAAGCATTTAACTTGACAGCAAGTAATCTTCAATCTTTTTATTCCCCCTCTCAGTAATACCTGAGCAGCGGGAGTTTTTCTGTGCTTCTGCTGTGATATAGATACCACTACTCCCATTTTAAAAGGACTAAAGGAAGAGATTCATCCAAGGTCATCCAACAATTTTGAGACACTGCATAAAACTGAATCATAAGCAAATCCTTGAAAGGATGAACTGATGATTTTTTCATCACAACAACTTTCTGAATCACCTTTTCAGGTTTTGAGAATTTTAAAATATTTAGCTTCATTTTACGGTTGGTGCATTGACAACCGCAAAACAGGTTTTGGTCCAGAAATGGTTTAACAGCAGAATTGTGAACCTGTATAACAGCCTGCCTGCCCAAGGTTCACACATAATAGGTGGCAAACCCCCAAAACTGGAGTCCGTGTGAGGCCCTAGAATCAATCAGATAAGAATCCCAAAGGAAATTGTGGATAGAAAGTAGCAGATAAATGGAGGAGGTCTTTCCCTGTGTGCTTTTTCTTTAGCGTCCATCTTTCTGCCTTACCACTCTTTCCTTTTGCTTTTGTTGTCTTTATTAACAGTATTGTTTTGATGCACACCATAAACACTCAGGTTTTGAGAACCTTGGGGCTAACAGGCAAGAAGATGAGCACTGTGCTCTTTTCTGTGTGCGTTTTTATTTTTCCTGATAGACAGTATTTTTGTATTATGTGTCAGCACTAAGAATGTGTTTGACTTGTTATTTGAAAAAGGCTGCCAGCTTAATAGACAATAAGTTCACGAAATGAAATTCTCAAATATTTGGTCACTAAATAGTTAAATGCTGAGGCAAAACTATTGGCAGAAACCTGCTACTGAAGCACGAATTAATTTCTGCAGCACTTCCAATGACTCCTGTGGTGTTGTATTAAGGATGGATTTGGACTTAGGTTTAATGTCCTCCGGGACTGCTCGATTACAAAGGGTATTGAGGTAGTTGCTCTAGAAGAAACAAGCATTTCTGCCTGCTGTCAGGACCCTTATCTAGAATAAATTTCATTTACCTTTCAGCCCCGTGATGGGAAATGCCCCATTAACTCAGCAGATCCCCGGTCTTTGGGGCAGGTTCCTGCTCATGTCTAGCCGTGAAGCCTTTGCTGTTGGGTGGTAGGGCTGGAGGTGGTGAGGAACTGGCAGGGAGCCCAGCATGGCTCAGCCCCAGTGCTTGGCAGCATCAGCCTCTTGGGTTGGTGGGTGAGAAGATGGGCTCCAAGGAGATAAAAGCGAGGCATTTTGGGGCCTTTTGCTAGGGAGAGGGAAACCTGGGGGAGGCAGTCAGCCTTCTTCCCTTGAAAAAGGGGAGAAGGAATGAATAAAAGGGGAGGCAGACATCATCAGACTGCACAGCGATCACAGTCTTGCTCAGTCTCTTCTAGCAAGCCTGTTTGCTGAAGACTTTATCCACTGTCTACTGCCAATACAGGTAATACAGAAAAATAAACGCTGGGTCTCCTGAAATCAGGCTGCTAATAAAAGAGAGGATGGTGATTTAAAATCCAACAGGCTTATCTCACCTGGTGATTATGAAAAGTCTGCTTTCCCAACCAGCTCGATTATCAGTAAAGACACAGTGAGTAACTGGCACTGTGCTGGACCAGCATTCATCTGATAAATTAATTAAATATGCTTGGTATAACGGAAGCAGAGTCACAGTAAGAAAACACTGTCATACGATCAGTGTGTCACGCTTTGAAAATTAACCTCTCTGCTTCTTTGCTCCAGCTTTGCTCCTGTATTTGTACTGCAGGAGGCTATTATCTTCTGACATGGAAACCATTGGCATTATCTCGTAATTAAAGGTCTTTTTTTTTTTTCTGGTGAAGGTAATACCTTAGGCTAATAAGTAGCTAGTTTACGTCTCCCTCACCTTATTCACAGTAGTTGCATCTACTTGACTGTGACCATTCTGATAAGTAGGATGAGTAAAGGATTTGGCCAAAGGATGAGTATTTAAACACCTAAACCAGTTTCAGTCCTGGCAGTTCTGTTACATAGTAACCACGAATTAAAATTCTGTTATCTCATTAAACTGGTGCTAAAATCAGTGAGGTTGTATGAGAGCAGAATTTGGACTTTCATAGTTTGTGCACTCTCTGTCCTAAAATATCATATTGGACATTGTAGATGGAAAAATGCTTGTCATATTATCTTTGGTATAGTGGAGACCTCTATAATTAGGAGCTCAAAGTTACATCCTGTTTGAGAGTTGCTAATATTTTGTGTATTGGTATTAATGTTATAATGATATTTCTAAGCTGTATTTTTTTATTAAAAGCTGGGAGATCTAGTTAATTTATTAGAAGAGTCTCATATGACCTCTCTTACATGCTGGAAACCATGAAAGTGGAATTAAAAAAGTTAAAACCAAGCAGAATATATATATATGTATATAAGAGGTACCTTTTTTTTTTTCCCCAGAATATAGATTAACATAGAAGTAGTAGCTTTTTTTTTTTTTCTTTTTATTCTATGCTTCTATAAAATCAAAGTACTGTTACAGAGTTCACTGCGAGTCTGGTGAGTTATTACAATCACAAGCTAACAATTCTTTCTTCTAATTCTGCCATTGACGTTTTTGTTTTAAAGGATATCTGATAATTTCTATTTGTGTGAAGGATGCACTGTACCCCGTTGGCTACTATATGAATTGTATATGGAAGGCTGCAGTCCAAATTCCAAGTATCAAGTAAACTCGGCCACCTTTGGAAAGGTACAGAGTAGATAGGATATATAAGATAAGAAGATATAAGATAAGATATCAGATACATTATAAGATAAGAAGATATATAAGATAAGAAGCAGAGATACCTAAACAGAAAATCTGATGCTCAAATATACAGACCGCATATCTAAAGAAATTAAATAATAGAGAGGAATGAATATGTAATGTATTATGGTTGTTTCTTCTCTAATGTATATCTGGTAAGCCCTCATGTAGATACTGTTATAGTAGAGGAAAGAGTATTGTTTGTGGTGGAGTTTATTTTCTTCGGGGAACTGGTCTATGTTATACTAGCAAAGATTTCTTTCGCCAGTATATTTTAGACAGTTTTACCAGGGTAAACAGCACAAGGTTAATAAACTTTTCCTGAGGAGCTGGTTCTTCTGTCCTTAAAATACCCCTTTGATTGTTACATAATGTTATACTTTTCTTTTTAAATATACTTACAGAGATTTTGCTCCAAACACACACTAAAAAAGGTGTTACAGAATCATCCAAGCAAAACAAATGCGCATGTAAAACCTAATCTCCTTCAAACAGTTCCTTTTTTCTAATACATGGAGGTTGATACAATCCACAGAAAAATTATGACTTAGAAATCCTAATTGCAACAAACACTCATAGCTATTCAACTTTATTTAAGAAATTAAGAAAGACAGAACGCCTTGTGATTATTTGTTGCTCCAGACTTTTTATTCTGAATTTCCTATTTTCACCACTGATATTATTTTATTAGTGCCAATGGTAGAAGCTACTAAGCATTTTTTTTATCACAAAACCAAAATAATTTAAGTAGAAGTTGTACCTGAAATCAATTTCATTTGTGCAGATAACCTTGGTTGATGAATCATTTCTCTCAATTCAGTTAAATCTAATTTTTTTTTTTACTGGGTAAGTTAAATCACTCTTACTTAAGATTTGAGTGAGGTATGCAGCATGATTTATTACCATAGCTTAATGGATCATCACCCATCAGCCAAGCCCATGGGTAGAATTTGCTTGGCTCGGGGTGGATGTCTGTTGTGAAGCTAGTCACCTTAAGACCTCTTGGTAGTCAATGGAGAGAAATAAATAGCTACATCTGATTCCTCTCACCCTAAATGAGTCATCTCAGGCAGCTCAGAAGAAATGTGCCTCAGAACTGTCTGTTTTTCTCCATTCACTACAGAGTCTGCAGCAACTAGCTTAGACATCTCTACCTTGTAACCACATAGGTAAGATTAATCCTATCCTGTCTGTACACTCTCAGGTGCTCCAGTATGATGGAGTTACCACCTGTAAGCTAAGCCTCCTTGTGGTTTAAGTTAATGCATTTTACTTTTAAGTTGGGACAGGCATGGATGAAGCATGAGCCTGGTCACGCAGGAGAGCTTAGCTGATGAACCACAGCTGCCATAGGTTGGTGCTTGCAACTATTTGCTCACAGCCCTACCCAACCCCCAGTGCATTGGGGTGCAAGTTAACACATCCCAAGTGAGCAAGCTGGGGTGCAGCTCCCCAGTGGCTTGATACGGTCTGGCCTTCTGCAGCAGGAGGTGGGACCATGCAGCAAGAGTCTGAGGAGGGCAGGAACCGCACCAACGTTGGTTTAAACAAAAGGTGCACATATCAATGATTACCACAGCCTAGCTAATGAGCTGAGCTGTTAATAATCCATCAAGCTGTAGTAACCTGAGTGCATTACATGCGTGTGGACTGTAAGGACTTCTGCAGTCAAGTCCCCTGTGAATCAAACTGTAATGATTTAAAACACCACTAATCCCACCTGCCCTATCCTTCTTCCCAAATACACCGTTGTCTCTGTAGAAGAGGCAGTGGGAAGAAGTATGCGTCTCATGGCACAGAAGCCCCAGTTTCATAGTCTGTCCTTGTAGGAAAATGGGATTGTGCTAAAGTACCAGCTTGATCAGCTGGGGTGGGTGCACAGGGAAATGTGTAAAGAATAGGACCACTCCAACACTGTTAAAACTGGAGGTGCACGTCAGTGTGAGTTGGGGAAATTTGTCCTTTAGCAGTCTTTTGGAGCAGCAAAACGCGCTTTGCACAAAGTACAAGCTTTGCACTGCTAAGTGGAGGCTCCCCTCACTCCTCACTAACGTTGAGTATTTGATCTTCTGTTCCTGTTATAGGGAATGTTAGCTCCAGCTGTCCTGGGTTAGTCTGTCTTCATGGAACAGCTCATGCAGAATAATCATAGTGAAGTGGATTATAACCCTGACAGTATCTTATTACTCTGTAGGGCCTAACCTTGACAGATGCTGCGTGACCTCAGTTCACATTTACCACCAGGGTGGTCAAAAGGTTGCTTTGCAGCTTGATGATTCAGGTCCTTTTGAAACAGATTAAGTCAGGCCCTATCCTGCAAGTACTCCTCGCAAGAGCGAATGAGTAGGTGAAGCCCCTTGTGTGAGTAAGTCCTTACTCGAATGAGTAAGGCTTGCAGGTCTGACAGAGTACTGGAGAATCACAGCATCTTCAAGTTCCCCTAGCTGATATACCCTGCCTGCCTGTGGGTGGCCTCCTGGTGTGTTTCAGTGCAAGATAAACCAGATTAGTCTAAAATTTCCTACCTGAGGCGGGTAATCCCTTAAATTACTTAGATTTCGATCCGCAAAAGTCTGACTGTGTTCATTTCAACAGTTATCATTTGAAAGGTGCGCAAGAACAGGTATTAGCCGGCAAATGATGGAAAGCAAAAAAAGTGAGCAAGGAGAAAAAAATGTAGCAGATACGTTTTTTGCATTTTAGAATCTTAGAATTTTACCAAGTATCTCAAATTTTCTGTTTGTTGGTTTTTTTTTTTTTTTTAGCTTATTCGATTAGTTTTCCCAGGTCTTGGGACAAGAAGGCTGGGCACAAGAGGGAGTACCAGGTAATGGTTGTGCTACCTTTGTTTAAAAATGTTATTTATTAACTGTTCTAATTAAATTTTAAATTGGCTGAATTTTCAGCTCCAGCACTGTAATCCAGCAGTTTAATTGTTGGTTGCAAGTCTCTAATACATTGCAAGATCCAGAGTGATTTGTGATGTCACCAAAATAGAGTTAATTCCATAAGAATCACCACATCAGAGCTGCTTTGGTAGGGCATGAATTCCAGATCAGACTGGTCTTAAAAAAATTAGTGCTTTGAGTTGTAATAGCTTTTACAACATGGCTTGCATGAGGCATCTGCCAGACATGATATCCTTACTCTGAACTCTTGAGACATGGCAGGCTCGGGAAAGCCTGGATCTAGGATGCATGGGGGTGGCAGCCGTGATTAATGTCTGTGTTGTGCTTTTCATCGTTGCACATATCTGCGGAGTGACCCAGCATCTACTAGTGGTCAATGGAAATGTCGTAAACAGTTTAAAACCATTTAAATCAGACCACCTCAGATCCTCTTCCTACTTTTCTTTCATCTCCCTTCCCTCTCTTCTTCTAGAGCACAGAGAGTTTGATACTTTTTCATTGATTCAATGTCCAAACTTTAATCACACTTGGAATATCCAGACTGGAAAAAGGGATGTTTTAAGGGCATTGGGACATCGTAATTTTACAAGCACTTTGAGTAGCTGTCAAGTATTGGCTTTGAGACAGACATGCCCTTACTTGATGCGCGACTTTTCTCCACTAGTCTGGACTTGCTATCAGCTTGATCCAGTGAGATCCTTTATTTTGGGAGTGCCTCACCGCAGACACTCCCAGGCTTCTCCTCATAGCTGGCAGGATTTGGGATGGGTGCGTGATAGCCCCCAGTCTCCATGCTCTCTCTTCCCATCAGCAGAAGGTTACCCTCTGCTGGCTGCTGGTGGCCTGAAACCACGGCACTGCTTCCGTGGCTTCCCAGTCACCCAGCCAGGGAAGAGCCAGCTGGTAGCACCTGGTTAGCAGGGATGGTGACTCTGCTGCTCACCAAGGTCAGGATAAACCTTGGAGAAGGTCTGGTGGGTTTCTTGGGTTTTAGCTTGCCGTGACCACCAATGAGCCATCCAGTTCCTAAGCTATCGTGAATGGCTGCAGAACAACTGCACCAAATCCTTCAGCTTCCATCGGGATACAGGGAGCTCTGTCAGCTAAGACTCTGGTTCCTGACTTCTCTAGGTATCTTGTACAAATCTGTTGCACCTCCATTCACTGGTTTAAGTTTTTTTCATTTAAAAGAAGGTATTATTCCAGGCCAAAAAATCTTAAAAAGAGTTTGTAAAGAGTTTGAGAGTTTGTGCAATAACCTTCTGTTGGGGAAAATAAATTTTCAACAGAATTAAAAAAAACAAATGTAGCTTTTTTTACTTGGTCTTTTCTTGTTTAAATGGGATGATCATCTGGTTTCAAAGGAGGAATATGAATTATTTCCTGACTTGTTGAAAATCATATGCTTATCAGTTCATCATTTTTTTCTTTTCTAGGTATCATTATGATGGAATAGCTATCAAGAAAGACTCTTCCTTTTATACACGTTATTGCTCTCTTCTGTCTGAAAAGAATTATCACAGGTTTGTTTTTTAAATATTTTTCTCACAAAATGTCACATGACAGTCTATATATTGTCTGTATATAAAAGCCTGTAAATCATCTGTTGAAGACTGACAACAGTATTATATTTTTCTTATTACTATAAACACTATAAAAGTGCTGTGCCCTAATAGAGATGCTTTATTTTGAAAACGTCCTACCTAATCATACTTCCTTGAATTGAACATTTTGGCCATGCAGATCTTAAGAGCAGGAACTCGTGCCAAACATAAAAGAGGAGCTTAATATAGTCAGACTCTAAATGGGAGCTCAAATAAACATATTGACAATTGCTTCATGATATTGTAGCACCTTCCTCATTAAACAGTAGGCTGAAGAGATGTATTAAAGTATAAATGACTGGACTGTTTTGAAGAGTGCTACACGCAATCATGTTATCAGGATTTTTTTACTACTTGAAATGAGGCATATTACTTTGAAAATACTTCCTTCATTTAATTTGAAAATTTCAGACTTGAAAATCATCTCTTGTAAGGGAATATGTATAAGAGAAGTAGAAATTTATTGCAAAAATTAAAAGTCTGAAAATCGTTGACGCATGTAAGACACTTTGGCAGACTAAACTGTACACATGAGCATGGACAAGTTGTAGGCAGGGGAAGGAAGAGTTCTCTTGGTTAAGCTCATGGTTGAGATAAACACACCACAGGCTTGTGTTTCTCTCCAGAAAAAAAGGAAGAAAAATGCTGCCAGAGCTTAGCAGTTTTACACTCCTTTTAAATGCACACAAGAAGAATAGGTGCAGCCAATGGCTTGGACTTTGGAGACAGGGCTCATATCCTCACTGTCTTACAGACTTGTACATGACTTCTATGTGTAGACGGATAAGTTTTGCATGGAGTTATAGCATTTTTCTATAGCATGAATGTTAGAGGGATACAAGTCAGCCTATTAAGCACTCAGATATTATGGTGATGATGAAAGTTGTTTCAGCGACTGTGATATTTTACATGATAGTTATTTAGTTGAATGTATGCTCTGCAAGAGAATGGAAAAATCATACCCATGGGTCAGTTGCCTTCCTCCATGGGTTTTATAGCAGAGTAATGTTGAAGGAGTCCATACAGTGACAATGGTAAAGAATGGGACAGGGCAGAGGATCAGGTTCTGCAGGTGATCAAGTGACAATCGGTTGTTGTGAGAGCAAACAAATTATTTATAGGCAACTTGAGGCTCCTTTCCCATGAGACCCTTACTGAAGTGATATCCCTCGCTAATCATGCATCCAGGATAACCAGAACGGGCCTAAGATTTGACGTCTGTAACAGGGAAAGGTGTTGGCCACTGTTCAAGGAACTTTGTAGGTCTGTGACTGGTCTCTGCTTGTCTTTCTTCTTCAAGACAAGAAAGGTGTTTCCCTGAAGTTTCACTTGGAAACAGCAATCTTTCTGGGCATAGTAGGAGAGCTGTTAGTTCTCCTCCCCCTCTACTCCATCCTGGCGAGGCCCCATCTGGAGTACTGTGTCCAGTTCTGGGCTCCCCAGTTCAAGAAGGACAGGGAACTGCTGCAGAGGGTACAGCAGAGGGCTACAAAGATGATTAGGGGCCTGGAGCATCTCCCTTATGAGGAGAGGCTGAGGGACTTGGGTCTTTTTAGTCTGGAGAAGAGAAGACTGAGGGGGGATCTGATCAGTGCTTATAAATACTTAAAGGGTGGGTGTCAGGAGGATGGGGCTGGTCTTTTTCAGTGGTGCCCAGTGACAGGACAAGAGGAAATGGGCACAAACTTGAATATAAGAAGTTCCATCTATACACGAGGAAAAACTTCTTTACCTTGAGGGTGGCAGAGCACTGGAATAGGCTGCCCAGGGAGGTGGTGGAGTCTCCTTCTCTGGAGACATTCAAAACCCACCTGGACACATTCCTGTGCAACCTGCTCTAGGTGGACCTGCTTTGGCAGGGGGGTTGGACTAGATGATCTCCAGAGGTCCCTTCCAACCCCATATCATTCTGTGATTCTGGTCGTAGAAGAGATGAAAGAGAGAACAGAAAAATTTGAGTTGTTACTCTTTTTCCTCCAAGCATAGAAACATGCAGAAAAATTACAGAAAAATTACAGAAAGTAGGAGAAAACAAAGAAGTGATGCTGGCTAAGTCCAGGCCAGGTGCAGAAACAATGCTGGGAGCCAGAAGCACCATGTATGTCAGCCCAGCTTGTGTCCTTGGCCTCCTCACAGAAAGGAGCTGTGCTTCCTGATGAGCTGGGGAACACACTATAGCCCATGCTCAACCACAGAGGAGCTGCTGCACTGATTGCAGGTCTCCCTCTGCTTCTCCACCCGCTGCCAGAGGTTGTCTGCCCAGACATCTACTCCTAAAAAACTGTATTTCATTTGGTCAAACCAAGGAAAAGGAGGTGTATTCCAGGGAAAGAGATGACATAACCAGCCATCTAGCAATCTTGATATAGTTTCTTGGGATAACTTTTCAGATTTAAATAAATAAAAACATAAAGGTCGTATTCAGACAATGATCATCTTTCGAGTTGCAATAGAAAAGTCTCTTAGCTACAAAAATATTGTCTGATGTTTCTTTCATTGAAAACAGTTGTAAGAAGTCACTAAGCTGATGTGCGAAGCCAGACAGCTGAAATTAGAACAGCTTCCACTCTAAATGCAGACACATGTCCCTGTCATGAGCCAATGGGCACACCTGCAACACCTGGGCAGCCAGGGTCATACTTACTTCTTGTGTCTGTTAAAGAACAGCGGGAAGAAAAGGGAGAGAAAATAATAAAAAAGCACAAAACACAACCAGAGATGTATGAATAACATGATTAAAAAAAACCAACCCCACAACAAAATAAGCAGCAGCTTCAACCAAATAAGAGAGTTTGTTTCCATCTGGATTTAGGATTTTATACATACTTTGCAAATAAATAGGAACACGTCATCTTTACTGTCCTCTCAGTAGAGTTCAGTACTTTTTGAAATCAGAATTAATTTTTCATGATCCAGTGAAATTGCTAAAACCAGCAATGGCAAATTCTGGATTTTTTTTTTAATTAGAAAATTGAAATTTAGAAAAGAGTAATTAAAACTTGAAGACTTTTCTACCTGCAATAACTATTGCTCCCTCCCATGCCTCAATAGAGTCCAACATGCAGATGCTTTTTCTGTTGCATCTACCTGAGGGGAAGGTGGAGTGGGGACCCCAGCTGAGAGACCAAGGCATCAACCCAATCTGCTGGTCAGTGAAGAAAGGGGTGGTTTCAAAACTATGATCCACTGTCTCTAATTACTGAAAAGAATATTTCTTGACCATATTGAGATAGTCGGCAATTGACATGGTGCTAGTAATGAGGAACTAGGTCTGTGAAGGATCTGGCAGGTTGGGAGCTTTGCTTTTTGGTGTAATAGAAATGGCAGTATGATTACAATGGTTTGCCTTTGACTACAAAGAAGGCATTTGCCTTCTGATAATCAGTGGGGCCTTGGACATGTCGGTTAGCTGAGCTGGAGTGATGAGGATGCTCTTATACAGCACCCCTGAGTTGGTTCATCTAGAAATCTTGGATTTTTTGAAGATATGTGTACCATGGCACTGATGATGATGTTATGAAAGAAGTGTAAATAAACACAACTGTAGCCAATGAGGTCTCCAAATGTATTATGGAGATCTAAGGGAATATGGTATTTACTGATCTGTGTTACAATAGGGTGCCCTCTAGGAACAGGGTCTTTGAGAACGAGCTCTCCCTAAAATGATACTTGCTCTGGCAGACCAAGGAGTATGGCAGTGTTAAAAAATGCCAGCAAATTTTGGCTTCATAAGAGTTACTTTATGATTCTAGTAATAGAGAAGGTCTGTGCTTCTGACTTTCTAGTGAAGCAAACCCACAATTTTTTAATAAAAAAAAATCTGATATCATTCTAGAAAATTAGCTTTTCTAATCTCAGTGTAATCTGACAGTTAACAGCGCACACATTGGCCACCCTCCCTCCTTTCATTTTTCCTTCGTCCTTCTCGTTCACCTCCTCTTTTGGTCTTTTCATCATCCCCACCATTGTGTTTCCCATTTTAGCTCTTGTTCCCACCCCACAGCGTCATCCAAACTCTGCAAGATACATGGTAAAACTCCTCGTGATTTTGCTGTCACCCATTTTCCCCTTCTCCCACCCACCTCTTGTTTTGTGTGTCCCGTCTTTACCCAGGGACCGCTCTCCAGGAGAAGCGAGCAGCTCTGCCTGGCAGCCAAGCACCTCTGCGGGCACCAGGTGAGTCCCAACCACCTTTGCCAACAGCGGGAACACAGAGATATTAGCTTTCCGTAGCTATTTGCACTTAACGGTCACCGAGCTCCCAGCTGGCTGCCAGGGGGTGGGAGGACCCACGCAGCATCCCTTCTCACGCAGCTCACCATCCCCGCGTGGGGGGGGGGAGCAGGGAGCCAGCCTGGCTTAGGGAGCCAGCCCACTGGAGGAGAGCGATGCTGATACGTGTTGCCATAGTAGCAGCAGCAGAAGATACAGCTGGCCGCCTTCTCAGGGAGAGCAGGAGCTGGAAAATATTCATTAATTTTTTTTCACAGGCTTTAGAAATCTGCAGGAAGGACCCGTTTGAAAGAAGCGTTATGAAACATCTTTACTTACACATTCTTTCCTTTGTCCAGCCACCAACTCTAAAATGTCTGGGAGAAAAAGTCAATGACATCATTACCAAACATACCCAGCATGAATGCTGTACCCTGTCTTGGGCAGCCAGTTTGGTTGTTTTGCTGGAGCACCACCTTCATGGCAGAGAGTAGTGGCAGAGGGCAAGGCAAATTTTCAAGGGTCAGGTCTGTGGACAGCAGAGAAGAGAGAGGAGGCATTTTTAGTGGCTTGAGTTTCCAAGCAGATAAGCTGTTACGTTTTGTCCCCTGTCCCTTCAGGAGGTATGTTGGTACCCTGGTTTATAACACATCACAGCAGTGAAACCCAGCAGCCAGGATCTGATTAGACAGCCTGAGTGTTAGCAGTCACCTGTGGAAACACATTTTCGACACAGCCCCTGCCTGACACCCTTCAAAACAGCCGAGTCCAAAAGGACCCTGGAGTTTGAAATGCCTTCACGGACAGCGAGCAGGTGTCAGCAGCAGATGGGGGCTTGACTGGAGGAATCCAACTCTCACAGCACGTCCCTTTTACCAGCAACATTCCTCTCCCCTCGGTAGGATTAGCCTCAGCAAAACAGGCAGGGAGAGAGGTAGGAGATTGTAAAGCAAGAAAGCAGCCTATTGTGTCTGCGTCCCCGGCTTTTCGGCCCAAAGCCAGCAGTCAAGCCTTTGCAGGTCCAGGTGAATTCTGACCATGGGGAAGAGCACGGCAGGCTTGCAAAGTAAACAGGGGACAACTGGGGAAAAAAAACAACCAACCATCTAAACTGATACAGGGTGGAGAAAACGGAGTTACTGTGAAAACAAAGCACAAGGATGATTATGCTTTCATTATTTGCATGTTTATAATTATTATAATTTCAAATGAACTGCAACGACAAATACAAACCCACGATTTTGCAGGAAGTAAGAGGACATTGCACTGTTAAATGGTTAATACCTTGCCATCTTTATAATGAATGGTTTGGTTTTACCTTAAAATTGAGAAATTGGTCTTCAGACTTGTTAGAAAATCATAGGGCTGCTGAATGGCAGGAAAGAGAGCGGGTCTTCTTTCCCAAACACTGTGCTCCAACTTAGTGCACTCTATCCAGTTTGAGCTCATTTTCTTACTAAATACCGAATAAATTGGTGAGCTTTTTAAAGTTTTTGTTTTTCTTTTTGTTTTTTTTTTTTTCCCTGTTGTATATTTTACCACAGTGGAAACGCCTGCAGTTATGGAGATGCAGCTGGTTACAAGAGCAATAGCCCAAAAAAAAGAACAGTGAGTTTTGGATACATTAGACTTACAACAAAATTGCTATCTGTGTGTTTAACTAGAACTGATACACAATATGTTCTGATGAAATACAGTTAATCCATCATTTTCTTCAAAGTAATGTTTGTCTGCATAATCTCACTAAATGCTTACCTCCCCCACTCCTATTTCACCTGGTAGCTAAATATTTTTCTTCATGTCATCTCAAATAATTTTATCTGTGCTGAGAGTGGAAATCGTGGCTGACAGCTCAGGTTTTGAATATTAGGGAAGTTAGTGGGGCACAACCTTCCTTGCCTGAGGCCCACGGTAACAGACCCTCACGCTGCTGAGCCAGTGTCTTTTCAACGCACTCAGAGCTTATTGGCACGATAAGTGTTTGAATATTAGGAAATTATTAAGAAAAAAAGAGGGCAGCCCCTGCTCACCGAAAAGGGCAGACGCAGGGCTAATCTGTGGCACTTCTCCCCTAAGCGTGCTGTCGTGGGATGGCTTGACACCACTGGGGCTGTTGGAAGTCAGCCAGCAGAGCATGAGCAACCAACTTACGTGGACCAAAGTGAGGAAAAAAAGGAGAGACTGGGTGGCTGCCTTATTTTCACAGAGCACTCGGGTGCATTAATGAGTGCTCTGAAGTGGATGTAAGAGCAGCTGATGAGAAATGTGCTGTCCCCCTGATCGCAGAGCCAGCTATCTGCAGCCTCATTTAGAAGGTTACAACTGACACGTGAGCGCTATAGAACATATATGTGGAAGATATGTATAGCATTAAATATTTACTGGTTTTGAAAAGAAATTCATGTACTCTTTGGGATTTAAACACTTAGTTAGCCATGCTTGTTTCTTTCATCCACCCCTACTTTCTGAAAAAAGGACAAGTATTCCTCTGAAGAAATACATCTTATTAAAAAATCATGTTATACAATTTCAAGAAAGTACTTAATACCTTTAACAGAACTGACAAGATAATTGTGATCTTTTTTTTTATTGTTCAAAATAAATTCTGATGCATTGAGAGCAAGGATTTACACTGTTCTCCATCTGTCATTTATCTGAAGACTGAACAAGAGAGATTTCTGTACCCTTGGCCTGAATTCAGCAGATTCTATCCCTGGGAGCAAGAGTTAGGGAAGAAATATTCCTATGAAATGGTACGTTCAAGTATTTGATCATCAAGTTAGTTAGCTCTTTGCCTGTATGATCCTTTTCTACCCTCTTTCTGGTCACCTTCTCCAGGTTGGACTGCTTGCCAATGAGTACTACAGCCATTGTCAAGATATTTTACATATGGTGAGAAAGAAAGAGCTTGACAAGGTATGTCTTTGGTTTAATAACACTCATTCTGATGACAGCAAACAACTCCAAGAATAAAATTGTTTCTGTGTAGCTTATTTACTTGACAGTTTGTTCTAAGGTAGATGATCATTTACAGACAAAAGGAGTGTTCAGTCAAATTATTTGTGAATTCTTAATTAACACAACATGCTCTGAGAATCTGAGTTTTTAGGCATATTCTGAGCACTCCTGGCACATCAACAGGTCTGAGCCCAGCACGAAGCACAAGGCCATGGACAAAAATCTTCCATTATATCCCCATATCCACAGCATAATTCTTTCTCTCTTCTATCTTATGCTGCCTTGAGAGGTTCACCTTGTTGCTCCAGGATGCTCCCACTTACGCGGGAGCCTGGCCAGGATGGGGCCAGGCTCCACGGTCATTCTTTTGCTTCTGTTCTTCTATGTGTTGTTTTACTGAATTACACTTCACATTTCACAAGTGTGAAACCAGTGAAAATTCATAAAGGACTTTGTGTGACAGGTGGAAGCCTGCATCATGTCATTCTGGAGGTCCCTGCAGCCTGAAAGAATAGCACTGATGTCCATGCCAGATGTGTGCCAGCTGTTCAAAAGCTATGATAGGCAGCTATTCAAGGTACTGTAGACACACTTGTTTGTTGTCATTATGTTATTATGTGTTTATGTCTTTTTTGTAGTTCTACCTGAGGAGAAAGGCCAGCTGTTTCTTGCGTGGGATTTTCGTTTGGACCTCAAGTCTGTTCTTTGGCTTCTTTGGGATTTTTTAAGGAGCCAGTGGAATTTGAGATAACTTCCATTTTGTTCCTATACATTCTTTTGAAAGTTCCCTAATATCCATGGAATATGCTGTTATAAATGTGATCTGTAGTTCTGGCATGAGGTTATGTGACTGAAATTTTGACTGATAACTGTTTTCCAAATTATGAGAGGTATTTTTCCTTTGAGAACACTACTGCATTTCTTGGTGACATTCCACATAGAAATATGCAGTTTTCTGATCAAAATAATTTGCTTCTTATTTACAGCAGTTCATTAAGTAGTGTCTACTAATTAATTCAGGATACAATGTTTATTGTTAGAAACCTTTTCCTTCTGCTAATTAGTGTAGCTTAACTATTGCTTAATTGGAAGAAAAAGAATGGGCTTCTTTACATTTACATTTAAGCAATTAATACACTTTTGTTTCATGCTGTTGTAAATATCTGTAGTACACCAGTTGTGCAGCTCCATGAATTTGTATTCTAGGTAATGGAGAACATCCTATTTCATGATTTCCTGGAGGAGGTACCTGTGGAACACATGCAGTCAATCAGATTGTTCAGTAAAAATGTTGAACTTTGGCTGCTTAATGCTTTGAAAGAGTTCCCATTACCGCTCCAAACATCCAAATCTAAAGGTATGTTTGAGTAATAGAGAGATTTTCACAAAAGAATATTTGCTTAAACTGCAGAGAAGATTGTGTTACAAGACTCTTGGAGAAATTATTTTTAAAAATTTTTTAGCTAATGTAACTTTGACAGTAGTGAGGACTAGAGTTAGTTGGGATACAGTTAAAAGTAAACAGGCTCAGATAATGTATGAGAACAAACTTAAGCCAAATTTATTCCAAATTCATGGTAAATTAAAGTCTACTTGAATCTTTTTAAAGAGCTGTCTCTTGCCATGATCGCTTTATCCGTGTAGATAGCTGAATAATGTGCAGTCTGCCCTCTGAAATTTAAGTATTGTTCTGCCTCTTCACCTTGCAAGTAGTTTTATGCAGATAAATTAATTAATGGCTACAGTCCAAGTCAATATAAAGGGGAAAAAAGCCATAGCCCCATAAGGAAACTATGGCTCTGTCATTAGAGGAGGATTTGAAAAAATCTGTACTATACAAAGGTGTGTGTATATATGTGTGTTTGTAAATAAGTACATATGTACATGTAGTTACATATGATGCTGAATATTCTGGCTAAAACATAATGTTGCGCAGTTGTTCACTGAGTGAAGACCAGCTTCTCAGTGGCAAAGCAGGGCTCCTGTGTAGACAAAAGATTGCATTAGCATTCATATGCTCAATGAAGACTGGCAGACAGTCTTAATTCTGGCATTATCATAGAATCATAGAATGGTTCAGATTGGAAGGGACCTTAAAGATCATCAAGTTCCAACCCCCCTGCCATGGGCAGGGACACCTCCCATTAGCCCAAGTTGCTCAAAGCCCAATCCAGCCTGGCCATGAACACTTCTAGGGATGAAGCATCCACAACTTCTCTGGGCAACCTGTTCCAGTGCCTCACCACCCTCACAGTGAAGAATTTCTTCCTAATATCTAATCTAAATCTCCCCTCTTTCAGTTTATAACTGTTACGCCTCATCCTATCCCTACACTCCCTGATAAAGAGTCCCTCCCCATCTCTCCTGTGGGCCCCCTTCAGGTACTGGAAGGCTGTGATAAGGTCTCCCTGGAGCCTTCTCTTCTCCAGGCTGAACAACCCCAGCTCTCTCAGCCTGTCCTCATAGGAGAGGTGCTCCAGCCCTGATCATCTTCGTGGCCCTCCCCTGGACTCACTCCAACAGGTCCATGTCCTTTTTATGTTGGGGGCTCCAAAGCTGGACGCGGTACTCCAGGTGGGTTTTCACCAGAGTAGAGCAGAGGGCCAGAATCGTCTCCCTCAACCTGCTGGCCACGCTTCTTTTGATGCAGCTCAGGATATGGTTGGCTTTCTGGGCTGCAAGTGCACATTGCTGGGTCATGTTGAGCTTCTCATCCACCAACACCCCCAAATCCTTCTCCTCAGGGCTGCTCCCAATCCATTCTCTGCCCAGTCTGTATTTGTGCTTGGGATTGCCCTGACCCATGTGCAGGACCTTGCACTTGGCCTGGTTGAACTTCATGCAATTTGCACAAGCCCATCTCTCAAGCCTGTCCAGGTCCCTCTGGATGGCATCCTTTCCCTCCAGTGTGTCCACCAGACCAGACAGCTTGGTGTCATCAGCAAATGTGCTGAGGGTGCACTCAATCCCACTATCCAGGAATGTCCTGGATTGCTTAGGCCCGCTGTGGTGTCCCTCCAACAGATATCGGGGTAGTTGAAGTCCCCCATGAGGGCCAGCATTTGTGAACATGAGGCTGCTCCCTTCTGTCTACAGAGGGCCTCATTTGCTTGGTCTTTCTGGCCAGGTGGCCTGTAGCAGATCCCCATTGTAACATCACCTGTCTCTGCCCTCCCTCTAATCCTGACCCATAAGCTCTCAGTCGGCTCTCATCCATCCCCAGACAGAACTCCATGCACTCCAGCTGGTCATTGACACAGAGGGCAATACTCCCTCCTTGTCTCCCCTGCCTCTTCTTCCTGAAGAGCCTGTCTCCTTCCATTCCAACACTCCAGTCATAGCAGCCATCCCACCATGTCTCCATGATGCCAATAAGATCATAGTCTGTCAGGCTTACGCATTTCTCTAACTCCTTTTGTTTATTCCCCATGCTACATGCATTTGCACAGAGGCATTTAAGTTTCCTACATTTGAATGCTTGATAGAGCAAATTTAGTAATGTAGTTTCAACATGTGTGTGAATGAAGGTATATGTAATTAATCAGCTGTGATCCTTTGTATATACACCCTGGTCTTTCTGGTTTGTAAAAACTTCAGGGAAACAGAAATTTTCACTTGAAAATCATTGTCTGTATATAGAAGTTTCTAAGTTGCTTTATACTTGATTTTCCTGGAACTAAGAATCAGTTATTTTATATTTTATTCTTAAAAAGAATATTATTGGACCATGGTTGTCATAATTGCAACATAATATAAACTGGAGAAAATAGAACTAAATAAACCAACTCCTATGGATAGTCCTGCAGAATTACAGATGCATGGAGGTGGAAATGTAATCCCTCTAAACAAAACATAGGAGGTTTAGAATTAACGTTGCTTTCATTCATCTTAAACCACGCATGTAAGACTATTAGTCTTGTTTGAGAAGTATTTAATGTAAAAAAATATTGGAAGTATTTTTCCTGTGTGTCATGGGTTAACAGATTTGCAGTGAAGGAAGAATGGTGGCCTGGGCAGCTTCTGCTTGCCAGCTTTAAACTGTGAGGGTCTCCAGCCCAGCCCGTAACGCTGGCTCAGTGCCCCCGCCGTGCCCTTCATTAGCCTGTTTCTCCCCTAGGGATCTACTTTCTAACTTAAAAGATCTGCCTTCATTAACATCTTTTAGACTGTAAAATATTAATGATATGAAACATATGCCTCTTCTTCTTTAACAGAAGTTACAGTGTTTATAAAAAGACTCAGGAGAAAGACAGACCTTTCTAACATGGCCAAGGTATGTTCCAGAATCCATGAAACAAAAAAGCTGGGCATCTCATTCACCCAAGCAGTTTGGACTACTTATGAGATGCTCCATTGTGGGACAACAACAGCAGCACAAATGTTATTATTTGTATCCTGACCACGGTCCAAATAACTCCCACCCTCCTACTCATCTCTTCCCACACCGTAAGTATGCTGAGGGAGCCTTTTCCTCCCTCTGGATTCTGTGAAAGGCTCTGAGATATGGTCAATGGCCCCCACAGAGAGAACACAGGAGCTGGAAGGGTCAGATGACGGTTTCCGTATCTTCACCCAGACATGCAAAAGCCAGTTCAATAGCACATGCTGGAGTTATTCTAAAATTGGTTTTGCACAGCATCCTGACCACTCTCTCTGAGGAGTGCTACAGCAGCCTGCACAAGGGAAACCACTAATATGCCGGCTGTAGAGAAGCTGCATGGTCAGGGAGCAGGGTGTAAGGTCTATAAGGGCACAAAACCCTCACCTTTCTTATGGATTCCAGGGATCAGCTGGTAAAATCATCTCCATCCTCTGACCACACAGTGTTGGAAGGAGTGCTGCAGGGAAGCATCCTCTGAACTTTCCTCCTCAGGGTCATCACTCAGACTGGCTTTTCTATTTGGGAAGAAAGAGGGGAAAATGTCTCTAACGATGAATATCCCTGCCTGCTTTTTACTCTACAGTATCATTCTTCTCAGCTACAGGGACAAAGGAGATGCATCCAGGAGCTGCATTTTTAACCCTTTGAACACTGCAAAGTAAATTGTTTCATTAGCCTGTACTTATTCGGTGCTGTGTTATTAAGAGGGGCTGTACTCTCCCTGCAGCCTTCCTCCCATTGGTGTTCTTCCAACACCTTGGCTTTTGAGGCAGTCCAGGACACAACAGAACAGGCAGATCACAAATGGGGAAGGAAGCAGAAGGCAAAAGGTGGTATATTGTCTCCTCTTCTTCAAACAGCAAGTACAAGATTTTCCCAACATGCCACCTGGCTTAAATCACTACAGTGTGTCCCCACAATAAAGAGGAAGAAGGAAGGGAACTGTGGCTTCATGAACTGCATGGCAGTGTCACATTCTTTCTTAATAAATATAGCTTCTCTTTATGGGAAAACTCATCAGCAGCAACTCACAAAAGACACACCTCACTTTAAAAACATTTTAAAAATTATAATGATGCACAAACATGCATAGGTGTGTTAACACAGGCAAAAGGTTGACTTCTGGGAGATGCCAAGCACCCGCAGTTCCCATTTACTGCAGCAGCCCTTGTAGATACTAAATACTTGAAAAGCTCAGCTTCATGCGCTTCTAAACATGAATGTTTCTTATGCATCGAAGGACATGATCCAGCAAGACTGCAAGTGCCAGCTATTCCCAGGCATTTGCATTTTATTTGTGTACTCAGACTTTACCTCATCTTTCTTGTGCTCTATCCATGATGTCAAGGGGCTGGCTGCAGCTTTTTGCTTCTTCTCTGGCCTGTTCCTAACATGCAGAAAAGCTGCAGAGAATCAACACTGAATTTACACCCTCAAGATTCAGGGCAGGAGAGGCGAATCGGGGGCGAATTCTCTAGCGGCAGCCTCTGGCTGCTCCACATCCCCTTTACACCATTTAACCAGCACAAAGTGAACCTCGTAGACCCAAGAATGGGGTTCAGATGTATGCTTACAGCTGAACACATTCTGAGCCTGGTTCTTGTTCATGGTAACAAGCTCTTGGCACTGTTCTCACAAGTAAATGATGTTTGCACCTTCTCTAGAGCCTCCTTAAAATACAAGGGAAAAGCAAAGGAGTTACAGTGCATCTGATGATTAGTCCCATTGGCAATTTAAAAACAATAGTTTCAACGAGTGAAATTATATAAGTTTTGTAAATGAACATCCCTGTAGTCTTTCAGCGGTCACATAGACTCAATTACAACTTCTTTTAGAGATCTTGCCAAAGTCATGGATATTGGGCTCCAGCAAAACACGGTGGGAAACAAATGCCAGCTAAAAATACCCCTGCAAATGCATCCCCCTGTCTAACACACACCAGAAAATGGTTAGCTGAACAACACAGGTACTTGTTTAAAATTTTCAGCTTGTGAGAAACATGTAGATGCTTCATGGGGGTGTGGACATCCCTCAGAAAGGATGGCTGAGTGTTTTAGTCAGACCCAAACCTAGGCTTGTGTGGACTGGTATCCTGTTTCCGCTGGTGGCCCTCATCAGATGCTCATATGAAGTGGGTAAGAGTAGAGCCAGTGATACCTCACTCCTCCTCCATTGTACCCTCCTGGATTCCAGCAACCTGAGATGAAGCTTATACCCACATCTTGGTATTTAATAGCTTGATTTTTGTATCCACAACCTCTTGAGGTTCCAGGGTTTGATTATTTGTCGTGTGAAAAAATAAGTTCTTTTATTATTTTAAAATTTCTACCCTTCTTCATGCAATTCTCCCTGCAAACCTCCTTCACATCCTTCCTCACTTATTTCTATCCAAAGCTGAAGTTTATCTCATCTCTCACGTAGGAGTCATTTGATATTTCTAATCATCCTTCTCAGTTTTCTCTGTCTAAAATGCACCTGGAATTTCAACTAGAAACTGAGGGCCAAAGCAGGTGAGAGAGCTCTTAGTAAGTACTACAGAGGAGCTGTGCAGCTGCAGCCTCTGAACGGTGTAACCATACCGACCCTTGTAGAGTGCTTTGCAATGATTTAACCACCTGGTGAGAAAATAGGAACAATTTTGGCAGGGTCAGCATTTAAAAGAAAAAAAAAAAAAGTAACTTTCCCATCATGTGTAGATAAAGCAGGCTGACAGCTGCTACTACCTGGACACGCAGAAGTAATTAGAGCATAAAAAGGTGCAAATTCCCTGCGAGAAAGGAATGTGAATATGCTGCTTGTCATTTCTTGGGGCTGATTCCTGCCTCTGGTAAGCTGTATTTAAGTGTTGTCAGAGTTGAGTCTCAGTCATTTAGAGAATTATTTTTAGTACGGTGAAGGGTAATATCAAAAGGGACTAGTCTGAAACACTGGGGCATGGAGTTGGGTCTTAGCAGTGTACTGACGGTGCATACGCTTTGGGTTGTTGCTGCAAGCAGCAGCTCTTCTTCTGACATTGGACACTCCAAGACTTTGTCTTTAGCTTAGCTGAAGGGAATTAGCAAGTGAGAATCAGAGAGCTTTTGTTATTTCAGTAAAGCTAGCAGAATGATGAAAAAGAAAAATGGCCAGATTGGGAATGATGCTGCAACCAAATGGGCAGCTGCGTTTGCTGCTGTTTGCGGGGTCATAGTAAGCACCTGGTGAATGTGATTTGTTAAAGTGTTTATGAATCTTGAAGGTTTTTTTACAAAAAATGTTTTTCCTCTGGAAGGCCAAAATGGACACGGATTATTAATATAAATGCCCAAAATTCAACAAAGGCTTTAGGATCTTACTGTTTTCGGTATAGAAGTGAGAGACTAAATGTATGGATTAGCAAATTTTAATGGATTCAGGTTTAATTTCCTTCACTGTTTTCATCATTACATCAGAATCTGAGGCAATACTTTTTGATATTAGCAATTAAATTAAAAAAAAAAAAGTTAAGAGATGAGGATCAAATGTTAGGCTGAACATTGTTTGCAATATCTATGTGAGTAATACTTTATGGGACAGATATGAAGCCATATTCATTTACAAATGATTCATAAGCAGATAAATGGGATAAAATACCAACCAATTTTATGGGGTTTAATTAACACCATATTTCTTACGTTATTTTTTCACTTTCTCAAAGGTTTGGGCAACTTGAGAAAACTTGCCTTCAAATTTAATTGAAACATGTACTAAGGACAGGTAACGTTGAGGGAATGTCAGCCCTGATACACCATTCCATGTTTTAGACAAAATACTGTTATTTGGCATAACTGTAATAACTCTAGGCAAAACTAATTGCCCAGATACTTCAAGCACGTTAGCCTTGTCCACTCCATCACAGACAGCAACACAGAGTGTCATTGAAAAGAATGTCTCCCAGAACAAAAAACTTTTGAAGATGACTTAAAATTCATCTCCTTTGATTTTTTTTTCCCCCCAATTTGGAGACTGGTTATATAAAGTCTGGTACTGAATAAGGGAAGCTTTTTGACTGAGTTAAGGGCTTGAGAAAATGAAAGGCATTAACTGTTTTCTTATTCTCTATAGACAATGAGAACAGTCTTGAACAGCAACAGCAAAGTCACTGTTCTGCGATCAGACTTGCATGCTGTCATCGACCAGGGATTCCTGGATGTGCCTGGAAACCTCTTTCAAATGAAGTTTAGGAATCCGGAGGAGCTGCAGAACGACATAGAACTCAAATGTAATATTTTTTTTCCTGTGTTTTGTCTATCCACTTAAGCCCTTGCTTGCCATTGTTAAAGCTCCAGCATTTCCTCTTGTTTATTCATGGAATCTGCCCTAATGGGAATTACAGTCTTGCCATAACCCGAAGTACTGGAAAAGAGCCAATAAAATTGAGAATGGAGCATGTAATATTATCCGTTTAACTTTAAAGGTTAAGAACGAAAGGCTTTCCATTCTGACTCTCTCTTACAGCTTTCTATGGCAGCAGGAGTGGGGTGTATCTTCTAGAATTGACAAACAGGGATATTAATTTTTTACCTTTCTCTTTGACAAAAAAAGAAGTTTCCAAGAGTTGCATTTTACATTTTCCTCTGTTATTAGTCAAAGTACAGAAAATAATTTATTGTGGCCAGATTTTAAAATATTTTATACTGAACCGGACGAGGACTATTGGCCTTTCAGTCTACGTGGCCTTTCACTGTATTGTGGCCTGTGGAATCGATGTGCTGCTGTAAACAATAAAACGCGCCGTTTGTATGCAGCCATGACATAATACATTTGCCAGCTTAATGAAAAGGGATGGAAACATAATGGCAAGTTAATTTTTAGATTAATGGGCTGCTATTTAAATTATTAGCAAGAGACAGGCAAGTTGGACGAGGCTGTGCACAGAACTGATGGGGGGAAACCTCAGCTCTTTGTTCCTGGCCGGCCACCGACTCGCTCGCTGACAAGGGATGTGCCACAGCCTTTCCGTGACGGCTTGCAGTAATAATAATAATTTGCCTTTTTCACAGAACCATCAGGAGAACCATTTAAATAACATTTATATATGGCTTAAAATCAAAAACACTGTGCAGAATGCTTTTATTACATTTGCTCATTATATTAATGATGATCTTATTCTTCCCAAGATGTATTCTCTCATTGTATTCTCTGTTTTCATTGCTTTTCCAAATTGCTACTTATAATAAGCAAGGCTTTAACATACCCTATCTATATGCCATCTTGAAGGAAGATGACTCAGTTAGAAGGGTATAAATTCAGAGAGGTGCCATAATGATGTAACTTTTGGCACTGGGCAGTAGGTTCCAATCTTTTGGGCGAACAGCTGTACTGATATGTGGCAATATTATATATATATTTCTGTTGGTCTACAGAATATTCTGCATTTTCTGATATTGGCTTAAAACTGTTTTCTCCCCCCTCCCAAAACAAGATTTTTTTTTCCTCAACCACATAAAATCATCTCAGATAAGTAAGTTGGTATTGCATATAACCAAATTCCAGCTTTCACATTGGAAGTGTTTCTTCTTGCCACCTTTGCCATGATGACCAGGTCAGTGCAGATATGGTGGAAATGGACATAAACATGAATTCTGACTAATTTCAAAGTAGGAAACTATTGCCCACTAAAGGAATAGTATAATTATATTAATCAAAATGCTATAAACAGATGTCTATATTTTAAGCTAAAGATAAAAGGGATAAAGCACTAAAAACTGTATAACATAAAGCAAGCTAATCACTTCAAGTAATGATCTCCCTTCTGTATTTCATAGGTTTGAATGACTTAATGTCTTTGCTGGCACCTTCCACAGATATTCGGGTTCTCCTGAACTGTGTGTCTTCAAATCTTCAGGCTTTTGTCATTCAGGTATAAAATCAATTTAATAATTTCAGAAAAGAAAGATGGAACACATCATTTACCCTGCTACATGCTGACTGTCACTAGTCTGCAAGAGCTCCATTGTGCACTAGCAACCTGACCAGACTGCAGATTTGCATAAATACAATTTATGCATGCTGCAGAAAAAAGGGGGAATTAATTGGCATACAAAAATTCCATCTGTGCAAACAACCACAAGCATATTTCTGTGCATATATCCACTTGGGCAGTTTCAGTATCTGCTCTCATTTCATAGACATATACTATAACAGTCCCTAATAAACAAAAATTCAGTAGAAAAATGTTAATAAAATAAAGAGAACACTTCATGATTCCTGAAATCATTGATTCATTAAACTGTTGACTTTTAGGAGGTGGTAGGAGAGTGATAATTTCTACTAAAATGTCTCTAGCTCTTGTGAAAAATTCATGTATGATCATCCTCACATATGTACCTTCCCATAGGTTGCCAACTCTACCACCCCAGTTCCGCCACTGATTCAGAATTAGCAGCAGCTTGATGGCACCACTGCATTTGGTTGGTTGCCAGACCAATTAATTTGGGTCTGGGAAGTGGTTAAAGTCTTTTTTCCCCTTTTCTGAAGAAGCAGGGTAAAATGTACTTATTTAGCTTGATTATTTCCTTTTTAAAAAAAAAAAAAAATTAAAACTAGTACTTTGCAGTTCTGTGTTGCCTTCATCTCATAGAACCCTCAGTTACCTTATGGGAGGGTACAGGGAAGGTGGACCAGATTTTTTCCTGGGGGTTGACAGTTGTGGGGTGTAAGACAATGGGCACAAGTTGCAGCAAGGAAAATTTCCAATAGATAAAAAGAAACCCAAACAAACAAACAAAAAAACAAGCACGAGAGTTGTTAAGCATGGAAAAATGTTACCCAGAAAGGCTGTGGAATCTCCATCCTGGAAGTATTCAGAACTTGGCTGGACAAGGCCTGAACTAAACTGGCCATGCTTTGAGTAAGAGGTTGGATTAGATGATGTCTAAAGATCCCTTTCAACCTGAGTTATTTCAGGATTCTAAGAAAAAAAAACCTGCTTGTTTGTCCTTTGTATGCAGTTTGTACAGGGAAATACAACAAGGAACCGCAACACAATAAGGAAATCTTTTAACCAACTTTATCATGAGGCAATTTTTTTCTCTATCTGCAGCCAAGCAGGAGTAAAGAGGAGTTGAGAAAAGTGGCATCAGATTTCCAGTTGAGATGGAGCTTCCTACTGACTGCAGTAAGCAAGGCTTTGACCCTCAACTATGCAGACAGTTTTGGTGAGTAGGATCCTAGTGACTCTCAACTGACGTGCCCCTCTGTGTCCTGAGATGGCAGAGGCACCAGCTCATTTTAACTGACATAAATTTATGCTACAGTCAACTGAGGCACCACTTCTTCTACTCCCTTCCTTGCATCAAGCAGCTCCATTCACCTGGAGATGTGGCTAGCCAGGTCAAGGAAATGAAACGCTTAGTTTTCAACCATATTTGTTTTCTGATCCAAACCTAGGGTGTTCGGAAGGGAGGAAAGTAGGAGCGTGCAGCTGGAGACGGTGGGAAGGGCAGGACTCCCTCTTTCGGCAGAAGCCATCATTTGTCTGTGGAAACACGGGGAACAGCAACCTGAGGTGTGAGCCTCTGCTTTCCCTCCCCACAGGACCTGCACACCCCAGCAGAAGGGTCTGATGGAGAGCTGGAGTCACTAATATTCCAAACCATAAAAACTCCAGATCTCTCTAGTGATAGCTCCTAGTCCTTCAAGTTCTTTCTGTATAATACAGCCAGACCAGAGCCACTGTGGTAACTACTTGCCAAAAAAGCAGTTCCTCTGACAACAGCTGTATGCTCCTTCTCCTTGTGCCTTACACTGACATAAGTGCTTGCCTAGCCAGCAGCAAGCCTGTTTTAGGTGTCAAACTGACTGAAAACCAGTCATTCCTTTAGCTGGGTTAGTTTTCTTTCTGTTTTAGGGGTCTGAGCTATCAAGCATCAAATCCATCCCCCACCAGTGCAAGGCAAGAGAAGCGAAGGGTCTGTGCAGTCACAGTCACTCAAAGTGAAGTGGCTTGAAGTGGTACAACCACATCTTGAATCAGTTCACTCCCCTTCCATTGCTATATTTCATCAACCCAACCTACCTTTCTCTTAATTTGTAAAACCTTTCAGAGGCTTGCTCTCTATTATTCATTCTGCAGAAATGCAGAGTCTCCTGTGAGCAGCATCTGATCCCAAACGGCACGAACCGCTTTTTAGATTTTCAAAGGAGCACCTTCGTATTTTTTCCTCTTCTGTTGGATGAGGCTTCACACAAATAGCCAAAGAAAACCTCATTATCTTCTTTCAAAATCCCCTTCAAAACTGTACTTTCATGTGTCTCCTACAAAGGCATAACAAAGGAGTATGTTAAGGTTGTTGCCTTTTGTATTCTTCCCCTGCTAATGTCGGTGTTTGTGCATGTATGTGCCCCCATTTTCTGCATCTAGCTGCTACCTTTTGCCTTATATTTAGATTGCAGACTCTCTGGAGCAGGATCAGAGTTTTGTTCTGTGTCTGCAGGGAGCACAGCACAGTAGGGTCCCTTGTCCCTTGTCAGCTGCTGCATTACAGTAATAAAAAAATAATAATTCCTTTCTCTCTCTCCAGAGGAGTTCTGCATAAAACTTTCCAATGTTAGATGCAATATTTTGAGCAATAAGGAAATTAGGAATGAATTCCAAGAACAGGACTGGAAGCATAATGTTTATTGAAATTCCCCATGATGATGAAATCCTCTTCCCTCTTTCTACCACAAGAAGAGCTTAATGAATTGCCTCCCTGTTCTGCAGTTGGTGGTGGTTGGGGACACAACTGATGAAGAGCATCCCTTCCTCTGCTGAGCCTTCCTTAAATGAGTTACAAATGATATTTTCATCCCACTTATGACAGTTTTCCCAATATACTTTGGTAGCCCTAAGACTGAATTTATTCTCACATGAGAGACTTAAAAAATCTTTTAACCTTTCCCTGTGATGCTCCAATTAATTTGATCATTATCTTCTTTCTTAATACCTTTGGTTTTTTTTAAGATGTTGAGCTATATGACCTAACAATGTCCCTTCTTTCCCATGTTTCTGTTCCAGTAGGATTTCAAGTTTTAGTGGACAAGGCTGGAGCTGATATATTAACAAGCCATCTGGTGGAAAAGTCCTGTACTCAGGGTCATTGCTTTTCAGAAATTTCTTAAATCTCAGCACTTCTTACAGGAGTGGTGGGCAGCTTGCAAGTGGAAATGTGTAGCATCCACATTAAGAAAACACAATTACTTAGGGAAATGTGTGAATGTCATGTTAATGCAGTATGCCTCCCCCCAAAATAAGCCACATACCAGTAACCAAACCCAAACTTACTTCTGTCCAAGGCTCTTGCCTTGGAGCTTGGCACATCTGGCACATATAATATGCTGGCACACTCACACCTCTGAATTTAGGATTGACTTTTACCCTTTTCCAGCCCAGCCTCCACATGGGTGATGCCCAAGTGTGATTCCCCCGTAAGGTGGCAAGGAGCAAGTGTGCTACAGCAGTCAGGGCCAATGGGACCTCTACAGCTCTTTCAGCTCCACCTCCTCTCCAGCACGTGTGCCTCTACATAATCTCCATCCCAGAGCCTCACATCAGCTGGCCCACCTCCATTTCCTTTGCTGGTGTCCCTTCGGAGGCATTCAGGGATGTATTGCTGAGCAACACTGGCTGGAGAGTGACCTGTGCATTCCTCTTTGGAAAGCAAGCTGCTTGAACCTACTACCTCTTCAAAACTGTATCCCTCTGCATTATCCCAAGGGACAACTGGAGTGGTAGCTTTTGTTTCATGCTTACTCCTACTGAATATATTGAAAACACCTGTAAGACTGTTAGAAACACTTGTGGACTTCTAATGTTAGGTCTATATAGTTTGAACTCAAAGTATAAAAGTCCTTTTCCTTGTCCCATAGATAAACAAGTACTTCCACTGACTTTGCTATAATTTAAAGATGCACAAAAGGACAAACAGTAGAAGCAGCAGCTTCTCAGACACATATAACATCAAAAGAGGCAGTATTTTTCATTTTTAAAGCTCTGTAAACCTTGGTCATTCATATAAATTGGCAGTATCTCTTTGTTGATGTCCATGTAAACATTTTTGTGGGATGCAGAGGTTATGAATTACCTGATGAATTGTATGCAGATTTATGGCATGGAAGAAGACCTGCTCTTTACTGTAAGAGCTTTCAACCAAGGTGTGATTCAAAAGTCAATGGCCTCAGTGAGTCTCTCTTGGCTTCTGGCAGTTATGTCCCAAGCTGCCAAGTAAGCCATTTAATGTCATAGATACAAGACATGCAGATGTCTGCAGGAGAGTTTGCTTGGGAAGAGGTGGAATAGGGATGAAATGTGGTTGTTGATAAGCCTTGTAGTAGCAGTGAATGTGGGGGAAGAACTTGGACAGGAAAGCGACTAAACACAAGTACACTTTCCTCTCTAGCTAAAATAAGGGGAAAAGGCTTCTGCTTGTGTTTAAAATCTGCAGTTGGTGCCTATTTCGCTGTGATATTTGGAAGTACATAATTCTGTAAGTACTGATTGATGAGTGCTAGTCTGCTACTTTAGTCCATTACCGTAATGAAGCCCTTCAAAAAAGAACACATAATGAAGATAAGCAAATGAAGAGGATGTTAAAATTATTTTTGCTTTTCTTTCAACCTAGGATCCTGGCATTTGTTTAATTTGCTACTCATGGATTTTGTGGCTCACATTTTCCTGTCCTATATAGAGGAGGAGGGAGATGAAAGTTTCCTGGTCACAAAGCAAAATGAGCCCCCTGTTGTGTGGATTTATGAGCCCAGTCATCTCTGGGGCTATTTTGCAGAGGAGCAACCTCAAGCCAACGCTCCACAGACAGCTCTCATAACTTTGATGCAGAGCCAGAATAACTTTGGATTAAGCAACGTTTTTGCAGAGTTCTGAGTTGTTTGGTGGACACAGCCACAGGCAGCAAGGTGAAATAAACATTAACTTCAAAGAAAATTACAAAAAAAAAAAAAAAAAAGGTTTAAATTGGGTAAAGTGGGAGGGATTGGGAGGAGTGTGGTTGTTTGGGGGGTTTTATGTGTGTAAAGCAGAACTAATGAAACCTAGGTTTTCATGGAGCTGTGTCCAATGTCACCTAAACCACAAGCCAAAAAGTGTCTTCCCCAGCCACCCCACAATTCCATCAAGGGATTGTAATCTCCACACCACCCACCTCCCCATTGCCACAGTTCCCCGATTCTCTCCTTAGGTTCCCAGCAGACTTTCAGCGCTCCTTTAGATTCCCCCAAGTATTGTCTAAGGCAGAGCAGCGCTGTTCTGGTGGGTTGGGAGCAGCTTGTGGACTTGCTGACCAAACAGACTACATGTATTTATTGATCAGAAGAGAGAGCACATGACATGGTCTTTTCTCGCTATTGGAAGCACCGAGAGGCTCTCTTTCCTCTCCACCTGCCTGTTAGTTTTATCAAAACAAGCAGAAGTATGAAATCCTTGAGACCTTTCTGTAGCGAGTCCAATGGTTCAAACTTACTAGCATAAGAGATGACATACAGAAAACAAGATAGAGCCTAAGTCTTCCTAGGATGCAAGGCTGTCCTTGTGTTAGGACATATGGGAACATGGATCAAGCCTCTGTGCTTGACACAAGTGACGAATTAGGCATTTAGCTGTTTTCAGATTTCTCTTCCATGCAATAACAGCCCTTGTCTTAAATCTTAGAGAACATTGTGTTTTTCCAGAAAACAGTGCTAGACAAATGTTAATGGCACCAAGACTCACAAAGAAAATTACATTTTGAGACTCATCCTGCTATAGTTATTTTACTGTTTATCCTGCATCTCCCAAGATGTATTTAGCTTCCATAAACTAGGACCAGGACTGGAAATACACTGTTTTAAAAACATCTTTATTATTTATAAAGACCCTTGAAGGACCCTTGTTTTTAAATATAGCATATGCTAAAACTAGTTCAACAATGAAAATTGGAGGGGAGAAAGAAGGCACAAAGGGGAAAAATCAAGAATGATTTATACACGATAGTCATGTTTGATAGTTGTTATTTTTCAAATGTAATATAGTGATTCATCCTGCCATACCACCTTAACCTCAAAAAACAAACTGAGCTGGGTGCAGGCTATGAGCAAGGAATCTCTAAACCATCGAAGGCCAGAAATTAGGAGATAAACTGGTAGAAAGCTTACTCAGTATCTGCCCTGCTTCCTGTGCTTTCACTGTGCTGCCTGTATGCGCTTTCGTATGGCCCACAATGATCAGTGCTCTTATGCGGGTGTCAGCAGACAGGGGTTTGACCCAGGTTTTGTCTGTAGATGTGATGTGCCTATAATTATCACAGAATCACAGAATGATATGGGGTTGGAAGGGACCTCTGGAGATCATCTAGTCCAACCCCCCTGCCAAAGCAGGTCCACCTAGAGCAGGTTGCACAGGAACGTGTCCAGGCAGGTTTTGAATGTCTCCAGAGAAGGAGACTCCATCACCTCTCTGGGCAGCCTGTTCCAGTGCTCTGCCACCCTCAAGGTAAAGAAGTTTTTCCTCGTGTTTAGATGGAACTTCTTATATTCAAGTTTGTGCCCATTTCCTCTTGTCCTGTCACTGGGCACCACTGAAATAAACCAGCCCCATCCTCTTGACACCCACCCTTTAAGTATTTATAGGCATTGATCAGATCCCCCCTCAGTCTTCTCTTCTCCAGACTAAAAAGACCCAAGTCCCTCAGCCTTTCCTCATAAGAGAGGTGCTCCAGGCCCCTAATCATCTTTGTAGCCCTCTGCTGTACCCTCTGCAGCAGTTTTCTGTCCTTCTTGAACTGGGGAGCCCAGAACTGGACACAGTACTCCAGATGGGGCCTCACCAGGGCAGAGTAGAGGGGCAGGATAACCTCTCTCAACCTGCTGGTCACACTCTTCTTGATGCACCCCAGGATGCCATTGGCCTTCTTGGCCACCAGGGCACATTGCTGGCTCATGGTGATCCTGTTGTCCACCAGGACTCCCAGGTCTTTTTCCTCAGAGCTGCTCCCCAGCAGGTCAGCCCCCAACCTGCATGGGGTTATTCCTCTCCAGGTGCAGCACTCTACACTTGCCCTTGTTGAATTTCATCAGGTTCCTCTCTGCCCAGCTCTCCAGCCTGTCTAGGTCTCGCTGTACGGCAGCACAGCCCTCCATCGTGTCAACTACCCCTCCCAGTTTTGTATCGTCAGCAAACTTGCTGAGGGTATACTCTATCCCTTCATCCAGGTCATTGATGAATATATTGAAGAGGACTGGACCCAGTACTGACCCCTGGGGAATTACGTGTAACAGTTTTGTATATTTTGTACATTTTGTACATGATCTCAAAAATAAAGTAAGGCTGACTAGAGTGAGGGACGAAGGGCATCAGAGAGTATAAAACATGAAATGAGGAGTAGGACAATTTGAGAAAAGGTATGGATGAGGGAAAGAGAAAGTGTAGGATTGGGAGAGTGTAGAAAGAGCTTAGAGATGAAAGATCCCGGCAGCTGATGGACTCCGGCAATCCACATGCAAGACGCTGATAATGGTGATATGAAAAAGAGAGTCCAGTAAGAGCCTGCTGTGATTCAAGTGTTTGCAGTCTGTGAGGGAGATGAAAAACTTGAAACTGCAGCTCAGAAGGGATTCAGGAGCTGTGACGGAGTAAACGAGCACTTCTGCCTACTTGTGTCTTTCAGATGGGTGGTAGCTCCCACCTCAACCAATGCAGGCTCCTTCTGAGTGTCAATACTAATTCCACAGGCTGCTGAAAAGCACAGCTGCCAAAAGCATCCCCATCACCCACCACTTTGTTTATATTGCCATCTCTGTAGATCCTCTGAATAGATTCCCACTGCACGAGGATTTGTGTTCTGCGACTTTTGATCACCAAAAATCATCCCCATGCTCCCAAGCAACCATCTGTCCCTGCTCCTGACTAATCCCCCTTCGTCCAATTCTGCGGGGTATCTAAACCCTCAGCAGCCTTAGCAGCATCCACCAGCCACGCTGCTGTTTCCTGGACCGTGTTTCTGCTGCCTGACATATCCCTCTGTGCACATCATGGGTATATTTCATAATTTTTCCTTTTACCTCCTTTACCTCACGCAGCCTCTGCAGCTCTCTGCGACCCAGTGTCTTTCGTCAGTTCCCATCCTCCACTCCGTCCTCTGCCAACAACACCAACCTCCGTATCTTTTTCATCTTGTCCCACAAGGCATTTCTATGCCATCTCTGCAGCCTGTTATGCTTGGGAAAAAAATCTGTTCATCGCACCTCCACCCTCATCTCATTGAAATTAGTGCTAAAAACTCAGTTTTGCTGTGAAACCCTGTAAAAATGAGAAGGAGGACTGGTAACAGAAATCAGAAAAGAATCTCCCAACCTTGCCCTCATATCAGCAGCATCAATATGTATCTGTGGCTTAGCAGATCCCTTCATGATCTTTCAGTTGTCACCTTCATTCTTCCTTTTCCTTCCCCATCTGTTTTTGGTCCTCCATTCCTAGCTCATGCTGAATATAAATCACACTCCTCGGCAGAGAGACCATATTTTTCCTTTTATTTTGAACAGCAGCACAGCACATTTCTGAATCTTTTTTTTTTCTTTTTTAATCTGAAGCATGAAAATAATTGTTAATAATCATGAAGATCGAATACATTCCAAGTTGGTGACATCTCCTGAGGAAAACATTTTTATATGACAAAATGTAGAGGGCGGGGAGTGAGACAATACAAGATTTAAACGCACTGTCTTAACGGGGAGTCTGGCAGATTAAATGCTCTATAGCCAAACGCACATAGTATGAACTAGGAATTGTTGAAACCGGTGGCAGTAACGAAGATGCTCTGAACGAGCCATAATCTATAAAAGTGCAGCTCAGAGAGCGTTGGCCCAATCTTTATTCCTTATCACAGAGCTTGCAGTTGCTTTCTCTCAGCACAAATAGTACTTTTTCATCTAGAAAATCCAATTCTAGGCTTCCTCTCTTTGTTCACTTGTTACCGAATTAAAATCCTATTAAACTGCACACCTGCAGTGGGTTTATCTGCAGAGCACCGTGCTGTAGCTTTTAATCCAATTCCACACCTCCGTAACACACAATATACTGCAAATCAGGGCGCACAGCGACGGAGGTGACGCTGTTCATAGCTCTGTTGGCAGAGAACAAATCGAACACTTTGATTTGTTAAAAAGGGAGAAAAAATAAGGACATAGTTAACTACTTCACTTAAAGGAATGATAAGTGTTCTTCTGAGTGGTCTGTATAATCCAGGATACAGAGATCAAGTGAAATCATTAACTAAAATGATCAAAAAATGAGAGTAAAATCTTGACCCTGCTTAAATTCAGTGGCAAAACTTCTGCTGATTTTAAGAAAGCCAGGATTTCAGCATGAAAAAGCAGTCCCCATCAGGGGGAGAGACAGGCTGAGACTATTTGTTTTGAAAAATAATAGTAGGGCTTATAGCAGACATATAAAGCGTGAATGATGTATTAAAAAGTGGATGTGGCCTCCTATCAGACCTTTGCCACCCTATGAGGAAACCCAATGTGTAGCTCCTCTTGTTGGGTTAATTGATGTAAAATAAGGTTGGGTATCTGCAAAATACCTCGGGTCCAACAGGAAAGAGCAGAGATTACTTTTTTTATTCAACGAAGGGAGAAAGAACGATTTGCAGTCCCTACAGTCAAAATGTTGCCGTGTTTTTTTTCTAATTTTCAGCTCATTCAGGTCATTTTGGAAGAGAGAGTTCTAAGTTAGATCTTCCAGTTGAAAGAGAAGCACTTCTTACTCAAAAAGATGGACAGACATGCTTTATTTTTGCCTCTGATGAACAGCAAATCTTCAGAGAAAACCAACCTGACCTGAAAATTCTTCATGCTGGACCATTCTTACGTTTTGAAACAACTTCAAGAAATACTGTTTTCATTCTCTTAAATTTAAGATTTTTGGGGGGAAATACTAAATGCGAAACTGCTAGCAACAGTTATTTTGTCACGACTTGATTGTTCGACTTTAGCTGAATAAATCTTCAGAAGAAAAATGTGAAATATTTGTGATTTGTTTTTACCTATTTCTTGTATTTTTTCTTGTCAGTAAAGCTGAAGGTCTACCTGAAGTGCTAAATGTATCTGGAAGCTACAGGATAGATGAACGACTCTGTGCCAGTGCTGCTTTGTGTCTACAGTGCTGTCATGGTTTAACCCCAGCCAGCAGCTAGGACCACGCAGCTGCTCGTGCAGTTCTTCCCCTTCGCCCAGAAGGGCAGGGAGAAGAGGGAGAAAAGGGGGGGGAAAGGGAAAGGGAAAAACACCATGGGTTGAGGTAAAGACAGTTTAATAAGTAAAACGAGCTGCACACCCAAGCAAAGCGAACAAAGGAATTCATTCCCTGCTTCCCATGGGCAGGCAGGTGTTCAGCCATCCCCAGGAAAGCAGGGCTCCATCACACATAACAGTTACTTGGGAAGACAAATGCTATCACTCCAAATGTCCCCCCCCTTCCTTCTTCTTTCACCCACTTTATATATTAAGCATGATGTCAGACAGTGCGGAATATCCCTTTGGTCAGTTGGGGTCAGCTATTGCAGCTGTGTCTCCTCCCTACTTCTTGTGCACCCCCGGTCTGCTTGCTGGTGGGGTGGTGTGAGGAGCAGAAGAGGATTTGACTGTCTAAACATTAGTTTAGTTTTGACAACCAAAACCATGAATGCACTATCATCACTGTTGCCATCCCAAACCCAAAACACGGCACTATACCAGCTGCTAGCAAGAAAGTCAACTCCATCCCAGCATATAGAATTTAGCACTAATTCCTATGTCTTGAAAAATTCCTGCTTTGTTTCCCATTTCTTCAGGATACGAGAGTCAGTATCTCACATATAATTCCACGAACTGAAATAAAATAGGTTGCGTATAATGTTTACGTCAGAAAGGAGGTTGTTCGAACTTGTCCTATAAGCAAAGACTCTCTAAAAAGAAACCCAGGAATAAATTAGTACGAAATAGTAAATACAGAGTATGAAGTGTGTATCCTGCAGGCATCAGATTGCATAAGGAATTTCCCGGAAACAGCAGGGAAACTGGGTTTTTAAATAATTTTGAAGGGCATGTCTACAGGGTCTGTTATATCAAGAAGGGACAACTGTTCCGTTATTTTAAGGAAAGACATTTCCTGAACTAGAGAAAAGCATCAGGAGCTTATCAAGCTCTCACTCATTTTAGTTTTGGAAATATATTTATTTTCAACTTGCATCTACATTCTTCTCTCTCAGCTCAAGCACTGAAGTGGGAATCAATATTCAAAAGGGTGGTATTACAGCAGATGTCGATGGGGCCAGGTGCTAAAGGAACAGGTAGCTGTGTAGTCAGTTTTGCTGATAAGATTAAGAGTTTGGTTGTGAAATGACATACTGTGGGGAAGTATCTTCACAGTCTGAAAAATTAATTTGGGCCTTAAGGCCTATTATATCCATTTTCACCATTCCTTCAGGTTTTTATGGTGAAGATAAACGAAACAGAGGGTCTAGGAAAAATATAAGGTAAAAATACTGAACATTTCAGTGCACTTTTATTTTTAAAACTTTAGATTAGATATGCAGCATATTCTCATGGAGCAATTAAGCAGAAGTTGTAAGAGCGGACCAACCTTGTGATCTGTTCTTCTTTGGAAAGGTAAGGTCTAGTAGATGTATCCGAGAACCTTGTGAAAGGCAAAGGCTCCTGTGAGACTCATTCCTCCCTCTCTCCTATTAAACCTGTCCTCTTTAAATAATATGCATGAATGCAATGAAAGTTTACAAGCACAAATTTTAAAGAGCTGTAAGTTTGCATTGCCATACTGAAGAGGTCTACTGCCAAGAACAGAATAGGAGCAGGATGCAAAAGCGCCTTTACTAAATAGGGTCATTGATATAAACTCAAATATACATTCAAATCCTCGCCTAATTAAAACCTTGCCTGGGAAACATATCATTTAATAGCTGCTCCACATACTCACATGTCAAAACAAACCCCACGAGCACCAGAACTAACGAGGTCTGCCTTCCTAGGACTTGAGGTCTTGCTGTTGCTCGACCCCGGTGTCCAAATGAAGCTTTCCCTTAACAGGAGCATTCAGGTGGGCATGCTCCCTCGTGGATTCCCTCTCTTCTAATAAATGGAAGAGACCACACCGCCTCCGCTTCCGTGGGTTCACGTGCCTTTTGCTTTAGCAGCACACGTAGAGAATTATTTCATGCGATACCTGCCCGAGGCCACCCACCAGCCTCCCCAGCCCCCTCCCCTGCAAAGGACAAGCAAACCCAGGGCAAACCCCCCGAGAGGGGCCACCATCCCCCCCAACTGCACCCACACCGCGGGTGACCGTCCCACGCGTGTCACCGGCGGGCGCGGGCAGAGCCAACACCACGTTACCCGAGCCGCACCGGGGGTGGTGGTGTGGGGGTGTGTGTCGCGACATGAACGCGTGACGCCCGGCCCAAGGTGGGGGGGGGACGACTGCTGCTGCAAATATTTGGGACAACCGATAGGGGTTGGGGGGGGGGCCGTTGCGGGGCGGGCGGCGGCCGCAGGAGGGTGCTGCGGGCGCGGTGCGGTGCCGCAGAAGATGTCGGCGGGGCGGCGGCTGGCGGGGTGGCGGCGGCGGCTGCCGACGGGGTGGTGGCTCTCGGCGTGGTGGTGGTGTCTCCTGTGGGGCGGCGCGGGGGGTTACGTGGTGGTCAGCTCGGTGTCCTGGCCGCTGCCCGAGGGGGGGGCGGCGGCCGACGAGCTGCACAGCTCCTCCACCGAGGAGACCCTCCCCGCCTTGCTGGAGGAGACGGGCGGCCTCTGGAAGCAGAGCTACCCGGCCTCGGCTTACCGGGAGGATGCCGCCCTGGGCTCCGGGCCGGCGGCGAGACGGCCGGGGCAGGGGGCCGCCCCCTCCAGGATGTTCTCCTACCGACGGGAGGGCGGCGGGGCGGCGGGACGCGCCGGGACCGCCCGCTTCCTCGCCCGCTACAACACCTGGGGCTTCGTGGCTACGCGGGCCGCGCAAGGAAAGGTACGGTGCCCCCCTTCCGTTCCGTCCCCCCTGCCCCTCCCGCCCCTTCCCGGTTCCCACGGCCTGCCGCGGTCACCCGTGAGCTGCTAAGGAGCATCGACACCCCCTGTCGCCGGGAGCGACGTTGCGGTCTGTCCCGCCGGTGTCAGCAGCCACCAAATGGGTAAAAAGGGTAAAAAAAATGGGGAAAAGGGTAAAAACTCTGGGAAGAGAAATCCTGTTTGGAGTACTGTAAGGGAGGCACGTTAAAAACAAAAACAAAAACAAAAACATAAACACACCGAAGAGGCACAGAAAAAGCAAAGTCTTTAAGGCAGAGCCTGAGCGACAACGTTGGTTTTTTTGAAGGGAGGCTTTTTCACTCCCGGTAGCATCCCTGAGCCCGCTCCCGGCCACGCTGCCTGCCCCGGGGACTGAGCGGGGTCCGAGTCCCCCATGACTCCCCCGGGCTCTGGCTGTCACTGGCCAGCGGGAGAGAGGCATGAGGAGGAGGAGGAGGAAGAGGAGAGTCTGCTGGGCCACCACCAAATCTGTCCCTCCCGCAGCTGTCCAGTTATAACGGCTTAAAGGACCATTTCTCCATCAGAAGCATTAAGCAAAAATAGCTGGCCTGCACTGGAGAATCGGGGTCATTATTTTTCCCAGCTTTAACCTTTTTCCCCTTTTCAAATGAAAGGTTGGAATTAGGCACAGCATGTGATACCACTCAGACAAAAGAAGAAGAAAAAGGAGAAGAAAAACCAAGAAAATACCCAGCTTTAATCTTCTCTTGAAAGTATTCACAGATTAATTAACTTATAATTTAAAAAATAGACAAAGTTAGAAGCACATTAATCTTCAGAAAGCTTGGCTGAGTCAGTGGCAGTTTATGTTATTGTGAAAAACAAAGTAACAGCTTAAAAAAAGACACCATTAAATAAATATATATGTGCACACACGAGGCCTGTAATTCTACATCAGATTGTTGGAAATCCTGTTAAATCATATGATCTTAACTCTTCTGGTTTATGCTCTTGCCAGAAACCCTCAGTGGAATTACAGCCGTAATACAGTCTGCAGTTAGCTGTTTCTAGTTACAACACAGAGGTAATACAGAAAAATTGGATTCATAATAAAATTTGGAATTGATGAGGGGGATGTTGCTGCTCTGAATGCTAAGTTGTGCCGCCTGTGATCGCAATTCTTTTTGAGAATCCACTGTAACATAAACCAGGCATGACAGACTGAGCATTTTAGGCAATGAAAACATGGCCTGCGTTATTACTGACAGCTGCTTTTTTTTTTTTTTCATTGTAACTCTTAATAATAAACAAGTATTTTTAGTTTTTAAGTTAAGTTACGTAGCTTCATTAAAGCATTCCTTCTAAGGAATGCTAACAAGGACTGTTTATAAGCACTATAAGCATTAGAATTTTAAAGGCATATAAACATTAAAAATCAGAAAGCATGCAATCCAGGTAATAACATCATCCAGACTTTTCTTATTAACTATTCGTACTTAATTTGATTTTGCTGTAAAGGATTTACCAGTTACATTGAATTAATGTATTGACCGATAATTTTACTATTACTATTTAACATCTAATTGACCATGAGGAAAGAAATATCTGAAGACATAAAAAAACAGTCATTCATTAACTATCTGTCATTGTGATTTATAATGGGATGAAAAACTTGGTAGGAGTACAAATCACTATGGAGAATATTAAAGCCTGTCTCGACTGGGCAAGGGCATTTTTGCATGCGTTATATCCACTGCGTGTACGCGAGTCAGTGTATGGGAGAAAACTTGGCTCCCTGGTGTCCCTCCTCCGGCATGTGAGGAAGGTTTGCTCCAGCTGGCTTGCTGGCTGAGTCCCACCCCACATCCCCCCATAGCTGAGGTTGCTGCCCAGGCAGCAGAGCTGACAACCAGCTCGACTTTAAACACAACTCTAGCTAGAACCCTTTCCCCTCTCGCTTGGCAAACCACTGCAATCACGTTGCAAATCAAGGCCAAAAGGGGAGGCAAAATTAGCGTAAAAGCAGGCTGAATCAAGGCTAAATTAGGCTCTGTATCCTTTTGGCTTTGAGAAAAGGTTATCAGCACTGTTTTGGAATGAACATTGCTTGACGCTGATGGCATTGATTCTAATGCACTTAAACGTTTTTAATTTGGTGGAAGAGAAAATGTTCCCTATAGTGTCATGGACAGGACTGGAAAGAAGAAATAGAGGAGAGATCTGTTTCCACAGAAGCATGATAGATTTAATTTAGAAGAAAGTCTGTCTCATGGTGACAATGTAAAGTGGGAGACTGGGCGTTGCTGTCCTCTCTGCTAGAGACCTTGAGGGAATTCCCAACATTGTAAACCATCTATGTACAAAGTTGTAACCAGTTGCTTATTTGGATTTTGCAGATCCAAGGTATGCCCTATGGGAACTGTTTACTTCTCAGTGACGGTCCCGTCAATAATAGCACTGGAATCCCTTTCTTTTACGTGACGCCGAAGGATAACACTGTGGCAGATCTCCTGAAGAATCCTGTGGCTTCTCTGACCCTGCCAGAGGCAGACGGAAATTTCTGCAGGTAACAGAGTTTTATCTGTCCACTAGCACCCTCAGTGAGAACAGACTCCACAGAACAAAATGCTGGGTCCCACCTTCAGTGACCTGCATTTATTTTTGGCTCTCACCATCAGCTACAAGCTTCTCCTTAGGTTTGTTTTGCAGGAAGTTGCCCCAGTAAAGCATGGTAAAGCAAAGCAGAAATGTCACTGAAGTATATTGTAGTTTCAGCAGCTGCAGTGGCTTTCAGCTCGCACATTAACATACCTAAATTTTAACCTCTTCTTGGAGGTGCTAGATAAAATCTAGATGTTCAAGATCCCATTATGGGCCATGACGATCTAGTCAATGGAGTCCATATTATTTCAAGGGCTATCCAAGTCATGGTGAAGCAGACCCCCTTACTCTGCTGCCCAGCTCTGGAGGCCCTGCTGATTGCCTTGACAGGGCTTTCGCTCTCTAGGGTCTGTAAGGGGATCTCAGGCTCTCGGTTCACAAGTTATACAACTCAGGACCATGCCACTCAGTCTAATTTCCACCTCTTCAGAGGATACGATTAGATATGATATTGCCACAAAATTTTGGCACCTTGTATATCACAGTCAGTAAACAATTCCCCACATAAAGGAAGGCGGGTCTGAGATTTACTGATCTACAGCCAGCCCCAGGTTTGTCTCTCTTGAGATAGCAGTGAGTTGACTTCTTTCTTCCTAATCATGTGTACAATGAATAATTCCAGATCACTGAAGCTTTACATGTGTAAAATGTATGTATGTAGACTCAAAGATGATTCAATTTTCCCTCCATGCTTGTCTCCTTGAAAAACACGTATCTCTGCCATATGTTTGTTTACAGTCAAACAAGTGGCAAACTTGGCTGGGTCACCCTTGTGTGAAGCGTTATTGCCAAAGGCCTTTTTACGTGACAAGGTACACGACACCGAAATTGTGTCAGACAGGACTCTCTTACCAAAGCAGATCTTAGCTGATATTCCAAGGAGAGAGAGAAAAGAACTCGTAATTTCAGGCTGCTTCAGAAAGAAACAGGACTGAAAGTTTTTACCCCAATTTAAGGTCTTCTTTGGGGGAGAAGAGGTTTGTCTTAAGAACTGGATCCCAGATTTTCCCAGCTGGGGATTGCCTTGGGCATCATCCTTCCTCTCAAGCTGGGAACAGCACTGGAAAAAACAATGAATGGCAAATATGAATCACATTACTGTTGTACTTGCCCATAGCTGCCTCCAGAACATACTGTCTGTTTTCTTAAGTGTTATATGGCGGCAAAATGAAATGTTTCTTAGTCCTAAGCAGTACAAGTGATTTCGGGCTGACATCCTATTCCCAAGGAATGGAAGTCATGGCGTCCTCTTGCAATGTCAAACACCTAATAGGAAGCTTCTATCACAATATTTGTTAAGGTAATTCAGCTTTGAATGCTTGAGAAGGTCAACAGGGTGAAGTTAAGATCAGAATGGCTCTGCTTGTTCCTTAAAATTATTTCATTAAATATTTTGAATCAATAATTTCAAATTTAAGTAAATGTTAACAACAAAAGTTATTTTGTAACAGGCTAATGGAACTTATTGCTGCTTTCTAAGAGTTTTCATTCAATCAAATAGTAAGCTGAATATCTAGACCAAGTGGTTAAAAATGTATGTTAATCCCAATGCCCTAGCACCTACCCAATGCCCTGTTTTCAGAGTCTCAAGACTCAGAGCAGCTTTCATTGATGATAACTTCTGGTGTTGAGCACTTCTGAAAACTGCACACCTATTTAGGCACTTAAGTGTGGCCTTTCATCCCTGACTTTAAAAATCCACTCTTGAAAGACTTTGCCTTTTATGTTTCAGCAACATCACCACCTGTTTTACCTGTTTGGAAAGTGCCAGTTCACCAACAAAAGAGAAATGCTGCATGATTTATAGAAATATGAAATTCATATACATCACAACCCTTTGAGAATATATATTTGCTCTCTTTCTATTAAGTAACTATTAATTTCCAAACCACTACCCTTTTGTTTCGTGTGCCAGAAGGTGCTGCTGTTTGTCTTGCAGCCAGGGCAACCTGGATTCTGGCACTCGACTCTCTAGACCCCTGCACAGCCTGAGACTGTGCTCTCTGGCAAGAAGAGCTCTCTGGGCACCGCCAAGGAGCTAAACCTGGATTTTCAAGACAGCTTAGGCCAAACTAATTACCAGTTGTCACATCCCTACTCTCCCTCCCCACCACCAGTCTCATGGTGTGCCATGTCCTGCCCCTCCTCCATCAGCTCTGGACTTTGCCCGACCCTGAGTTAAAACATAAATCTGAAGAAAATTAACCCGATGATGAGAATAAGGTTTTCTGCCAGTCCTTTTCCCTTTCTTCCCATGGCCGTTGCTGCTCCTGGCCATGAAATCCCAGCTCCCCCCCCATCCCCCACTTCAGCTGACCATATGGTGGGACTATTTTAGCTCAGTAACCCAGCAGAAACCTCTTTCCTTTTCTTTTTTTGTTAGATTTCTACTGGGTTGGTAACTTGAATCAGTTCCCCAAAAGCCAGAGGACTGCAAAGGAGAGGGGACGGAAGAAGGTAGAGGAAAATAGGACATCCCCATTTTAGCATGTAACCGTACTCTAAATATTGAGCTTACTACTGAACTGAGTCCACAGATTCAGAGTCTGATCAGTGCTCCTTGCATTATTTATTTTGCTCTTATATTCAGTTTGTTTTTCATTATTTCTGGAGTTCTCATCTGGAACAGATGTTGGTTGGCATTAGTGCAAAGAACAAGCGATATGGGGAACGAGAAGCTGGGGCATTTGTTGAGCTGCAGTTTGTGTTTTTGACGATAGCTAGGAGAATGTGAGCAAGCTTTGGGGCTGTCTCACAGCCAGGACACATGTGGGCACCAGGACTTTAATTTCTTCTTTCCCTTTCCCCTGTAACCAGGGTCAGAAATGAATTTCCATTTTAACCTGTGGTTGATTTTCACATTTCAAACTAGCAATGTTTTAAACTGCAGCCCTGCAGAGTGTCCTACCGTTACCCCACAGAGAGGGAGGGCTTCTGCAGGCAGTCCCACAATGAAGAAAACCACAAGGGTGTCCGGACCCCACTGCCAGTGTGTGGGGTTGCTTGTCCCCATCACTGCTTGCAGAACTGGTGACAAGACCAGCTGGCAACCTCTGCCACCCAAGGGCAGCCCAGGCATCCCTTCAGGGTGGGCTCTACCTGCTGAGAAAGTCAGGCTGTGCCATGACTAGTGCCTAGCATCCTTCACGATGATCTCAAAGGTCCCTTCCAACCATGAAGATTCTGTGATTCTGTGGTGGCTCAGGTTTTGTATAGCAGGCTTCTTCCTCTTCTTTACTCACACTATATGACAGACAAGACCTTTTACTGTGAAAGACCTCAAGTCCTGCTAGTATTAGAAACATAGAATCATAGAATTGTCTAGGTTGGAAGGGACCTTTAAGATCATTTAGTCCAACCATCAACCTAACTCTGATAAAAAAACATCATTAAACCGTATCACTAAGCACTAAAGATGGCATCTGTATTAAGATGGTATCTATGGGATTTCCTTTGCAAAGTATCATTTATAGATGGTTGTAGTACCAAAAGTTCTCTCAGCCAAGGGCATCATTGTTTTGGTTTCAAAATAATTATACAAAATAGCTAAATGAATAATGCTCTACGTGAGAAAGTTCATGTCTTTGTATGCCAGCAATGCGTTTGTAGCTCGTTTTCATGTGGAATTGTATTAGAATTTCATTATTAACTTGCTCTGAGCTGAAAGAATTAAAATAAATGTGAAAGCTGGTCGATGCCGGTAGTCAGTGCTCCTGGGAGTATTTGGCGCTCTCCTGAAAAATGCTTCTGACCTATTGCACGCAAAAAGAAATCTCTGGCCTTTAGAAAGAAAACATAGCTGACATTTCAATAGTCTTCTTGTATCTAATGAGTATCAAGTGACTTGTGTACATGTACATCAGTTTGATATTAAATTTATTTAATAGTGAATTTCATTTGTTTTGTTTCAGAACAGACTCAAGTTTCAAACCATGACAATAAGTATTTTCACTTTCAGGGCTGTGAGGAATACAGAATGGCCTTTTTGGTGCTCCAGCCTTAATATTTAACCAGCTGGAGAGAAAATTTGAAAAGCCTAAACTGATAAGAGAAAAAACATTAAATAATGAAAGAAAGAGAGCTGCAAGGCATCTGAATAGGCACTAATTGCAAGACATTATAATGTTGCAGCTACAGTCTGGATTCCTCATCTCTGACCTAGAGACTGCCATTTCCCAGAGGGGGACGGGCTGCACTTCTCTGAGGAGGCTCTCAGATGGCCAGGCTACAGAAAGCATTAGTTAGTAACGACGCTGCATCCTATCTGAAGGCTAATAAATGGATAATAGAGGCAAGAAAAATTAAATGGTTCAGGGCTATAAATAGACTAAGCTGGCATGTCTATGCCACAGACAAGCTGAAAAGATTGAGTCCCATTCTTACAGCTTTCAGAGGGAGCAAGACGGAGCCCGACATTAAAGAATAGAGCAGCTATTGTTCTAAACGCTTTTCCCAAGGCACAGGCTGCTCAGAGGATCTCCCTTTCCAAGTAAGCTCCTGGGCCTGCCTCGCTACAGCTGCAGTCTGGAAAACAGGCAATTAATTTTAAACGTGTGTCACCTCCTTGACATCAGGTTCAGCACATTCATAGGGACCAACTGCAGCTTTCTTAGAGAAGGAGCAGTTACACGGCTGCCGTGAACTGGTTTTCACACAAAGGAAAAAGAAAAGCAGCAATGGGGTCAGTCTATGCATTTGTTTTCCTTTGCTCTTAGTTTGGAGGATGGTGTTTCAAATCCACACTGCAGACTCTGAATGATTTTGGGGGACCCAAGTTCCTCTCCTGGTTTATGGCCTGCATTGAGGTGGCTCCATCAGAGCCATTTTACCCACCATGCTCATCACTGCTTGAGGTAGCAGATTGGCACAACCAGGCAGACATCTTCAGTGGATATAAGCTGGCTCCATAGGTTTCCTAAACTCTGCATTGAAAAGGCAGATGGGAAGTGCTGAGCATCTCCAGCACTCCTGGATACCAGCAGGCTGTGGGAATAGGAGAGTAATTCGGTGGATTAGGGTCCCTGCCGGGTGGTTGATCAGCAGCGTGCATAAACCTCCAACTGCTTTCCTGGGCAATCCTGAGAGATTGCCATGGGTGGTAGGCATAACATTTGACATGTAAGTTGGCCATCCAATATATAGAATCATAGAATCGTCTAGATTGGAAGGGACATTTAAGATCATCGAGTCCAACCAACGCTGCCAAAACCACCACTAAACCATATCCCTAAACACTACGTCTACCCATCTTTTAAATACCTCCAGGGATGGCAATTCCACTACTTCCCTGGGCAGCCTGTTTCAGTGTTTGACAACACCTCCAGTGAAAAAATTTTTCCTAATCTCCATCCTAAATCTCCCCTGGCCTAACTTGAGGTCATAGCTACCCCTGGGTTTGTTGAGTCACAGTCTGTTAATACGAGGATGAATATAACAAAGAAATCTGGCACTGCATCTTCACGCAAAGATAAATGACGCACGCAGAAGACAAAGGCTGAATCGAGACATCCCTCAGTGTCTGAGATCCACCTCACAGTTTTGTGGCACAGACACATTTCCAGTTCTGGTATTTATATTGGCCTTTTTTAGTCATATGCAAATAATTATGTCAGTAGCTGTTCCTGAAAAATCTGTATTTAAAAAATCATGATGATACCAACTTAGAAAGTCAAACATGAAACCTACTATCATCATGACCCAATGCACACAATATAGCTCTAAATTACTCTTTTTTTCCTGTATTCTTAAATAACCAACTTCCCAAAATCCCTTTCTATTGAAGTAGTATGTATTTCTCTGACTCTGTTTACAGAAATAGTTGATGCTGTGATTCTTTTTTTTCCCCTTTGAATTGTCTATGGTTAAACTATATAAAAGTTTCCTGTCTGAAACATAGAATTCACCTAAAGAAGTGAGTTGTTATTGCCAATGAAAACAGACAAACAGGCTGACTTCACTTAACAAATTGTAATTAAACCATTTTCGGAAGGATTATCTTCTAGGAAGAGTGAAATTATTTGAGACCCAAAAACAGGCCTCCTATGAATACAGGCTCACTTGGATGCAGAGGAGCCATTGTACCAATACTCTTCAGCTCCCAAGCCTGACTTCAGATTCAGAACAGAAGACTGCTCTTCCAAAAGCAAAAGCAAAGATGTCTTTTAATGATCTTTGCTGGCTCTCAAACACGGCTGATAAAGAAATTCTTGTCAAAATCAGAGCAGGGCAGGGTAAAACTGCCCGGCCGAATCCAGCTGAAGGTCAGCAACAGCTTTCAGGTTATGAAATTGCTTTCAGCAGAGATTTTGTTTGACGTTTGTGGCATGCAGATTAGCAGCACCAATGCATTTTTTCTGCTTCAGAGGCTCCAGTAGTTAGTGGCGAGCAAATGAAATGTATGAGGAGTATAACTTGCTTTTCAAAATTAATCACATTAATGAATCAAAATTACAAGAACTTTAATTCTCTCAGGACACAGCATTTCCTCTCCTCCTTTCTGTGGATTTTAGGGCACAAGAAATTCTATCATGTATTGTATATACTAGAAAATACCTCTGAGTCTTCACCTCATGCCCAGTTTGGGGCTAGGGGAAGAGGAGCCCTGTGCAGGGTGACAGGATGCCTACCTTGTGTCCATGGGAGGTGGCAAGGATGAGCTGTTCCAGCAGCCTGTCACCACCTCCTAATTGCATGGCTTTGTATGGCTGCTGCTGCCACCATAGGAAGGTTAGGACGTGTGGAGACAGTCGTTATTGCCCTTATGCCACACGTGAGCTGCATGCTCTAAAGTAGAAAAAAAAAATGTAGGAAAACTGTTCTCTGGGGCTTTCTTCTTGGCTCTCTGACTCTCCTTTTCTGCAATAGGAGAAAGCTCTTTCTCAACATCTTTTCTCTTCCATTCTGCTCAGGAGGTAGAGGGGTAAAAGCAGTGCTTTCTCACAGGACAGGGAGAACTGTGTTCAGGGGAGATGGGGAGGATTTATGGATCCTAACAGGGAGGATGGAAGGTCCTGTCTTCTCAGGGGAGTGGAGGAGAAGGATAACAGCTTCTCTGTGGGAAAAGGAGGCTGGGGAAGAAGAAGAAGAAGAGATATTCCCCTCCATAGATGCCTGCTTCCTCTCCTAGTCCCTGGAGCATTAGCTGCCTTTCTCCTACTGATTCCTTCTTGGGAACACCTGGTTCTCCTTCCCAAATGCCTCCCAAACTCCTGTTTTGCCTTTACTGCTGATCTGTGCCAGATCTGTTTCACCTCACTAATGGACTGCTGAGGCTGAGAATTAAGATGATACCCCAGGGATAATTTTGGTCAGAAACCAGGAGACAGAGCATCACCAGTCAAAGCGGAGATCTCAACTGCAAAAAGGAATCCTAACAAAGTCCCAACTTCGTCACCTCGTGTGCCAATACAACCGCATCAGCCTGAATGGTTCATCAGATCTGGACTTGGCTAGTTGTTGTGTAGGAAGCTTCTAATTAAAGTCCAAGAGATGGCTAGTGTAGTAAACAATTTAATGAGTAGGTGGCACTCTTTACTCGGAACCACTCTTGAACCATGACCCAGAAAGTGCGGAAGTGGTACGCATTGAAAGAAGTGGGACGTGTTCATCAGCAGTGCGCTTCGTGGCATTGCATCGCTGTTGGGAAACTTATTTCTCTTGGACACAGGCTTCTCCTTAAGGTCAGTGAAGCTGGCACCTTTGTAAGTGGATGCAGCTCATGAGCTCATCTTACAGACTTGGAAGAGACAACTGGCTGGACTGGGTCAAACTCCGCATACCTAGTTTGCTCACTGCAAGCAGAGGAATGGAGACAATCAATTCTTGTCTCTTCGCAAATCAGATAAATAATTAAGATAATCTCTCTTAATGCACTATGTTCTTATAAAATGCACAAATAGAATCTTCTTCCATTTTAATCTGGCATCCCTCAATTTCTGCAACAAGGTGTATGTATTTTACGTAAGCATAAAAAAAATAAACATGTTCCCTATTGCTTGGTCTCCTTCCACAGTTCCCTGCTTTCTTTTCCCCTCATAGCCTTCAGGAATTCCTCTCCAGGGAGCCAGAGGACCTGATTCTGGTGAAGACAGGGCCTGAGAAGCCACCTTGGGTTTCCTGGACAGAGAGACAGTGTTACTGTCTCTCCCCCTGGCTCTGCCTCCCCCTCACCCCCAGTCAGCAGCGCACAAATGTTATATAAAGCTGCTCTTCCGCACCTACTTGTTCTTGTGCCAACGAAGATAAAAGGAACCCAAGGACTGAGAGCTGAGTATGCGTTTATTTATACAGAAGGCAAGAAATGACTAGCGAAAGCATGACTAGACCTCTACAGATGTGAGGGAGGAGGTATATAGTAAATATACCTATTTATCCCTGGTATAGCTTTATTATCTTTAGTAAAAATACGAGATTTATCCCTGGCTATATCCCTTTATTCCTAGGAAGCAAAGCCTGCATTTACATTAGTTGCACTGGTAACAGCACTGAAGATTCAAGACCTGTGGAGTTAGAAGTTGTAGCTGTAAGTTCAGTCATTTTTGATGGTTTAAAAAGTGTAAAAGTAATCATACATCATTAGGGAAATACTATGCCAAAAATGATGCTGAAACAGATTTACTTCAGAATATGAAGGGCTCCTTTGATAAAGAAAATACTAATGCTAACGTAAGATTAGAATACAAGGCTCCTGTTCTGAAACAGAAAACCCATGATAAGAGGCAGCGCTAAAAGCAAAGCCAACAAAGGAATAACAGAGCATACTGAACTTAAATGTATTATTGCCCTGTTCAGTTCTTCCAAAACTTCATCTAACATAATCTCAGCAAATAATTTGTTCACCTCATTTCCCAGAAAAATAAACTGACCCTCCAGAATATTATTCCAATATGTAAAATTCAGTTTGAATAACTTCTACTGGGAAGATAGTATTGTGTGTGTCGATCAGTGTAACACCGTGACTCACAAGTACATAGAGAAAACTGCAAACAGAAGAAGGAGCCAGGGAAAAAAAACAGAAATAAACCCATTCTGGACATGGATGTACAGTGTGTGGGTTTTGTTGTCAGCCAAATATGTGGAGAGCCGTTTTTCCTGTAAATCAAGGGAGAGTCACATCTGACACTAGTCCTATCAGACAAAAATGTCTCAGCAAAGGCAGGCAGGATTCATAGCTTAACCACAGCAACGTCAGGTCTATTGCCTACTCAAAATCAATGAGTATGCTTTTAGAATAAACATGTACTTGCACAAAAAGATCAAATAATTGTAATTTGAGAAGGTGTCAGACCAAAATCTCCCACTGTCCCTGATCACACCCAAATCTCTCACTTTGATCCGCTCTATGAGATGCAGACAGCCTTTAGTAACAATCCCTTTCTGATTCCCTCCTGAAAGTAATTTTCCCCCTGAAAGTAATTAACAACTCTTACCTAGGAGCTATGCCCAAGAAGGGCTCTTGCAAATACTCCTGCTTTTCCCAGCTCTTCAGTTGTTTTACGATACTGTTAGGCTGGGGAAGAAATGGTTTCATATACACAGATACACAGTTATTAGTTTAAAACGATCTTCTGAACTGAAATTTTGCTAGTGAGAAGTCCCTTCCCTTCTGTATTTTTAAGAATCAGCAAGTTAAATATATAAACTTACATAGAGGGTGTTGATACAGTATTAAGATTGAGCACAAAAGTTAACAACAGATGAGGAGATCACTTCAAATGGACTTTGGGACTGCTATCCAGGGCCAGCAGTTGCAAGAGTGTGAGTCTGCACTGTCCTGGCTGCTGGACGTGCAGACCCTCAGCCGACATCCTTTGTCAGCGGGATTCAGCTCCTCACTCTACAGCTGTATGCGCTGCATTCACCTATGTTTATTCATGTTTTGGTGGCTGAGCTTTTCGTTGGACCACAGGCACCGAATGGCCACACAACACCCAAAGTCTATGCAAAAGAAATGCCAGGAGCTATGGGTGTCCCCGGGAAATGGAGCTGTTTAGGGACAGGATGCTCTGAGGCCACTGTAAGCCAGCTGGGAAACCCCATCTTCGGCATGCCATAGGAGTTAGTGTTGAGGATCTACAGCGTGCCAAGCTGGCCATGGAGACAGGTTTGTACTCTGAATCCACACCAACAGGAATAAACCCAGTGCCAGGGTAGGGAATGCAGATTTTCAGGTACTCAGAACACCATTCATTTATTACTTCATAATAATAATAAAAAAAATGTACTAGAGAAAATTAGACCATTTTTTATTGATGTGAACAGAAAGTTTGAGCTTGATCCTTGGCAGGTGCCCTTCCTCCCTTGCAGAAAGCATGGTAGAAGAAAAAGAGGATGAGTGGAGTTTGTCCAGAGGTTGTTAAGCTGAACACACCCTTCAGACAACTGCTGCTCCAGGATGCTGAAAAAACATCTCAGAGATGATATGAACTGCAAATGGCTCTTTGGAGCTCAGGCTACAGACGGTGCCAAGTGCTTACTGGGCATAGCTGCGTATCAATCAGCCCCCCATACTTCCTTGCCTATCTCTGTTCATGGCCCTATCTATAAAAGCAAATACTTCACCCAGTGGGCTACACAGCCTTTCATAACCATCTGCGGGGAATCTGCAGGTGTTAAATTAGCTGCAGGAGGATGCCCATATGTTTCCTGCATGCAACAGACACATATTGAGAATTATTACCAAAAAAAAAAAAAAAAAAAAAAGCCATTGCAGATTGCACACAGTTAAGGCTAAAGGGCTCAAACAAAGATCTTTAAGTAAAATTGCACACAGATGAGATGTAATTTACTGTGATTTGCAGCTTCAGATTAAAACACAGAGAAGAAGAAATGCAGTCTTCGTTTCCTAATGTGGTTTTTTGGGCTTATGTTCTTCTGTGGGGAGACAGTCCCTGTGAGATACTGAGCAGTCTCAAACTGCTGGCAGTGGGACTTGGGGCTGCTCAGCACTTGCCAGAATCAGGCCTTTGCAATCATTTCATACAACCTTCTTTTTACGACTGGTCAATTTACTTATGATTTATATCCTTGTATTGTATATGTCAGAGTCAGCAGTTGCCCCGCAGCCAGTAATGGGAGTTATTTATTATTACTGTACAGAAAGAGCCAAAAAGCAACAAGTACCTTCCCTGTCTGGGTCTGAAGGATGAAGGCAGTTGGAGAATATTTTTTAATAGACCTTACTTGTCTCTTTGGTGTAAAGCAGCTGAAAGATGGGTGAAAATGAACAAGGATTGAGTTTCTAGGCTAGGTACAAGGAAAAGACCTTATGTTTTACACAAAAATACACATGTGCATGCTTGTTTTGTAGCATAGGCACAGAGTGACCATATCACTAGTTCTCTTCAGAATCCTGAATTCAGGTCTGTACATATGTTTGGGAAAACTGCCATTTTCACCGTTTTTTACAATCTCAAATATATTGATCCAGTTTTTAAGAGCATAAGATTAAGGAAATCTTTACAGCTGAGATCTGTTTCAGTTGAGTTTTCCTTCAAGAGCTCCCCCCAAAATGTTGTAGCTGCATTTAGAAAAGACCTGCAAGGCTTGACAAAATACTGAAGCTTTTCACATGCAAGCAGGAATTAATATTTCTCCGAAACCTTTAACAAAGAAAACAAGTTATTACACATGAGCATTTTTCTCTGTGCACAGAAAAAATGTAATTGATCCGGAGGATCCAAGGTGTGCCAGGCTGACTCTCACGGGACAGATGGTTACGGTGCCTCCGGAGGAAGTGGAATTTGCCAAGCAAGCAATGTTTTCCAGGTCTGTATGTAACAGGCACGTAGCAGAATGCAACCCACAAGTTTGAGACAAATATGTAGCCATTTGGTATGGAAGATCTGAGAAGTAACAAGCCCGATCTTTACTTTGGAGCCACGCAGCATGTTGGCTCCTGTGTGGCTTGGAACGACAGGCAGAGCTGTGCGACCTCCTTTTAACTCTTGAGGTCATGAAATATGGAAATGCAATTAGCCAGTGTTGGACTCCGGTAAAGCACGTGGTTTATAATCTGAGGGTTATGAACATATTTCACCTGGCTCCGAGGAGAGATTCCGTAAATCCAGGGTGTACTTGTTCCCTTTAATGATTTTTCCCCACCTTAGGACAGGTAGTGCTCTTCAGCCACAGCCCCCCACCCAGAGACACAGCAGAGTGCTGCTGCCTTTGGGCTTACACCTATTTGCAGGGTGGAGCTTACGGGTTGTATTGCCTCTCCTGACGTACCATGACAACTGTTTCCAAGGCCGTAATACTTACAGAACAGTCTCCTTTGAACACAGGTGAGCACAACCCTGACAGACATGCACACACCCAGGGTGTGCCCCCATGCCTTTCAGTGGGTCTTCAGAATAACAGGCGTGAAAAGCCCGAACATTACTTAGCTGGGTCACACACCTCCCACACAGGCTGCCCGAGATGGTCCTCCAGGCGCACCCTGCCTGGTCAATCAAATACTGCTGGGAAACTGGGATGAACTGGGATCCAAACAGCCCAGAGGCAATAATCTCTGTGGTCTGCTGGAAGGAGTTAGGGTGGTACTCTAACGCCATCAATAGCAAAAATGGGACCAGAGATGGACGAGGGCTATATTGGCACACAAGCCTTTTTTACAGACTTTGCAGAAATCAGACTCCTACATGAGCCAAAGTCCACTGGTGCCTCAGCAGCGGATGCTCCACTGTCAGGGAGCAAAAGCCAGATGGACATGGTGAGGGCTGCCGGGGCTCACCCATCCAACGCCAGCAGTAGCTGGAGCCACTTCCCAACACCACAGTCATGGGTGCTCAAAGGGACAGCTCAGAAAATGGTGGCAAACCCCAGCTGAAGCCAGAGGTTGCCAAACCAACCGTCTGGTTGGGTCTGCCCCGACTTGCACCGCTTCCCTCACGCTCCTGTGAAGTCTGCAGCTTGAGCTGCTGTGTCTGCTCCCTGCACCGCTGCCGAGCATCCCACAGCATCCTCTGTAGATGCACTTGCTGGGGCTTGGGGACCAGAGGTCTGCACCCAGTATTGCTGGTGGGGAGGATCTCTTCAAGCTAGTTGTAAAAGCAGGGCCAAGAAATGAGACAGAAATAGAGGACGAGAAGACTAGCAGGCAGCAGCTCGAAGAGGCTGTGCTCTGCCTGCTAGCCAGTTTCATTAGCTCTCTGGCTGTACCACAACAACTGCTACTGAAGATGTAGTATTTTCAGAACACCTTTTCCTTTGAACAGATACAAGCACAACCCTGACGCACTTCCAGAAAATCTCCTCTAGTTTTTTTTTTCACTTGGAGACCAAACAACGTCTGCCTTCAGAGACGGGGTTCTGCAAGGGGGGAAGGAAGGTGGTGCTCGCTGGCTGCCTTCCTTGCAGTTCTCGCCAGACTGGGGTGTGGAGGATCATAAACCTTGCTGCAAGGCAGGGCAAAAAAGATGAATGGTGGTGGTTCTCAGATCTCAGGTTTCACCCTGGCTGAGCACACTAGACTGAAGGAAAAAAAAAAAACAGACTGTGCATATGCTTCGGCACATCTTTTAAAGTTGGTTTTTTTTTTTCCTCTTCTTTTCTTTGTCTTTCCAGGCACCCGGTGGTAAGAAAGTGGCCTCGCAGCTATGAATGGTTCTTCATGAAAATGAACATTGAGCACATCTGGCTTCAAAGCTGGTATGGAGAAGTTTCTGCCGTTGCAGTAGAGGAGTATTTAAAAGCAGTTCCAAGTAAAGGATGATTGAATGGGCTTTGAGATAGAGATCTTCTGAGTTTCCTTTCCAAACACTTTTAAAATTTCATCCTGGATGGTTACTTTACAGTGATTTTTTTTTCCCCCCAAAGGCTTCAAAATAGCCCTGTTTTACAGGGAGCAGAGTGAAAATAAACTGACACAGACTTTCAAATTATAAAGGAGAGGTGGATACTAGCCCTACCCTGCAATGTACAAACGTGTCATTTCAAACAAGCAATGCATCATTTTGAACGCTGCTTAAAACCACTTTGTATCTGTTTGTTTTGACTTTTATTGCTGTGCACCCACAGGGAAACTACAGTATGTGCTAAATATAATGTTCTGATTTACAGAAAAAGCAAATTGCCTATTCAGAACCCTCTATGTATTGTGGAGATATTACTGCTGCTTAGTCTCTCTTGGTTCGTAAGTACTCTAAGATAAACTTAATAGCTGCAACTTTAGATATTTACGTTTTTAAAAAAGTATTTTGCTAAGCTGTCCTCACTTGCTAGATTATATTGTCTACATGTGTTTTTCCCTAATTATCTAATTTCATATTTCACTTGGAAATTGAGTGGAAATTATCTCTTTTAGTAGAAAAAAAATGCAAGCAGCTCAAACAACACGCCTCCTGTATAACTTGTCTCTTACTAACACAAAGCTGGTTAAACACGTTAAGGGCCCAAACCAAATCAGCCCCACAAGGATCATCCCAATGCAAGTATAAACATTCTTGTAAAAATAATTTAAGTAAATGTTCTCGGCTAACCTATTCCTTTTATGAGACAGGAAAAGTATTTTTAATAGCCTGTAGTCTCTATTTTTTTGCATCCCTTCTCCAGCCGCTGCTATATTTTTAACTCATTTGTGCAAATGATTTTCGTAAACCACCACTATCTTGTTTAGAGGTGGAGCCAGTCCCTTAACTCTGTTTCCTCATCAAGTTTTAAAGGGCCTGCTCATGCATTTATTTTTTAAAGAAGCCTAAAGATAGGTAGGTATTTCAGGCCGTGAAAAATTCATTTTCTGAGCGTGGAAAGAGCAAACTTTGTACAAATTTATTTTGGCATCTCATATGATAATATTAAAAGAGTTCAAAAGTATTTTATTCACCTTCAGCCCTTTCTCTAGATGTCCTGGTAAACTTATTTTGCAGTTCCTAAGGGCATCAGAGTAAGACAGGTCCCATGGCTGACCTGCCAAGTCAGTACACAGTTTGCAAATTATATGGCTGCTCTCCCCGTTGCATTAAGAAAGAGACACATTGAGATGGGGTTTCTGTGCCTGTGGGGCACAGATGCCTCCAGCATCCCTGGGAGGGCACCCGAGCTCTGGATGCCAGCCTGAGCCTGGGTCCTGGCTGAGTGACCTGAGCTCGTACAGGTTAATCCTCGGGCAGAGCTCAGAGGCAGCTGCATGAGCTCTGACCAGCTGGAAGCCAATTAAGTGCAGCTGAGCTTATTTTGGTTCAGGCATGGAGAGAAGGATTCATTCCCGGAGCGGAGCTGGGCACCATGCTGGTTTAACTACCAGGGGTTGCTTAGCCCTTCAAGGCTCCGGGCATCGCTACCATTCCTGATATTCTGTAAGAATCGAAGACAAATGCAGGGGAAAAACGTTGTTAAGACACTTAAAAGCATTTTTTTTCTTGTCTTATTGCCAGAGACTCTGTTAGCAGTGCAGGTCTTTTGCAGAGGTAATTACGCAAAAGGAGGAAGTGTCCTGCCTCAATCCATTTCCTTTTTTTTTCTTTTTTTTTGGCAGATGAGCAGCATTTTCCCACTTGAGTTTGCCCTCGAGTCTTGCACTTCAGTGTAGTACTGAAGCAAAACGGCCCATTCTGTACAGATTTATAGAATACCACCAAGTGAAATCCTCCTTGATTCATATCATATGGAGATCTTTGTCCACTATGGATTTGATACTTTGCCCATTAGGATTAACGGGACTTTTAGAACTGAGTTGAAGAGGCAGAGCACTAGACCCTGTAAGGGAATCTCCACAGGTCTAACATTTCTGTGCGACTTTAATTACATGCTTCGATATTCCAGTTCACTACTATTCCCAGAGAGACCTGAACTGCCTATTCTCTCCCCTGCCCCTCAACACACAGAGATGAATCAAATCCAGCGTACAAGTTTAATGTTTAAACAAGAAGAGAGGAAGAATTTTAGAAATGCTGCTGCTACTGTACTCTCGATTTCACTTACCTCCTTAGACAGCCTGGTAACAGTGCCACGGTCCTAGGTCCTATCTGTTAAGTTATGAACACTCTTGCCTTAAAGCAGTAAGGGGTTGTATCAACAATGTTCAGTAGAGCTTGAAGTGTTTAAGAAGTTAGTGTGCACTAAGGAAGGTTTTGAATTTACAATGCCCTGCTTGCTATCGGCTGTCTTCCTGCACGTCTAGATTAATTGGAGTAGCTTCTGTATTGTAAATTGACACATTCATCAAGAAGCTTTTCTATATGGACCTGCCGGGAGGCTCTTGACAGAACCTCAAAACATGAAATGGCGAGGGCATGTAAAGTGACAAAAGGGGCTTTATGAAGAAATGCCATCTTAAATCACCTATTCTCATTTCAGGCTTCCTTCTCCCGAGGAATAGCTACAATAAATGCCCTTGAAAGTCTGTAGAAATTCATCAGAAATATGACCTGCAGGTTTTGAGTGGAATTTTCTGGAGAAAAAAAAAGGGGGAGGAGATGGTAGTTTGCTTAATTAGGTTTTCCATTATTAATTATATACTACTTCCATTTTTTTCTTTAAACTGACAAATGTCTCAAATGATATTGTTCATCACGTGTAAGTGATGTTTGTTAAAGCTTTTAACCCAAAGAGTGTTACTGAGATATCATAATAAAATCATAGTTCCTTGGGACTGTAAAGGGTCTGATCTTGCTTCAGTTCAAGTCAATAGCAAAAATCCTACTTATTTGTGCTTTAACAAATAAGCATTTTTATCAAAGAACTTAATAAGCCCTTATGAATTTATTAAGCATTTCCACTAGCTGATGTGTAATTTATTTCCATGTGTTCTGTATTTTAGTTATTTCTGTAGCTTCTCCCAAAAAGCTTGTTGTGCAACGTGTATTATTTAAAACGTCAACTGTGGTTTTGCAATATTTAAGAGATGCATTTAGTCATGTCTGTATACTTGCTGAAAAAAAGGAAGACAAAGTTCTAAACTTGGGTTCTCACTTTTTGCTAATTTGTGCAAACGTAATGCATGTACAGGATTTAAGCACAGCTAACTTGAACTGCTGTTCTTATTTAACCAAAGAATGCTCCGTTTCTGATGAAATTTTCATCACTTTGGTGGATGAAATGCATCCTGTCTTGTTTCTGGATGTGTATAGCAATTTGCAATGTATTTTGATTTCTAAAGATACTGAATGTTGTTAACAAAATGCCTATCGAGAAGAAATAAATACAAATAAAACAAATTTCAAAGTGGAAGCTGCAGTTAGAATATTCTTGAATCTGCAATACAGCATTAGCCAGAGTAACTGACCTTTCGCTGACAGCCATTAGAATTTCTATCTGATCTGAATATCTTCTTTTTTTTTTTTTTCCAGTTTTTCTGAACCAAGCTAATTTCTGAATATCTGAATATCTGCTGCTTTTTTTTTTTTTTTTTTTTCAGTTTTTCTGAACCAAGCTAATTTCCCTCAAAATCCTTCTGGGATCTGAGACTCAGATCTGCTGTGGTACAGCCTCACTTTTCTCTGGGGAGAAAAGTCTAGTCAAGCACCTTTTATCTTTCCTTCGTCTTCTCATTACTGTCAGATTTGCTTTCACCGTGGCAGTTAAATGTCACTCTTAACAACGTTTGCTCTTCTTTTCTGCACGTGGGGACTGAGCACTCACCTCTCAGGTGTGCATTAATAGTGTTTTGGAAGTTTCCTCAGTGTTACTTCTTCCCTTGCTAGCCTTGCTCTTACAAGTTCTTGTTACAGCTTGTTCACCACTCTCTGCTTTCCTCCGGCACATTTTTTTAAGCCAGGGCTGACAACTTACCTTTTCATCTTGCTTTCCCGCACCATCTCCTTTCAACAAAATTCAAGCTCTCCCACTAAAATTCCCACTTCATATCTGATAAAGGTTATAGGAAACAGCCTGTGTTTCCTATTTACGCCTTACAGCCTTTGTCTTGCCACTGGTTGGACTGCATTCGCTGTGAGGACCGTGACAAGTTTCCTAACCTGTACAAATCACAGTCAACATCGGTTTCCTATTTCCAGCGACTCCATATTCTTAAAAGAACATTTCCTGCAGCTGTTATTTTCCTTTGTACTAACCCTTTTTACTTTTGTCCCGTTTCCGGAGTGATGTCTATTCTGATTACACTAAGTGTCTTTCACTTTTTTAATTTTTTTGTAACCAAAAATTTCTCATTTGAACATCATTTTTTGACTCACTAAAGTACTCTCACTTTTTTTTGATCTGCTTTTTGCCAGACACTGAATTCGTGCTCCTTCTGAATTGCCTGTCACTTGCCATCCTTCAACATGGCTCGGCCTTTACCTGCCTCTACTCTGCCACCACCTCCATGTGCCCTCTCCCATCCAACATTCTCCTGCTCCTTATCCTCTTTTTCCTGTTTTTTTCTTCATTAACTCTAGTTTTAATGTGTTGTTCCCACAGCTTCCCATTCCTTCTCCACAGTCCCTTCCACATTACTTTGTCTGCCCAGTCTTGGCTGTCTTCTTGATTTTGCTGCTTTAATCTTGTTGTCACAATGCTCAGTGCCTTTGGAGAGAGTCCTAACGCTGTCGGGTACTTTGGGAGAATGCTAAAGAGTTACTTTAAAGACTACTTTGGGTTTGAAATTCATTTATTTCTTTATTTATTTACCCATCTATCTATTAGTTTATTTGAACACCGTCTCTGAAACAGAAATAGGAACATACTGGCCTTGGTGCCAACCCAGGATAGGGCATTTCACCAACCTCGTGGCTTCTGTCTGATGCCACTTTCAGCACAAACCATTCCAGGCTCTACTAGACCCTGTCTGCGTCACCAGCCACAACGTATAACCGTGATTAGGAAGGAAAGGACGTTACCCAAGTTTGACAAGGTTGTTTGGTGGCGTAGGTTAACGAGGCGTGACCACATGACTCTACATGACTTCTAAAGGAAAAATGGGTGTTTGAGACCATCCCAAAAAGGCTGGCAGCTGGTGAAAACCAGTGATCCATTCCAGAAGCTGGAAGAAGGTACAGATGCCTTGTATGAAAAAACAGGTAAGGCTTTAAACAGGTTGCCCAGGGAAGTTGTGGATGCCCCATCCCTGGAGGTGTTCAAGGCCAGGCTGGATGGGGCTTTGAGCAACCTGGTCTCGTGGGAGGTGTCCCTGCCCATGGCAGGGGGGTTGGAACTCGGTGATCTTTAAGGTCCCTTCCAACTCTAACCGTTCTGTGATTCTATGATTTAAGAAGAGGTATGTAACAAATAATTCTAATTAATGGAAAAGAAAACAATAAAATGATCGTGTTTATTCAGTACCTTCACCTCCTACGTCAACGCATTTTTCTCCAGTATGTTTTTTTTTTTGTTGACACGCTACCGACCCTTTTACCGTTTCTCGTCCCCCTCGAAACGAGCTCCCCGCGGGGCGGGGCCGCCGCCGGAGGGGGCGGGGCGAGTGGAATCCCCGCCCCCTCACTCCAACAGCCCCCTCCCTCCGCCGGGGCGGGGCTGCGCATGCGCGGTCGGCCGATCGGGGCGGGGCGGCCCGGCCTCCCCCTCGCCATTAGCCGCGGCGGCGGGCAGGCTCCGCCCGGGGCGGGCAGCGGGGCGGCGGTGGCGGAGTGTGGGGGGGGTGCGCTTTACCTGCGCGGCGCGGGGCAGAGCTGAGGCGCGGCGGCGGCGGTAGAGCGGCCTCCTCCTGCTCCCGCTCCTGCAGTCGACGGGCCGCGTGGTGGTGGTGGTGGTGGCGGTGGCGGCGGCGGGGCCATGGTGCGTCGCGCCCGGCTGGCGCTGGTGGCGGCGGCGCTTGTGGCGCTGGGGTGGCCGGTGGGCGAGGGGGCGCGGGCCCTGGAGTGGTACACGGCGTGGGTGAGCACGGCCTACGTGGAGCCCCTCAGCAACCGCACGGTGCGGGGCAACACGGAGAGCGGCCGCTACGGCGACAGCTCGCCCAAGGAGAGCGCCCAGGGCCTGGTGGGCATCCCCCGCGGCGCCTCCCCCCGCCACATGGAAGGCTGCGCCGCCGACACCGACTACGACGTGCCGCTGCCGCCCGGCGGCCGCGGGCCCTCGCCCGAGGGCGACCCCCCGCCCTGGATCGCCCTGGTGGCCCGCGGCGGCTGCACCTTCAAGGACAAGGTCACCAACGCGGCGCGGAAGCGGGCGGCCGCCGTGGTCATCTACAACGAGGCCCGCTTCGGCAACAGCACCGTCTCCATGTCCCACCTGGGTGGGTGAGCGGGGACGGGGGTTTGGGGAGCGGGGCGGGGGGTGGCTTTGTCTGGCGCCGGTCTGCCTCGGTGGGGCGGGAGCGCGGCGAGGGATGGGGATGGCGGGGGTGGGGGGAAGCAGAAATCACCGTAAAAATGGTGCGAGGAGCCGGGTTTTTGTTTCCTCTTCCTCGCAAACCCCGCTGGGTGAACGCCGGGACCGGCTTCTGCCTTCCAAGTTACATCCCGGTTGTCGGTGAAGAAGATGCGGTGAAGCCATGGGGACGGGCAGCCGTGTAACAGACTGCGGTCAGAGGCTTTTTTTTTTTTTTGGGGGGGGGGGGAAGACACGCGGCACGCGGGGTTTATGGTTTCATTTAGAGCCACCTTCTTGCTTTGTACCCCCCCCGGCACAATGGCTCCGGCGTTGACAGGTGGGCTGCTTTCCGCAGGCTGTGGGGAAACGTGCCAGGTATCCCGAAGATGCCTTCTGGTGCCTGTGAAAGCACAACCGCAGCTGTTTGAAGATAGCTTTCGGTACAGGCTTTATTGTTACAGCTTCATCGTCCTCTCTTGCGCAGGTCTGTAAAGGCTGGGAGAGAGGTATAAGCATCAGGTAATTCTCTAACGCTTTTGAATGCGGTAGGAGAGCTGAAGCCTGGAGAAGGATGTCGACTTGGCTTGTCTGAGCATGCCGATGGTCTGTAGCCAGCAGAAGGGATCTGTGATTTTGGCCGAGATAAGAACAGAGATGTTCTGCTGCTGGGGTTCTGCTTGGGCTGTGACACTGAAGTTTTGCTGGGTTATTATGAGCATAACAGTATCAAATGCTTAAATCAAAGGGAGAAAAACACTCAAAACTCTGCTATAAAATCTGTTTGTATTTGTAGACTTCTGAGGAACTGGAAGGTCTTCACAGGAGGATACAAAGGCAAAGCAAACTAAGTAAAAAATGCTGCAAATGTGTGTTTCACATGGTCTTGGTACAATGAGTTTGTTAATGCCCAGGCTGTCATTCTTGGTCATGGGAAAGGGTAATATCAGGGACTTGGTTAAAGTAGAACTGTAACGTGTTTCTAAAGAAAACAAACTTTCTTTAATATAGTGAGCTGAAAATCTCAGTTAGGGAGCTGTTGCTTCATAGTACATATCATATATCGGGTGGAAAATAAGTCTCTCTTCTTGGAATACCAAGTGACACCAACCTGGAGGTTGGAAGTGTGATTACTGTTCATATTAGCCTGCTGCCTGCTTGGGTAGATAAGCCTGGCCCATCTCTTGTGTTCTTAATCCACTGTGAAAGTGGAGGTGGGATGCTAGGTAAGATGTACCTTTGATTTTGATCCCATGTGACAATTAAGGTACTGTACTTTGGGTAATAATTCTTTCCTCTTTACCAACTGTCAGGGTTTTTTTTTCTTGCTGTCACTCTGCATTGGCCAAGCAGTACAAAAATTTTTTTTTTTCCTCCCTGTGGGAGTTTTGCCACATTCCTCTCCATGCCCCCTCATAGCCTTTCATAAACATTATTTGTTCTTTTGTGGAATCTCTTCCTCCTTTTATCATCTTGCTTATTTTATCAAATTTTTATGATTTTTTTCCTCTTCTCTGCTGTCATCACTGTGCTGCAGAAGACCTTCTTGGGCTTATGCTCAGGTTTGGACTTGCTCGTATAGTTACATCTATCAGTGGTATAAAGAGAAGTGCTGCCTGACTGCTGGTTTGCTTTTTTTCTTCTTAAACTGGCAGAATGTTTTTGCTAAAAGGTCTATGTAAAGAGTATGATTTAGAATAGTATATATACAAGAATCTATTTGTACTTTTTTATACTAACTTCGTAAATGCAGGTGGGACCTCAGGGTGATTTGGATGGGGCAGGATTATAATAATAATATGTCACAATATAATCACTAGCTCTGCTGGAGTCACGGATCTTTGTTTCATGGTCAGAACTTTCAAACATGTAAATACTTAAATTTTTCAGTGCACTTTGGGAATATAGGGAAGAATTAGTGTTTTATATCTTGGATTTTTTGAGTGGGGGGCGTCTGTGGAAGAGAGGCAAGGAAGAACGTGGAAGGTAAAGCTGTATTTTACAGAATCCAAGTTTGCCATTCCTGTGAAGGGATTTGTGAACTGACACATGAGGAAACAAACCCTGCTTCTGGGAGGAGTGCTGAGAATAAATTCTCTGGGAAATCTGCAGTGCTGTGACTAAGGAGTGGAGTTACATACATAAGGAACATCCACTTAATGGATTTGCAATTAGTGGCACTGAAAATGATGTGAGAGAGAACAATGGTTATGGCTGATAGAGGTGCAGCCTGAATTAACATGAGGGCGATAAATGGGTAACTTTTCTGATCTCAAAGTTTCATCTTTTCATTATCCTTCTGAAAAACCTGGCTTTTGAATTTTCTGGTGTGTGTGTGCATGCGCTATTGTTGTCAGGTTTTTTGGTGTTTTTAGATGTATTCCAATTTAAGTAAAAAGAGAGATTCTTGATTAGGCAAAGAAGTGATTTGCTTTAGCTGGTGTCAAAGCATTTGATAAAGGACAAATATTCCAAATACTTTGCAATTTAGTTATTTTTCATGGATACCTTGTGAGCTTCATGAATGCTCACAAGTGAGTAGGGATTGTAATTAAAATTTTGCATCAGGAGAGTTGAGAGTTTGAATATGTAGCCTTGCAATCCTGTTCCTCTTTCCAAAAAAAGGTTCTTCAAACATGAATCTACTGATGTGTCTCATGGTTTTCAGGCCTTTGCTCTCTGTCCGAATTACGTTGTTCAAAATGCTGGATGACTTCCCTTCCTGAGGGAAGTAATAGTGAAACGACTTCACATGTGGCTGAGGAGGTTTTTTCCAGTGGAAGACACTCATTTTACCCGAATGACTCAAGGAGTTGTACTTCGGTTGTTCAGTCTGAATAGTATAAACTCAAATGAAAGTTTTACAGGTATATAGACTTTGCAGGCAGTCTTAACGCTGTTCATTTTTGATGGTGGTGGTGAACTTAATATAATACACAGACTTCAAATTCCTTTCCAAAACCAAAATAAGTGTTACATGTAAATATTAGCTGGGAGTGGGTTGGAAAGAAGTCTGGAGAATCTGGAGAGACAAGGTGTGGAGTATTGTGGAGAGCAAACTAAGGAGAGTTAGAGCCTTAGTGCTGGTTGAGAGATTAGGGGGAGGCACGGGTATATTGCAGTGCGAAGAAAAAAGGGTCTTCTGTTTCTGTACTTCACGCTGGGCATCCAGCCGTCTCTGAATGCCCTCTCAAGCTAGGATTTGGTGATCCTGTTAAGAACGTACGTTTGATACTTTGAAGACTATGGAATAAAATATGATTGTGCTTGACACATGGGGGCAAGGGAGGAAGGAGAACTGGCTACAATAGTTTGAGATGGGTCTGGAGGGGAGCTTTGGTGCATGGCTTGTGGATTTAAGGGAAATCTTGGGACTTGAGTGTATGACTCTGGCTGTGTAAAGAGAATGGTCTTCGGTTTGATGCGGCTTTGCCAAAATAAACCTAACTAATTCTTTTCTTCATTATAATGTTTTTTTTGTGTTTTGTTTTGTTGTTTTTTTTTTTTTTTTTAATGCAGCTATATTGAACAAAACAGATATGAATGACTTTGTACTCATGATTCTGTAAGCTCTTTGCCAGCTCTAACACAGCAGAATTAGGGTTATTTTGGCACGTAGTTCAACTCTTAGGAGCACTGCTTAGGATTCTCAAGTAGTGCATAACTTCTGTATTGCTTTCTACTGAAAGCTTCTGGTACTGTACTACTGAAAGGATGGAACTGAAATCAGTGGCTTGCTTAAGCCAGACAGTGACTGTCTGAGTATGATGTATGACTGACTGTATGATGTTGAGCTGCTGTGTTGTTCTGAATAAGCAGAAGTAACTTCAAAATGCTTATACCTATTTTATATGTAAGAGTGCATACATGTGCTTGACTACTTGACTCTTCTGGATACTCATCCTCCTTCTTGAGGCAGGTAAAAACACAACATGCGCCAGGGATTTGGGGAGATGAGGTTGGGGTTGATGGTTGAGACAAAGCTTGTTGTCAGCTTTTTAGTGTACTGTTTATGCATTTGGTAAAGATCAGAGGCATTTGTTTGGACCAGGAGCTAATGAGAACATTCAGCATTAATTGTGGCAATATTAGTAGGGTACCTATACTAATACAGATCTAAGGACTGACCTCAAACATTGAGTAGCAAGGTACTCAAACTCTGGGAGCTTTCTGGTGTTTCTCATGAGGACAAAATCTAGAGTATGTCTGCAATTGGTTTCTGGATGGTCTTTGTTATCTGTAAGGCATGAATGGGAATAAATGTGATAGGTTGGGATGCCTGGAATGAAGGTCTGTATCTGTGCTAGTTTTTCCTTATCAGGAAAGTGTTGATTCCTTTTGCAAGAGAAGACTAGCAATACTAGCAGTAAAACTGACCTTGGCATGCTGGCAGGAAACATACTGTCATCTTCAGAGTTCCAGATTTGCCCTCCTTTCCAGGTATCCTAAGGATCTGCCAGCTCTCACTGCTTTATTTGGATGATAGTGTTAAAAAAAAAAAAGGCATATACCAGATTTCAAATCTACCTGATTTCCACTGAAGCGTCACCCAAACCTAGAAAACAAGTTTACTCTAGCAGAGTAAACATGTGGTTATTTATTGCAAAATTAGGAAGCTAGAGAAAAGTAAAGCCAACAAAATGTGCTCTCAGTAGATACGTGTATGTGACACTTGGAGTTCTTTTATAAGTGTGATTTGAGGTCTCTGAGTTGTGTTGCAGTTGAAGAAGCTGATGGAGTGACTCAACAGCATTTCAGTCTCTGAATAATGTGTTTCAGGACAGAAGTCTAAAATTAGTGAGGAATGAGTTAAAGCCCTTAGTCTTACAGGCTGCTCAGGGCAACTGTTTCTGAGACTGCTCTTAGTCTTTTTGTAATAGTGGATTGCAATTATTATTTTTTTTTAATTCCTCTCCTTCTGTCTAGTGACCTTCAAGGCCATTGTGTTTGGCTACATGTATTTTTAATGGCAGGTTCATCACCAAGTCTTTAAAACTGTTAAAATGCTTTTAATGGTCATTTATTTAAAAATGTATGGCATGCTTGTGTTAGTTCTAAAACTAGAAGGTGTCACAGTGTCTAGCAGCCATTACACAAAAAATCCTGATTTCCATTTCAAGGAAATAACTGGCTGATAGTTGGACGTGCTAGTGATAAAACAGAGAAAGGCATTACTGATTGTTTTGGGGTTTTCAAATACTTCTTTGTTAGAAATCCTGCAGAGAACTAGATAGCAGGATTAAACTGGCTCAGACTTCGGGATTGAGGAGGAAACCTTTATTGATTGAAAAATCCAGGCTGCCTCTAATCTTGAAACTTTCTTTTCTTCCCCAAGCCTGAATGAAACCACAGAAATCTTTCCAGCTCTCCTCTACTGTTCATTAGACATCCTTAGGCACCCCTCCTGTTATTTGTAACTGTTATGGTTGATAAAGGACATAGGACCTAATCTCCTGGTTCAGGTATGTAGATAACAGTTCTCAGCAATGTGAGATAAGTTTCTACCTTCGTATGTTCTCTTCTTCTTAACTCCCTGGGCGGCTGTGCAGGGTCAGAAAGGAAGGAGACTCTCTTCTCTATGAGATTTCTGAGTCTCTCTGGTAATGCTTTTATGCTGGTTCAGAGAGGAGAAAGATATTAACCAATTTTTAGTATGCTTCGACTTGTGGTATCATGTGGATGTGCATGTTGTTGGTGAGTAGAACTAATTAGCGGAGCCTGGTAGCTTGTGGATTTGTCCTGTTGGTCTTCAGTTTTGCTGCTTTGTGTCTCCTAATGCACCCACCAGGCAAGGCAACACGTGCTGGGAGCTGCTGGTGAGCCAAGTGGGGTGCCTGTGGGCAGGCACGAGTTGGGCTTTTCCCCAGTAGCATCTTTTTCTTTGTGTATCTACACCATCCTCAAAACTTCCAGAAAGGAAGCCCTGTTAGGAAAATACACTCTCTTGGTGGGCTGAATCTGGCAGGCAGGTATAATGGTGCTTACAGTAGGTGACCCGGAAGTGGGATGGTTGTGTAAGGTGAAGCTGAAAAAGGGTAAGTGGCACCGAGATAAGAGAGTGATTCAACTAGTAACTGAAACCTTTAGAGTTTCATCCACAGCAGGCCGTCTGCACCTTACAGAGGGAGGAGCTGTGATGTACAGAAATGAAGATTCTGCAAATGCCCCTTGGTGTGGTAATGGAGTGACCAGGTTGATGAGGCGTCACAGACAGAACCATTCTCAACTAAAGGAGTTTGTTTTAAATATTTCATGCAAATAACTCTTAGTAGGCAGGTGGATGAGTCCAGAATGCTGCTTTGAGTTTTGAAAATCCCTACTTGATGAAATGTTATGACTTAGGCAACCATTTCTTTTGCCACAGCTTCTCAGTAGTGAATCTAGCATAGCTGGGAGGGAAAAAGGCTTTAAGTCTTCAGTGGGAGGTCTTGTTGCAGGTAGGTAATTTTGTGAATCTAAAAAGGTGGCTGTGACATTACAGTTTTAGCTTTCTGGCTAGGAAAACCCCTCTCTCCTTTCTTCTTCCTCCGCTTTCTTTCTGACTCAAGCTTGGTTTCACTTCTTGTCTTTTTCACTTTTTTTCTTTCTCTTTCTTCACTTTTTGTGATAGCCAAGTAAGCTATAAAGCAATGACTTACCAAGGGTGTATAGTAGTGTTGGTATGCACAAAGTAAGAACTATTCCAATTAAAATACCGTAGACCAATAAAAGGTGTTGATTTTAACAAGTACATTTGTTTGTAATTTATTTTGTAATACTTGGAAGTTTCTGAGAAAATACTGGAGACAAAATGGAGTAAAACTGTAGTCATGGAGGATCTTTGGTTTCTGCTAGTTGTTCTTGACAGTACCTTATAATTTTTGGTGACAATATGGTTCCTAAAGGTTTTGGGGTTGGTTTTTTTTTTTTTTGTAATTAGGTGCTTTTTCATATGGATTGAGTGCTTTCAGTTCTAATATAATAGAAAAATCCTTTGCTTCCATGTTCCCAAAAGAGTCCCAAAGTATTTTTTGATAAATCCTTGTTGTGAAGTGTCATTACGTTTTGAATATTTAGTATTGAAGAATCTTTAGGTATTTAAGTGTTTAATATAATTTAATATTAAATATCTGAATATTTTTTCTTTTTTGTTCCCTTATCCAGTGTAACTTTGTTCCCATATCCATAGTGTAACTGTACTATGGATTCAGATTCAAACTTAATTGAATGTGTCTCTCTTCACATGATATTCACATACTGTCTCTAGCTGCAGCTAAATACCCACAGTAACAAATAAAAGACCAGCTGTTCCTTATTTACATGTTAGAACTTAAGTAACTTCAAGATGAGACGTGTATAACTTGCTTGTTTTTTGGTGTTGGGTTTTTTTTTTTGTATGGTATCCACATCCCACCACACTGTGTGGAATAAGCAATATAGGGCCTTGAACAGTAAAGGTCCATCTGTTGAAGTTTGAGAGTTTCATAAAGTAAGTAAAGGGTTCTTTATTAATAAACTTCATATCAAGTCTGCTGTGCCTGAAAAAAACTGAGGTTTCCCTATAACTTTGCTCACTGATCTTCACTGAAGAGGCCCAAATTACAATTGAGTCAGAATGCCTAAATTTTTACTGTGATGACTGACTTTTTTTTTTCTTTTTCCCCCCTTCCAACAGGAACAGGAAATACAGTGGTGATAATGGTTGGCTATCCAAAAGGAATAGAGATATTGGAGCCAGTACGAAGAGGGATTCCAGTAAAAATGACTATTGTTGTTGGCACACGACATGTGCAGGAATATATTAGTGGTCAGTCGGTTGTGTTTGTGGCCATCGCCTTCATCACCATGATGATTATATCGCTTGCTTGGCTCATATTTTACTATATACAACGTTTCCTCTATACAGGGTCACAGTTTGGAAACCAGGTAATTGGAGATGATGATGATGCTTTAGAGTATTTGCCATCTTCTAATGTCAAATTGGTTGCCTAACCTTGCTTGTTTATTGAAGCACTCTTGAAGATCTGCACCTTCTTGCTGCTTTACTCTGTGAATGTTACCTGGTAATGGTTAGTGAGGCTAATGAGCAGTGTGCTAATTGGCATCATGAGTTTGGCTAGTTGTAATTATTAGATACCTGTATGAAGTTGTGGGGAAATATATTTAGCCACTTGTCAACAACTGAGTAAAGGCAGCTTCTTGTGTGATTTGTCACCTAACTTCATTCCTTTTGACACTAAAAATTATTTTCATTCTTTAGTAATTTTTGTTCTCGAAGTCCTAATTTCCCTAACCAGATTTTTTTTTCTAATGGAGAGGGACCATGGTAACTTTTTTTCTCAAGACCCACAAGTAATTAGGGCTAAAATTTTGGTTCTAAAGCTTTATGAAAACTGCTTTTGCTACTTGTAATCCTACTACTCCACTGTAGAGGACCAAATGGCAGCAGACTAGAAGGAGCATGTGTGGTGAGATTCAGCTTTTTTGGACTATCTGAAGTGCTGAGAGTGGTGGGAGTACTGGGAAGATCAGGAAGGAATAACTTTGCTCCTTAATTTGCCCCTTCCAAATTCCTCTTCTTCTTTGATAGCTTAAAAAAAAAAAAAAGCTTTACTTTTTTCCCCTGAGGGGAAAATAATTCATAGAATTTCATAGAATAATTTTGGTTGGAAGGGACATCTGGAGGCTATCTAGTTCAAACCCCCACACTCAAGAGAGCTGTTGAGAACCTAGTCCAGCTGAGATTTTAAAAAATATCTTGGGATGGCACTTCCCTGTGCTTTTCAGCTCTTGCAAATAGGTTAGGTTTCTTTTGTGGTGTTGTGGTTTCACCCCAGCTGGCAGCTAACCACTGTGCAGCTGCTCTCTCACTGGTGGGATGGGGAAGAGAATTGGAAGAGTAAAAGTGAGAAAACCGGTGGCTTGAGATAAAGCCAGTTTAATAGGTAAAACAATAGCCATGCCCACAAGCAAAGCAAAACAAGGAATTCATTCCCTGCTTCCCATGGGCAGGCAGGTGTTAAGCCATCTCCAGGAAAGTAGGGCTTCTGCTTGTACAACAGTTACTTGAGAAGACAAACGCCATCCTTCCGAAGGCCCCCCCCACCTTTATATACTGAGCATGATGTCTATGGCATGGAATATCCCTTTGGTTTGTTGGGGTCAGCTGTCCAGGCTGTGTCCCCTCCATCTTCTTGTGGACCCCCAGCCTGCTTGCAGGTGGGGTGAGGAGCAGAAAAGGCCTTGATGCTGTGTAAGCACTGCCCAGCAATGAGGAAAACATCCCTGCATTATCAACACTGTTTCCAGCACAAATCCAAGATGTAGCCCCAGACTAGCTACTATGAAGAAAGTTAGCTCTACCCCAGCCAGCCAACACCAGCACACACGGTCATCAGCAGCTCTACCACAGTTTTCTACTAAAAATGAAACAGAAAGTTGCACTTGTTTTTCTTTGCAATCAGTTCTCTGGTTTGGTTTTTTTTTATGCTTAGTTCAGAAGAAAAAAAAAAAAAATGTTTCAAATGACTGCTTATCATGTGGACTTCCCCTGCCTTCTGTTTGAACATGTAGATTCTAGGTTTGGCAGAGGAAGGAGGGGAATTTTTGTTTGCCTTCGGGAGTCTGAGCTCTGATTAGGATTTACAGGACTTTCCTAGGAAAGTACTTAATTTCTCTTTTCAGTAACTGAGGGTAACGCATGGGACTTTTGTATCAGTTAAACTTGCTGGCCTACTTGAAATGTTGGTTCCCTAGAGTACTTTTTTACTAAGCTTTAAAGTCTTAGAACTTACATTCTGAGAATGCTTTCAAGAAAACAAACTTTCTGAGAAGGATTTCTAGAAAAAGAGTGTGTTTTTTGTGTTAACGGTTGTTTGAAGAATGTTGCTTCTTCCTGTTGGCTTTAGGATAAATTGTGCTAAGGGATGTTCAGATGCTTTCTAAGTAGTTTAAAGAGCATTTTTTAGGTTGAATGTGATGTTTCCCAGAAGTATGTAGCACAAACTCTTAACAGATTTTGCCATTGGGCTCGTCATCTAAGTGCTTCCTAAATAAAATTGAGTAGTGTTAGATAAGGTTATACGCCTTTCACTAATTCTCCTTCTTTTAAAATGGCCATTGAAAACAAGTTTATAAAACTATGCGAAGTTTGAAAATGTTGTGAATATCTTGGTCAAGAAATATAATCAGATGTCCAGCATTCCAAGAATTTTGGAAACAAAAAGCCCCTTTTCTAACCCAGATGTTATTTTGCTTGGCTTATTGACTCTAGTATAATTAAAACTTGAGAGTTTAAGTATGTCATGCTTTAAAGCAAGTTACTGTGTAGTCGCTAAGTGAAGGTGAAGGTGGGTATCATAGGACTTTAACATCAGTTGAGTCGTAAGTCTTTGGAAGACCTCCTTGCTGTTGAAGATCAAAGGGCTGTGCAGGCAACTTTGAGCAGATCAGAAGGTGCAATAGACTGCTGCTGCTACTGGTTGTCTGTCCGTTTCTGAGAGAGCTTTCAAACTAATTATTTTTAACACCAAAATAAAAAAATCCCTATTTTCAATACTCTAGTTTGTAAAATGATATAAGTAATTGTAATTATCATTACAGGGAAAAGCTGCCATTATGGTTTTTGATTCCTTTATGATATTTCGGCAGTGAGGGCTGCTACTGGGCAGATCAACATCTGTTAATTGGGAGTGTTTAGTTTCTCAGTTTCCAGCTAGCACTTTGTCTTGGAATACAGCACTGCCTTCTTCTCTTGCCTCCTCTCTAAGCATAATTAGGACTGTTACTGTATAGAAGTCCAGTATGGTGTCTCATGTCTGTTAAGCCTTTCTTGTCATCTCCTTTGCATAATGTGTCCTTTCAGTGCAAAGCTTTGTATAACGCGTGAGACAGTGCCTAACTGAGGGGAGGCATTAATAGCTACAAGCAGCCTTTTGACCTGGTGGCCAGCTGTAGGCTGCTGGGCAGGATTCCACCTTCTCTCAAGCTTGTGCAAAACGTTGGGTGTGCTTGCTCATGGCCTTGCCTAACAAGAAGGTCTGGTTGTATGGCTGCTGTTTCAGCTCTGATGCCTCTAAAGCTTAAATTAGAGACAATTTTCCTGTGCGGGATGGCCCTTAATGCAGGCAGTTACGGTTCAAGGCTATGTATGTCAGCTTGGGCCATGTAGTTCTGCACTGGTTTAGTTCGTTGTAAGAGCAGTACTCTTCTAGATAATGTTTGCTGCTCTGCCCCGAGAATGCAAAACTTGCAGTTCTTCAACATCTGCTGGCTGGAATTATTTTGTAACCAGATTAGCTAGCCAGAGATGAATCTTTAAATGCATTCAGGAGACTTACCAATCCACAGGAAAAATAGTTTTAAGAGCTACATTTCAAAACTTCAAAATAACTTGTGTACTAATACTTAAAATCTTTATTCAAGGGACATAGGAAAGAAACGAAGAAAGCAATCAGCCAGCTTCAGCTGCATACTGTGAAACGTGGGGAAAAGGTAATTCAGTGGTTCTGGTTATTGCTGTATGATTTAAAAACTGCTGGAATGTCTTTATAGAATTTAAATAGAATTCTTACAATGTAATTGCAGTGTGACTCTTACAATTTTAGGCCCATTTTAGCTGCTTTGCTTAGAAGGCCACATTTAAAATTGAAAAATCAAATTTGAACTACTTATGTAAGGCTGTTTTGCTGCGAATAATACCTGGTTGTACAGAATGTTGCAGGAGACTACACAGCTGATACTGTAAAGATGAGGAAACACTAATACCTTATCAGCACTTGAAAACATCAACAAGTGGATTGCAAAATACTTCCTAGGACCTATTGATTGCACAGTTCTTACGGCTGATGTAATGTTTTTTTTTCTTAAAAGAACATCCATCTTTTTATTGATCAGAAGGCCTTAGAAATCCAAAAAGCTTTGAAAAATGAACCACTTGTTTCATCTTTTGACATACAATACATTAAGGAGTTATGTAGACTTATTTGAAGCATAAATTTTTTAGAAGTACATTTCTATGTATTAAAATAAAGTATTCTAAAAATTAAAACAGCTTTCAAAAAGTTAGCTTTGACAGCATATGGCCTAAACTCATAGCTGCATTAAATAACTGAGGTAGAAAAAGGCAAGATTTTGAAAGAAAATATTATTTTGGTTGGAGTTTCAGGCAGCTCTGATCCTAGGTGCTAAATAAGTTCATGACTAGACTTCTGCTGTTACATAGACGTTTTTCTCACCCTTATTTGTATTATTTGATTAGTTTTTACTTAAGGACTCATTTGCTTAGAGATGAATAACAAGGATTTGTTTTCTAATCCATGACAAACTGAGGTGAGAAAGGACCTTTATGTGTAAGAACTTTAAAAGCTGTGGTTCAACAGAAGCTGTTCAGCTTGGGTCACATGCTACAGAGAATGTCCTTCATTAGTAAATCAGTTTTGAAATGGAAAAAAACCTCAGCTGTCTTTGAACTTGTCTCTTTTCCTCCTATGCATTCAACATGTTTAAGTAGCATTTTAGGAGTATTTGTTAATTTTAATTATATTCTAAATTCCATCAAAAAGTAATCTATTTCAAGCTGTGAACAGAAGGATGTTCATACAATGGTGAGATCAGAGATCAAGAAAGATGGAATTGAACCAAAACTTGTACAAAGCAGTATTGAAGCATAACATCAGCACAGGAAGAAACGAATGTAAAAGGTCATGATGAAACCTATGGTGAGAACCACAAGGAAGCTGTTAACTGCTTTAAAGTTGATGTTCAGTAAACCTCTAAAAAGGATTTGTATTATGAGATTTTTGCAGTGTAGCAGGTAGTTCCTTTCCATCAATATAGCCTTGACTAAAATAAATAAAAAGGGGGAAGTTAACTAAGTTGTTATGCAGTATGCTGAACTATGAATGGCATGTTAGTTAAGCAAAGTAGAATGAGATTAGATTAAAATCTCTCTATTAGAATAGAGGTTTTCTGCTTGGTAAATAATATCTTCTAATTTGATTTGAATCAGCCCACTATCAGCAAATTTATATAATTTAATGATGCAGAGGAACTCTCCTGAACTAATGTAAATTTATCTGGAAATACAGTCCCATCTACTCTGTTAATGTGTTTTTTTCTTTAAATATTTCAGCCATTATGACTAAAAGTATATTTCTTTTATTGTTACACAATCCAGTCTTTCATTATCACTTCACTTGGGTTTGAGGTATTTAACTAAAAATAGGTCAATATTTTAAAAGTGTATTTGTTATCATGTAGATCTTTCCTGAGAAGCTTATGGGATTATTGTAAAATGGACACTCATTTGAGTATGTGCTACATATGGTATGCTTGGACTTTGCTTCTTGTACAGAATAAACAATGTTTGTTACAGAATAAATACTTGTCTTAACTTTGCTTATGTTAAAAAAAAAAGTCTTAATTTGATTTACTTGGGAATTTAAGGCATTAATTACATAAACTGATAGCATGGAAAGGAGGGAAAAACTTGTCTTGAACTTGAAAGCTTGCTTGCAGTACTAATTCATTTGAATGTTTGTGGTAATGAAATTGAAGTGCTTCAGTAAGCAGTAAACACAAAATACTTATTTTGTGGGGGATCAAAGGGAAGAACTTGGCCTACTCTCTGTTCTTCTAATGCTTATGTTTTACACAACTCAATTAACATTGAATTATTTCTCTTGTATCTGGAGATATCTATCATATTTGCACTGTAACTATAAGCATGGCTTCAAGAAAGCAGTAATACCTGTCAGGAAAGATATTTAACCCTTAAAAAATACCAAATTGAGGTGGGGAAATAACTGTGTTGTGACTGTCTCTCTGGTGTGAGCTTGGAGAGAAGTTTTAAGAACCATCCCAAATTGCATACATCAGTTCTCTTCTAGCTACCAAGGGGTATCTGCTAGGATGTGGTAGGAAAAAAAAAAAAGTGGGGAAGAAGAGGTTTGCAGTATTCAACCCAAAGAATCTCATCCTGCTTAAGCACTTGCAAGTCCTTGGGACCATCAGTTAAGAACTAGATAGTGAGCTTTCATCTAAGCTGACATCTTTTAAAATTTCTTTGTTTTATAGTTACTTTAAACTGAAATTTTACTGTGCTCCCATAAGCAAAGCCAATGGTTGAGATTTGACAAATGAATTAAGGTACTGTGTATGCTTATTTAAATTAGAAAATCTGAGTTTGGCTGCTTGGTCAAATCACCTCAATAGAATTTTGAAATAAATGAGGAAATGGTTTTTATTTGCTAAATCTTTTTATACATTTTAAATTCTGTGAAGCTAGCTATTACACAAAGCTTGTTCTGAAATGAAATATGGATGTAATGCATTTAAATATGTTGTTGTCTTTAGGGTTTAGATGTTGAAGTGGAAAACTGTGCTGTGTGCATTGAGAACTATAAACTGAAAGACACTGTCCGAATTCTGCCATGCAAGTAAGTTGCCATAATTATTCTTTCCTCTTTAGCACCTTTTCCCTAAGAAATATGTGATGACCTGTCTGGAAACTCTTCTGAAATTCTGTTGGCAGAGCTGAAGCTGTGCCATTTGTATCCCCTGTTACATGTTGAAAGGTATTGGGTGATGGGGTAGCACTTCATATCTGTGCAGGGAAAAGGAGCCATTGGGAGAAGTGTAGGAGTAAAGTAGAGCTTTCTTAGTATTAAGTTAGAACTGTACGCTGTTGAAATAGTAGCTCTGTGGTGTCCTTGTGGTTAGTGACATCTGTTATTGCAGAAAGCTAGCATGAAAGAAGGTGCTTCCAGAACTGTCTGTCCTAGTAAATTAAGCAGTACCTCATCGTCAAGGTTATAAAGGATTTGGTTTATTTTTTAATGTAGTAATTTGCACATCGTTTGAAGGAAAGGTGTGTGGCTTTCATGATAAGTTCTAAAGGGCATTTCTTTTCTTTAGGCACATCTTCCATAGAACGTGCATTGACCCTTGGCTTTTGGACCACCGAACTTGTCCAATGTGTAAACTAGATGTTATCAAAGCTTTGGGATACTGGGTATGTTGCACACTTACTTTAATCTTCCAGGTAGAAATACAGTGCAGGAGGCAAGACTTCAAGTATCTGCTCAGAATGAGAACAGTTGTTACTTGATGAGACTGAAGAAGCTGGGCAAAAATGCAAGGGTAATTGAGTGAGAACCAGAAAAATAAGGGAGTTTTCTGGGTAAGAGCTTAAAGAGTGTATAGAGCAGCTTATGAATCCTCTGTGTACTCTTCTGTGATAACCAATTTTTTCTGTTTCCAGCTGATGATAGTAAGGAAGCAGAGGTGTGGCGATTTGCCCAAGCTACAAAAATATAACTTAATTCAGTAGATATAGAGTATATGTTTGATCTTGTTGAGAACTGCGACTCAAAGGAAGAAATTAGGATTTTTTAACTCTAGTATTTGTGTACTTCCACATATGCTCAGTGTTTTATCCCTGTAAGTAAGCCAGTACTTAGAACCTTCCTAAAGACATTCAGCAGAAATTGGTTAAGTAGAGAAAATGATGTGCTCTCATTTCTTTCTGACAGCACCAGAAAAGAGAGATGAAGACACATGCGGTAGGTTACTTGGTCACTGTTGATAAATAGTCTTGAGTTCCACTAAAATGCCATAGGCATGAATGTTCTTCTCTTCTCTTCTACTGATGTACAGAGATCTTCAGAAAATAGGGGTGTTTCTTGGTTTCAGGGGCCTTCCTTTCATAGACTAGGTCTGCATTTTGACTGGCGTTCCTCTTATTTCATTGCAGAGACTTAGCAGATCTATGGAATATTTTTGAGTTGACTTGTTTTGTCAAAGGTGACAGTACTCTTGTGCTGTAATATATATACCAGTTTGTGGCATTTCTGTGTATTAAGTCAGACTTTACCCAGGAGTTGCAAGCTTTTTGTCATGTGAAATAGCTATCATTACTGTAACAGTCTTATGTTAGCAGCTTATTTCTTGCTCACTTTCAATTCTTGGAGTTGATGTAACCTTTTCCATAAAACACAAGTTACATCCTTTTGTATGCAGTCTGAAAACTGAAATGCTAGAACCTTCAGAAGACTTCTATTCCCTGACTTCATGCTGTTGCAGAGGATACTGATACAAGGCCTAGCAAAAAGGAGTAATGAATATCTCTTCTGCTTGTTAGGCAAAATGAATGTTGGAAAGCAGGTTGAATGGGATTATATTAAGCACAGAAGCCCAGTTCTTTTTTCTAATGGGATGGAGGAAATCTATCTTGCTTATGCATCAATCATTCGAGTCCCGCTGAAGCTAGTAATGTCAGAAATCATTCAGGGTTTTTTTTTTTTCTAGCTTAGTTTTCAGCCTGATCCAGGTTGCCCAGTCTAGTTTGTAGAGTGATTATGTGAATTTTGTACTGATTTGAGGGGGAAAACGTGTGAAGAGCAAGGCAGCTTCTTTCAGTAGTGTGCTTGCTGAGTGATGTAACTGCAGTCAAGAATGTGCAGCCTTATTACACAAATCTGCTAAACCTTCTGCAAAGAGGCTGAAGGCTCAATTCACTTTTACGGAAAACAAATACTTCAGATGCTTCATTATTTTTCCAGGCTCAGAGTAGAAAGAAGGCACCAAGTTATATTACCTGGCTTTTGTTTTGTAAAGAGTTTTTCAGTGGTCTAGTTCTGCACTATGCTATTTCTTACCAGAAAAGCTACTGCAATTCAGCATGTCTGACTGATTTAGTAGAGCTTTGTTGAATCTTGTAGTTTCAGTGCTTATTTAACTGCCTAAGTTTTGGAAACCAAAATCACTAATGTCCTCTGCCCACACGTGTAGAGATTAATATCACATGTCTTGACTTTTGTTCAATTGTAGCAGTTCTATAGCTTATTAATATTCAGTACATTTTAAAATATGCTGCTTTGGTGCTAAAGAAAGATTCAGCCTAGAATTTCTGAAATCTTAAGGTGGGCCTTCGCTAATTGTTTGAGGAGGGGAAAAATACTCATTATGAAGCCCACAGAATAGCTACTTGTACCGCAGTATACTTGCTTATGTATAAATAATGTCAGTATATCAATGGCATTGGCTTAGTGAAGGTAGTCTGTTTAATTTTAGGAAAAGAATTGTGCATGTAGGACTCTAACTTTCAGAATGGATCAGAAATAGCTCATGCTATACAATAGGTGACATAAATTCCTTTGCCTGTGCTGCAGGTGGTGTGTTCCTGCGAAGTGACAAGCCAGCATATTTGCATTTTTGGAACAGACTTAAAGTTAGGCTGGAGATAGAGGAGGAGGAGGGAAGTTTGTTCTCATGTCAAATGTTTGCTTACCCCAGCAAAAAGCTTGCCCAACTACTATCATGGAAAACAGAGGCTTCCGCAAACTCGTAAAGGATCAATAGGTTTGCTCAGTGAAGGCTTTAAATGTGCTGAGCCTGCTCCTAACCCAGCCTGCAGCAATGCTGTTGCCACAGTGTTGAAATGTTCCATCCAAAGGCTGGCTGCATTGACTCCTGTTGCTGCTCTTGGCTTTGGGGTGGCTTTCAAAAAGTGGCTTTTCTTTTGCTTGGCTTTGTTTCTTTGAAGTCAGACAATAACATTGGAAGTAGACACTGCTCAACACTGTACCTATGAGTGTGTAGATAATAGGCAAAAAAAAAGTCTTTTTTTTCCAATAAGGTGAGGTTACAAAGTGGTAACACGGAGGAATGTTGATGTCTCATGGTAGACAAAAGTGTCAATTAAATATATTTCATTTTGAAGGGGGACCCTGAAGATGTACTTGAAGTTCCAATCCCTGAATCAATAAGTGGCAGTGTTTCAGTTGGAAGTCTGAGTATTGCTTTACAAGATGATGACAGAAATGAAGTAAGCGAGTTGTCAGCTTCTTCCACTAATGAATCTGTATTGCAATGTACTAGTTTAAAAGAGGACGCAGGTGAAACCACAGCATTACTTGGTGAGTAATAATTCAGTTTATCACTTGACAATTCTTAATGCCGCTCATGGTATTAGAAGAAGCCATTCTTTAAGTGATGTTAGTAGTGTTAGTATTGCACTGCAGACCAGACTGAGTGGTGTCACTTAATACTGATGTTCAGAAAATACAAGCAGGTAGATTTCGAGGGAATCCTATTGAGCTGGAGAAGGTTGGTCTTGAAAGGAGGAAAAAAAAAAAAAGACATAAACGGTGTTTTAGGAGGATTATTTACACAGAGAATCTTGAGATCCTTAAGTATATATGAATTTTGTTGCTAGAGTTCAGATTAATGTAAGATAAAATAACTTAAAATGGTAAATCAACAAACAATTTTTTTCTTCTAATTCCTGGCTTCTAGATGTGGATGTCAGTAATAACCGTCATGGAGAACATCTATCTAATGGAAATTCCCACTGAACTGCTTCATGGAAGATATCTTGAATAGACTGTTGAAGAACTATTATTTTTTATTTAATTAGTATGGACTTTTGTCTAGTTAATGGAAAAAAATAACAATGTAAATTATTTTACCTTTCAAACTTTTCTAGCTGGTGTTCCAAAAGGGCTAATAACTAAGAATTTTGTACACAGGAGGATTTTATAAAATCTCCTCTGGATGTCTCATCCTAGAAAAAAGATGCAATAACCCTTTTTCTGTAAGCATTGTTACAATGTCATTGTGTTCCAGAGGGCTGTAACAAAGATGAAGACTAGGCAGTGAAAACAATGTAGAATGTCTAACGGATAAATATTTTGGATGCACTATTTATGTTCAGTATGTACACATGGAGAACACTTACAAGACTACAACTATTAAAAGGTTCTGAAAGTTCTGTTCTGTTGTAACTGGAGATGGATATTCTTAGAAAAGACATAACCTAACCTTGAAGGAATCCAATAACTTCATGGATAAGTTGCATATCCTTTTTTGTGTTGGAAAAAATTGCTAGTTGCAACTTTCCTTACACATAACAAATACTAATTTGATCTTGTAATGTGTTCTACTCGGAGTGGATGCTGAGAGAAATGGAGGCTTTCTCCATCTTGCTCGCTTTTATACTGAATTTGGCAGTAATAGGTTGTGCTAGGTGGTCTTCACGTGCTGAGCATGTAGACTTATTTAGATATATGCACACTGGTAACCTCTTTCAATCTTCAGCTCAGTAGAACAGAGGTAAAGGGCTAATTATGGCTAAAATATATTTATTAGTCTATTTATAAGAATTTACTTAATTCCTTCTTACTCCTGCTCCCATCCTGTCCCACTTCGTTATGTACAAATTGAAGATGTTTCTTAGGATCTACAAAGTTTGAATTTTTTTTTTGGTTTGTTGGTTTTTGCTTTTCCTTTGTATAGAGATGCTGGAATTCTTCTCTTGGATATTCCACACTAGGAGTTTTGACTGGGTTTGCCATTAGCTTTTATTCCTTTCTTTTAGATTAGCAGTATTGTGCCTTATAGTAAAATACTTAAGAAACCTGAAGCATCTGAGAGTAAATATAAACCCTGGCATCTCCCATTATGACCTCTTATCCAAATATTTATATACTGTAAGTGGTATAAGGAATTGCTAAACTGTTTTGTAAAGAAATATGTATATTTAAAACACTACTTATTAGGAGTGTTAAGTGAATTGTTTAGAATTTTAGCATTGTCATGTTAGAAATAATATGCTACATTCCTCAATTTTCTTTTGTAAAGCTGTTACTACAGATTGCTTAAAACAGTGTCTTTTACTAGACATTTGTTTCAGAGTGCATTTTGTTTTTAAAATGTATATTTGGAATGTTTTTAAGAAAATATGCAATTCTTTTTCTAACTTATATTGAGCTTCAATAGAAGCAATAACTTTTTAATTTTAGAATGAATGTTCCAGAAATGACAGAGGTTTCAGCTGGGGAAATATAATCTGAACTTCTACTTTGCAGAGCAGATGTTTCACCCTAAATTTCCTTCAAAATATTCCTTTTAATGCCTACTTTAAAGAAAAAATAAATCTGCCTCTTCCCGGTAGGAGTGTAACTTTTAGGTTTACTGGAAAATTGTCAGGTTGTCGTTCTGATGTCACCAGCAGGTGCAAGTTTCTGTGATGCCTTTATCTTACAAGAAGCACATGAGAATGGAATATGACTGACCAATCATCTCCAAAACTGAACCAATAAAGAAACAACCCACAACTAAACCAAACAACGTATAGGGACGTTTATGTCTCCAAAAGAAGCTTATCAACACTTCCAGAACTGCCTTTTAAACTGTCTCTTCAATATTAAAATCTAAGTCTTCTCCCTCTTCCTTAACACAAAACTGAACATTGATGTAGTAAATGTTGAGAGGGTTTAAATTCTAGCTCAAAGAGGAACCAAAAGGCGTTATCAAGAGAAGTCTTGTCAGTCTGTGGATTGTGTCTTGCTGTTCCTGCAGCGCAATATTCATGCTGGAGGGGAGAAATGTGGTAAGCACTTCAACTTTTGTCTAATACCTATAAAACCAAAAGCTTTTCTTAAGAATCAAAGCTGAGATCTGGCAGAACGCTGGAAGAAAAGCTAAAGAACCTGCAAATTGAAAAGTGAGCTTATAAAATGTGAAGTGTAAGTAATACTACTGACTTGGAAAGATATCCGAGTATGAAGATTCCTGGAGTACGTTTCTAATGCTAGCGCTATACTGGGTTCCTTTCAGCCTTTCACAAGCGTAGTAACAGTTGGTTCAGCTGAATTGGTTTGCAGGGAGTTCATCTTTGATATAGTTAGGTCTCGTAAGGCCAGCTGCGCTGCTGAGGAATGATGACAATAAAAGGCCGAATTGCAGTGCCTCCAGCAAGCAGTTTGCTCTCCTTGGAAGCACGATGACAAAAGTCTCCTGAAGCGAATCATTAGTCTGACCTCAGTCAAAAAGCTGATGTGCATTAGCAAAAAGCAGTAGGTTAAAAAAGTACAGGACAGGAAAGAGACAATCTATGGAGCTTAAAACAATAGCAAGAGAGGATTAGAAACATGAAGCTTGTCACCTACTGTTATAACTCAAATTGATTACTTTTTGAGTAAATGGTTGTAAGCAGCTCTAGGTAAATACAGGTTCTCAGATTTTGCTGATCTGGATCAAACTGGTATTTCTAGTTTCTAGCACTTTAACTACCAAAAGTTTATATGAAGGTCAGAACTAATGAGTCTTTCCCTGCTATGAGTGTGTTTTTTTTTTTTTTTTTTTTTTGCGGGATAGGTGTCTTGTGACTCCTTTCCCTACCACTTGAAGAACCTTTAATCTGCTTCTGCTTAGGCTATGGCCTGCCTGATGTGGGAGCTGATGCTATATGTGTTGTGGGTTCCTCCTAGCCCAACCTTTTTCTATTTCTAGCTGTGTGTTTTTCATAAAATGTGCAGGAACTTGTCTGAGACCTCTGTCTGTCATATTTTGCTGAAATCGGGCAAAGGGTTTCTTACTAGAGGTGTTCATGTGGTAGGATTATACAAAGCTGAAGCATGGTGCCCACATGAAGCGGACAGCCCGTCAATGGAGATGTTGAATAAATCAGTTGGGGAAAATCCCTAACCAGGACTAGGGGGTGTCGTTGTTGTAGAATGAGTTTTGTTAGTATTGTGCTCATTGGCATGGCTTCCTTAGTTCTGGTGTTACTGTTAGGGAGAAAATTTGTGAAGTTCAAGTGATTTTTTTTTTTTTAATTATTATTTTTTTTATTTAAAAAGGAGCTATGCTCATCTCAAGGTGGACTAGTGTTTAAAGTGAGACTGGAGGCCCTCTTTGTTCAGAAAACGTAGTTTATTAATAATAGTCTATGAATGCCAAGTTAGAGCATAAATTTGATAGTAAATAACTTTAAACTAGCTTCAACTTTCAGACTTGATAGCAAGCAACCGTAAACCTTTCAGGTCTAAATGCCTGTTAATAGTGCATTTAATTACCTGCAGTACCAATTTAACTAGAAAATTTGAACTTTCTTTTACTAACTACACTGAATTCTTCTTTGGCTCTAAGCAATGCTTAGGGGAGGTTCTTTGCATGTACCAGGAAAGTTTGATTAGATAGCAGTAACTCCTTCCCCCTGCCCCTCACCCCCCTGGGTATGCGAATGTAGTCCAGTAACCTGTTGCCAGTAATTAGTGCTAGATTCTGGAGGTGTGCCAGAGGAGTTGCAGGATAATTTAACTACAGTGAGAATGCTTTTAATCTATGCCGACTTAATAAATTGGGCACTGGTATATTCCTGCCAAAGCTGGGCTGTTACGCTTTGGGAATTCCGGTCCTATGCCAGGGCGTAACTGGCACAGAGAAACACCATTGTCAAACACCCAAACACTTTGTCAAACATGCAAAGACCTTTTTTTTTTTTTTCTTTTTTTTTAATCACTTGATAAAGTAGTGGTTGTCCTGGTTTTCTGCCCTGCCTGCTAAGCTTTCTCTAAGGCTAGCCAGTAGTAGTTCTGACTAGCAGTGGGAGGGGGGAGCCCAGCAAGTGTGTAGCAATGGTTACCCTGCTTTCTGTGCCCTTGTGGTTCAGCGGGTGTCTGAGGCAGAGGCAGTATCTACACTGGCAGGTTTTGATGAGCTTGACCAGAAGTGAAAAGTGTTGGGCTTGCATTATGATGGCTACAAATAGCACACAACACGTTGGGCTGATTATTTAGCTGCCCCATTAAAGCCAACTTTTCTTGCCTAGACATGCAACTACTGTTAGCAATACCAACTCTACTTTGAAGTATACACCAGTAGGTTAAGAATGGCATTCTGAATTTGTGGAATATTTTTTTGGTTGTTGCCACAATGTGTAATAAAACCATGTCTTTGTTATATGTCAACATCCCAAGTGTTGGTAAAACTGAGAGCTCCTGCTCCACAGAGCCCTTAGCACCCTGAATTGAGCCAGTAATGATGATGTTGTGGCAATGGCTAGGTGGGTATTTTGTCTGCTTTTTGGGGGAGGGAGTTAGTTTTTTGGGTTGGTGGTTTGGGTTGTTTTGGGTTTTTTTGATTGGAGAGGTTGCATGTGTAGTTTTCATGGGTTTGGTTTGAATTGATTTTGAATGCGGTGTTTCTGTGCTGGATGGATGAAGATCCTGAGATCAGTAAGAATGTACGGGCTCTGCAGCTGTACAAGGAGAGGCAGAACTCAGATCTGGTAGAGGAGTCAGCTGGCAATATCTCAATGGGGTTAGACTGAAAGGAGTGGAGCTGTTGGTGTTTGCTGCTGGGTGAATCAAATTGTGTTGGCAGCTTGACAAGAGACCATTCTCTTTGTATGTCTCCCTTCAGCCACCAGGCTGGGTGAGACTTCACACAGTGGCTCAGAGACCAACTGAATAGCTTGCTGTTAGAAGAAGAGATAGAGTGCTCCTCTCTGGTTTTCCTTTTCTGCTCTATTTACTTTCCTCTGTCTTACATTCAGATGAAAAGTATGTGATGAACTAATTCGGTTTAAGTGGCAGAAAATTAAATCTGTCAAAGCTGTGTTTTGACAAACTAGGAAACTGAATATCTTTACTGTGCAATTAACTGAGTTTTAGAGCCAGGCTAAGGGGATGAGGAGTTGGGGTGGAGGAGGGAAGAGCAAGAATCTCCCCTTGGGTAAGCTGAAGAGATGCGGTTTTATAATAGGGCCATGGTGAATTACAATTCCTGAAATTGAAGATAGCAGCAGCAGATATATCTCTATATAGAGAGAGATTGTATATAGATATATTTTAACCAGAATGGCTGTAAAAATTGTTCATGTCTTCCATCCTCAAGACTGATCTTTACTAGATGTGTTCTTTTCTCTCATAGGTGATACGTGAAGATTTGGGAATTGGAATTGTAGATTAAACATGCACAAATCAAGCTGAAGGCTTTTTTTGGTTTTGTTCAGTATGAGTCCTGATCTCTCTCCTCGGATATCCTGCTGTATTGCAAAACTTGATTTGAGAAAGTTTTAAAAGTAGAATGTCTCTATAATTGCATGTGTTTGTGTGAAGAATGCATTGCCTGGAAAATGTCTGCTATGCTTCCATTGGACCTGAAGCTACTTTTCACCATCTAAAACGTGGTAATGATACCGCATTTTTAAATGACCATATCCTCCTTAATTCAGAAGAGCAAAATAATTTGGGTTTCCATCATTCTGTTAGTCTGAAGCTTAAGTCCAAAACTTCAAAGCCAATTACTTTTACTATAAACATAACTGCAGAGAACTATTTGGACTTGCCAGTCTGTCAACAGCTACTCACAGTTGACTGTTGTCTGTGGTAACCTCGTACTAACTTGGTTGCATTGTTTGGATTAAGCACTGGGCTATGTCTTTTCCATTGTGTATGTACAACTGTAAGAATGTCAAGTTATGCATTGTTGTTGTAACTTAATGGCTAGAAGCTCAAATTCCATAATAAATTATACAGACCTATTAAAAAGCAATGTCTGAGAAGCTGGAGGGTTTTGTTTTCTTTGCTGCACTTGCTTAAAGTAGCACAGCACAAAACAAGCTTAACTTTTCTGCATGTTGTAGAGTTTTTCTCCGTATAACCAATACGTGGATATAGTGGATTAACCTTGGTTGGCTGCTAGATGCCCACCCAGTTGCTCTCACTCCCCCTCCTCCATAAGACAGGGGAAGACATTAAGATTAAAAAACTCAGGGGTCAAGATACCATCACAGGCAAAACAGACTTGATGAAGATTAATTTTAATTTATTGCCATTTAAAAATAGAGCAGGATAGTGGGAAACAAGAACAAAACTAAAGCCAACTTTTCTTTCTCTCTCTCCTTTTCTCTCTCTTTCTCTCTCTCTGCTCACATTTACTCCTTCACCCCTGACTCCTCTCCATCTCTCTCCCCTGTGAGCAGGGCGAAAGAGGGTTGGGGTCAGTGTGTAACATTTGGTCTCTGCTGTTCCTTCTTTACACCGTTCTGAGGGGGGTGTGGGGTGATGACCCTCCTGTGGGGTGCAGTTCTAAAAGGAACTGCTCTAATGTGGATCCTCTCCATGGGGTATATGGAGGTATCACAGAGGTGCCCCCAGCCTGGCTGAGGGGCTCACCTGCAGCAGTTCATATGGGCTGGGTCTGGCACAGGGCAGCCTCAGCCTCTCCTCAGAGGCAACCTGGCTACTGCAACCTTGCCCTATAAACCAAACACAGTAGGGAATGTGGGCAAGTTCCCTCATCACAAGCAAATACAGCAAGTTCAGTAACAAGTTTGAGTGTTTTCATCAACATACAGGGCTCTGAAATTAATAGACTGTGCCCATTTCCCAAGTAAAGAAATATATTGCCAGAGCACCTGTGATAAAAATCTTAAGACTGTTTCTTGATAATTTTTATGTTTACAGGACAAATCCAGGGTATTTATATAAGTCAGTACAACTCAAGCAAATACTGTGAAGAAGTAGGCTTTTGCTGTAATATCACAGTAGCAGCCCAAATATTTGGGTTTTTTTTTTTTTGCAACGCTTAAATTCTTTTAAAGTAACCCTGTAAATCATAAGGTAGATTGCACTTTTCTGATGGAGTCATTACTTTGTCATAAGCTGTAGTACCCAGTTCCAAAAAAAAAGCTTAGTCTATGGGAAGGTGTTTTAACCATGTTTTTCTAGATAATCAAATTGTACTTCAACTTTAGTAGATGTAATGCACAAAGGTACAAGTTTAGGGCAACTGTTGCTGCCAACAGTGACTTAGAACAAATGTCTTGAGTTTTAGAAGGAATGTCTAGAATTGGAACAAATCTTAAGTAAGTGCTACTTTAGTTGGCCTAATATATCTTAGCTCTGGGAAGGTGGACAACTCTAACCCCTAATGACTGGAGAACAACTTCTCACAGGACTTCTTACTAAAAGATTATGCTGCATGAAATGCGAGATCAATGGGCTTTTCAGTCCAAGCAATTTAGCAACTTAAATTACTTGGAAAGAGAGAGCCAAAAGACAGTTTTGACCTTGCATTATTGATTTTGTACTTCATAAAAATTTGAGAAGCAGATGCAGATTTAAACCAGCTTTCATTTATCAAGCAGCATTAAATCAGAACTAGCCCCTTTTTCAAGTTATTTTGCTATTCAGCTTCAGGGCTTAAATAACAGCACCTATTCTACTATCAGCTTAAAATAATACTTCAGCAGACTCCTTCCCCCCTTTCTGCAACACCCTGGCCTTGCTAACACCCAAGTGGTACTCAAACTATATGCTTTAGAAAGAAGAAGCTGTTTTAATTTTGGTAGCCACAGAGCAATGGCCTACGTGCATTTTGAATTAAGAGGCTCATGACCTGGATTTTTATGGAAAAAAATGGGACCATCTTTCCTCAGTGAAACATTCTTACAAGCATGAAATAGCTGTGGTACTTCAACTACTGCTGGTATGAGGCCAGTAGTCTAGAAAGATTCAATGATCTTGAAAAGACAGCAGCACTCTGAGCCTACAGCACCCAAAGCTTCATTTCTGCCGTATGAAAATAAGCCCTTAAGTTCTTCTAGACTTTTCCCTTACTCACTGAAAACAGCATGGATCATTTCTTTACATAGTAAAGAAAGGGCAGACAGGAACTGAAGTTACTTACCTTGATACAAGTTGACTTTAGTTCTTCACAAAAAAGTTTTGGACCCAGAGACAGCAAGTGCCAGATGAATACTTAAATTTGCCATGAAGTACTAAGTAGCATTTACATTCTCTCTGGAATTAGTCTCTAGTGCAGGATATGCATATGACATACAGACTTTAACCCATCATCAAAAAGAGCAGAAGTGTAAGGCCTAACACATTTCATGAACTCAAGCATGTGTATCAGAAAAAGCATTATTTATTGTTCAAATGCACAAAATGCTATTTATAGTGTATTACATCATTAATACAGTGATTTAAGTTTAAAATATACAATTAATTGGTATAGAATACTGGTGGGATGGGGTTGTTGTTGTGGGTTTTGTTTTTTTTTGCCAGTGGCACAGTGGTTTTATTTTGATGTTTTTGTCTCTGATGGATTTTCCCCAGTGTCTAGTGTCTTCAGCAATCTGAAAAGGCCAGCTGCTTCTCGTATCCGACTGAACTCAATACAGAACGCTTGTACTTCTATAAACAAGTCCTGTACATTAATAATTTTGTTTCTGATTAAAGACTGAAGAAAGACACAAACCAGACGTACCAGGCGGTTCTGCAAGAGAAGAGATACAAATAAATGTTTGCAACCAAGTCAGTTAAAGGACAGTTGGCCTTCAGCAGCACAACTGAGGCATTTCAGGAGCAGTTCAGCTCCAGCAGTAATCTTGTTCCCAAGCTCTGACCACGCTGCCCCTGCTCTTCCGTCTCCCATACTGCTACTGTATTTAAAAAATTGACTCTTCTGCTTTATAGTAGTGTACTTCTGGATACAGGCACTTTCTCAAGATTAGATCCACCTCCACACTGTACTTAATGTCTTTATTGTGTAATCCCTGAAGTCAGAGAGAAGGGATCATAGCTTTAGATGATGTCATCACTAGGGTCTTGCTTAGTCTTTTCTTCTACAAGAATACGATAAAGAAAAGTGAACAAGCTTCAAATCTCAAAATTCCCCAGTCACCACATGATTAGGGCACTCCAAATGGGAAGTGACAGCAATGGAACCGATTCCAAACTTGCTTCATGGGAAGTGCGCTATTGCTGAATTAGCTCATGTCCCTCTTGTTCTATCTTAGAAAGAAAGACAGTACCAGGGACACCTAATCCAAGAACATGCCTCAGAGCTCATGGGTCACTTCCTGCCTGTTCCAGTGAAAAGACAGGATGGCAGAAGTGTTCCTCCTTCCTAAGGGCTGCTTGGGTAACACCTTGAAGAGCACACTGGGAGTTGGAAGGGGAGACCTAGGAACCAGCACTTACACAACTTGTCATACACAGATCCAGTCACTAACCATCTGCTTTGTATAAAGCAGTATATTGTACTCTATAGACTATATAGTATGTGTATATATATATAGTATACACACACTATGTAGTACTGTATAAAGTACATTCTTCCTCAAGGACAAAAAGCAGATCTTACTTTATCATTAAAGTGGTCTCATAGTTCACATTGTGAGAAAGGGTTGAACCCAAGCCGTTCTCTAAAAGCAACTATATACATGAACAATTATCAGACAGAACTGAGGGGACGCGATACCTTACTTTCAGACTTGAATCATCTAATTATACTTTGGATACTTAATCTATCAACTATGTTTACCAGAATTGAGCTTACTACTGCAAAATTTGCTACTTATACCAAGAGAATTCAGAAACTGAACAAGTTATTTCTTTCACTGCAATCAAAAGGCATCACATGTAACAAATTCGTGTGGCAGAGAAAACAACAGTAACTTTAATAATTGAGGAACTTGAAACTCAGTACAGAAGTACAAACGCAAGATGCTGGCTGACTCCCAATCTTGGAGGATTGTGCCTCTTTTACTTCTAATAGGAGTGGTTTTGTACTGTGCTTTTCAAACAAAACCTCGTGTCTCAGTTGCTGTGCGGCCTCATATGCAATATTAACAAATGTTAGATCTCACGAGGTTTGCATGCTACTTGGCGATCAGTAGGTGTTCCTTGACACTGTTTCCCTTTTTTGTCCCCAGTGTGCCTCAAGTACAGCTGCTGTGTGCTCTCGGCAGCCCTCCTGAGTGCATTGTCTCCCATCTGTGGACACACTCTCAGCTACAGCCCAGCTCTGCTGGTATTTTCCTATTCAGCTACCAAGTGGAATGGGCACAGCTATTCAGCGGGTCACAGACCAAGCCACCCATGTATATCTGGCAGAGTCCCAAAGCAGAGAAACACAAGCAGCCACCAAAAAGATAACAGATAGTCATCATCTGGAAGGGTTGAGAACGAGACAGAGAGGGTTTTGCTGCTATCTAAAAGCCACATTGCACCCGTATCCTGTGTACTGCATCCAATTTTTGTCTCTGCAGCTTAAGGATATAGTAGAGCTACAGAAGGACACCAAAAAAGGTAAAGGAACAGCTGCCTTGCTGCAAGAGACTGAAGAGGTTACACTCCTTCAGTACTGAAAGGAAAAAGCTGAGGCAGGACTTGGTCAAGATTCACAAAGCCTTGGATAAACTGAACACAAAGCTGTTTTTCACCAATGATGTAACCTAGGAAACAAGATCTACCAGGCAGTTGGTAAAACCAACAGATTGATTTAGGATAGAAAGAAGTACCTTGCACAGCATGTAGACAACCTTGTGTGCCAAAGGTGTAGAAACCTCCACAGGGGGTAAAGATCCTTGAAGTGGCTACTGTTTGGAGGCTGGTACTGAGGAAGTATGACAGGCTTAGGAAGTGAAGAGTATGGTGTTAAGAAGAAAATAGAAGGTTTTTAGGTCTTTGAGGAGATCCACAAGCTGTTGTAGGTTGGCAGTAATCCTGATTGAAGGGCAAGAATTCCACGTGTTTTGTAACATCACCTCAAACGTTTGGAAGTAGGGGGTACACTTGTGCAGAAAAGAAACTTGAAGCTTAAAACTAAGTAGAATGCAAACAACTTGTACTGGGGGTGAAGAAAAGGCACATTGAGTGACAGATAAACCTTTTGCAGGTAAGAACTTGAGTCACATAAAACTGCAGTTTTGCTAGGGAGAAGTGTATTATGTCTACAGAAAAGTAGGGAACAGTAGTTACTTGTGAAGTCTTGTAAAAAGGTGAAGAAACATCTGTTAAACACGATAAAGAACTGCATAGGAAAAACGGACAAATGTGCCTTTGAAATAAAGAAGCAGTAAGACAGAGTAACTTAATGCTATCAGTCTTATAAAATCTCAACACATTACACAGAGCAATATATGGGATCCTTTTTCCTAACCAATTTACTAAAGTACTCACCTGCATATATTTGTCTTTAATCTGTTCACAGGTGGAGATACAGTTGGAGATATAAAGATGAATAAATTCAGGTGGGAGATCAACTGCAGTAGTAAGCCTGTTCAAATTAAAAATATCCAATGGTTTATGAAGCCAAAAATCTAGTCATTCCATTGCAAAACAGACAAGTTACACCTGTGATATTAGTTTATTCTCAGTCATATAATACAGAGCTGATTTCTGACAGCTTCCACAGATACACTTCTAGACATTTTAAATGTCTTCATTACAAGTCCAATACTTTTTAAAACTCTGACACAGTACAGAAGCCAAGTTAGATTGGGTTCCTGTATATAAGATATCTACAAACCTTTGCTATATACTACACAAATGAGTCAATGGTACTGGTTTCTAATTTACAATGAAGCCCCCAAGCTGAGTATGAAGATTCCTCTGCAATAAGAGCTGCAATACAATGTTACTTATTCATATTTGCATTTCAGGTAGTAAATCTAGATGCTGAACTCCTTCCTTAAGCACACAACCAGAATAACTCCTTGTTGCATCAAAAGATCAGTTTCCTTAGTTCCTTCAGACTGAAGTTTTATTCCTAGGAACTGAAATGATATGAATACCTGGAGCTCAAATACTGGAGACCCTGAATAGATGAAAGTGTTAACTAGAGATTAATGATGCACAGTAATCTCAGAAGCTTCTTACTACAGAAGAATTGGAGAACTATTGTATCAAAGAATGGTATTAGTGTATTTTTAAGGGTTAGCAACAAAGCACACCTATTTGTGGTTTAATACTGGCTACTACAGTATTTGAGCTGCCGCTGTTTCTTACCTGAAAAAGGGATACAGCCCTCAAGGTTTAGGTAACAGCATACTTTAAATGTACAGCTGCCATGACATTACAACAGAATTTGACCAAAGTAACTCTAATCACAGTCCTATCTCAAGTAGTGAGAGTGGGGGGGCAACAGGGAAAATAGTGCATGTTTTAGACATTTCAGCTTCAAGTTTTTGTCTTATTTCACTTAAAAATTTAGTGTCTCCCTGTTTGCATTGACAGTCATTTTGCAATTTAGAGAAGTTGTTCCTGTGGTAGTTACACTGTGAGAGAACCAGCATGCCTGACTGGTGGTAGCTATCCTGGACAGGAGTAAAAGCTCTTTTCTTACTACTATTTCTCCACATCGTGATCATTAGCCCAACTTCAGGGCAGTAACTGCTGTTAGTCTGCACCAGTAGGGAGGGACTTATTTCAGAAATAAAACGTTTCTTTCCTCAAATGGTATTTAAGGTACAGTTCAACTCTGCTACAAAAGGGACTGCAGAACAAGGCTGATTTGGGAGTTCACCTTCAGTGATTGCCAAGAAATGGAAGAAAGTGGGAAAGATGTACTTTTGTAGTTTGTGGGGATCAGCTGTCTGAGATGTTTTCCCACTGAAGGGCCTAGTGTTCCGTTAAGAAAATGGCTTGTACCTATATGCAGAAGTTATTCCTAACAAGGGCAGGGTGTGCACGTAAAGCAGGATAGTTATTTAACAATACCACCTTTTGTTCACTTAAGCCACATCAAGAATGCAAGTTGCATTTAAGCAGATTAGCCGTGTGGCATTCACTTTTTGTTGAGGATTCTCACAGTAACTGCCCTTTGTCCCACTGTGTCCTCTATCTTCCACACAAGCACACCTCAAGAAGGATCAAAATTAACACTTCCGGATGTCCTAATAAGACAGAGCTGCTACCTCAGTTGAAAGAGAAGCCAGAGATGAGGCTGGTTTTTAAGCTATAAGAAGAGAACACGAATTCTTCATCAGGAAGAAGTGGATTGTGACCCATTGGAGTGACAGGCACTACAGTGACAAAACCATACACGTCTAGTAACCAGTCATTTTGCAAGTCAGTAACTAAACTTGCAGCTTCCTGGGACGTAGGACATATATTTGCTAGTGAAATTTATCTATTAACCAGGAACCTGATTGTCTGAATAAAACTTTAGGCATACTATAGATTACAGTGACAGACTCCCTTAAGTGCTAACCATTTTAAATAATGTTTTGTTTTGAGCTGAACATATCACACAGGTTGATGAAACGATTTTCTAATAATTATCAACACCAGTTGAAGTTATTCACCATACAATATGTATTCTTTTCAAAGTAGAAACACTTTGCTTAATACTAAAGTATTAAGTATGTACTAATGTATACTAAAGTATATATATATTTATTTATACATATGTATACTAATGTAATACTAAAGTATAAAGTATGTACTAATAGTAAAGTAGTGTTTTCTTTGAATAAGCCTCTCTATTCTTGGAGGAGGGACTGAAAGATTAACTAGCATAGCGCCTGTGCAAGAAATGTGCTTTTTACCATACCTAATATGGTATAAGTAATTAATAGAAAATTATAGTAATGTTAATTAAAACAAAATATTTAATTACTAAAAATATAAATAATTAATAGAAAATGTAATATATATGCCTTTGCCACCACATCTTTCTGCTGGGAAATTGTGGAGTTTTTTTTCCTGTTAAGTTGCAGTTTTGCTACTGCTAGTAGGAAGCTGCTAACATTACAGTAATATTTTAAAATAGCACTGCTGTAAAAAGGAACTTAAAAATTGGCAGTGTTCTCTGAACTTCACACTAAAGATGTTTGAGAGGTTCAATTCTTTATTACCAACCCACAGTTATTTTAGAAACTTAGTCTGGACTAAAATAAGACGTTTTTTCCTTTAACTACAGACGCCACCAATAAGGAACTATACGAAAAGCGAGTAAAGTCTTTATGCAATAAACAGAGGGTCCAGTAGTGGTAGAAAGCAATGAATCCACAGCACTCTCTTCCTCTGCAGGATTAATCAGAACACACTAAGTCTTATTATTAAAAGAGTATTAAAAAATACAAAACAAACAGCATAGAGAAATTGAGAAAGGAATGATAGTTTGGTACTCTTTTCCTTTACTGTAATCCAACTAGTAATTTCTTCAATTCCTGTTACTTTTGGTACTCTTTAGAATGCATCCAAATACAGTTCTGTGGCCAGCCTCACAATCACTTAATAACTGTTAATTTATTTATTTTACATACTTAAGGAAACCACCTTAAATTTCAGATAGTACTCACCTATTTACAACTTCCATTGAATGTAAGGACATGTCCATGTTGACCAAGACAGAAAAGTACTCTGTTATCTGACTAGACTGCATCAGTTTCAGCAACATCTCTATAGCTACTAAAGGATTGTTTTCAACCAGGTCTGGCAATTTGGCAGGAGTGAGACCAATATGGTAAACGAGCTTGGGGTCCTTTTCCAGTTCTCCGAGGAGCTGTAAAGAAAAAGACTCAGGTTTTTTTTTTTCTTAACTATTCACATTACTGCTTGAAGAAACTGCTATAACACATCTAAGCTAAGGAGAATGATAACCCTTTAGATTTAGGCATCTTTGTTGGAAGACAGCGGAGGTATACTTTAAAATCTCTTCGCAAAGGCAACTGTGCTCATAAAACCTTTAATGAGGCATTTAGTAGTCTTTCATCAGTGGGCGGCAAGGAAGAGCAGAAAAAGAAACCACCACCATGAAAAGCTTCAGCCTTCTTTAGTTTCCTGTCCAACAGAAAGAAACCTCAATTTTGAGTTAATTGTTGTCAGAAAAAGTTCTGCAAATAAAGGATATTTTATAGTGCTAGCATAATGATTATCAAAAAGCCCACTGGAATCAGGGGTAATACTATCAAATTGATGAAAAAAAATATTGGTGTTGGCATTTCTGAAATAATTCCTGAAATTCTGAAATAATTCCTTATCAAAAGCTTCCACAGAAGCATGAACAACTTTGTTATAAGAAGGTTTCTCTATGCAGAAAAATATTGGTACCACTTATTGATTAACTGTAATCACATCCAGTCAGTGTTATGAAACTGAAAGATTTCTTCCTTATTCATAAAAACCCAAGTCAAAACTCTTGGTTTTTTACAATTTAAAGTCCTTGGAGTTGCCTTAATCTAAACATAGACCAATTAAAGTGATCTAAGTTTTTCTAAAATAAATTATTTTCTAACAGTTGTCTATTAACTCATGTTAGACAGAGAAGTGCATGATTCTTACCTGTGTTTGCTGTGGGGAAGTCAAAGGACTTTTAAAAGCTTTTGCCATGATTCTTTTTATCTCAACTCCAGTGCTGTTCTTCACACACATTGACTTATCCCACTGAATTGTGTGATCTGGCTCTATTGGATTTAGCCATGCCAATTCATCCTCACATATATGGAGTGGAGGTGGTGGTCGAATAAACTCTGGTCGAAAGTGACCTAAAATGGCAACAACGTGAGACTTCTTAAAGCTTCAGATATTCAGTTTTATATCAATGCAAAAAAATTACCCCAATCCCCCATTTCTTTAAGCTATTATAACACTGAGAACAACATTACCATCTTATTTGCCTCCCAGAAAAACATTTATTTCTGATTTTTAGTGATGCTGTTACATCAGCCTGTTTTTCCTCTTGATTCAGATCACTGAGTTACTGATTCTATGGTTTTTTTTGGTGTTCTTTTTTTTCCTTCCACAGTATTTTGCTTCCTTGGAAGGTGTTAACAGTCAATGCAAATCTTGGTGTAGAGGACTAAGATCTGAGAGGCATCAGACCCAACGTTTTAACCAATAGATGACATGAGTAACCACTTGAAGACAGGCCCCAGATTTTTAAGTCTGGAAGTGTGAACACTATGCAGTCTGATCTGGAGACAGCCTGACACAGTTTTGTACAGTTTCATTCCTCTTCACTCCCATTTCATACCTTGAAAATACTTCTGACTTACGTTACATTTTATCTGGGGAAGTATAACAACATAGCATGGCATGAGTCACAGAAACAAGAGATGTGAAAATGCACATACTTTCTATAGGAGGTTTTGGTCCACTCACTAAGGCTTCCGTGATCTGGGAGGCAACGGAGCTGTCAAAACCGGAGTTGGAAGAATCTGGGTCAGGATCGCTGAGAATGCTGGGGAAGCTGGCCTTGCTCTGTGTTGGCAACTCGGACTGACGTTCTGAAAGAAGGCCAGTTCATAATATTAAAGCATAAAATTGAAACAGAGATGCCTGGAATACTAAAAGTAGTGAGAAACAATCAGCTTTAGAGGATAACTAGCTTAAAAAAAACCCCACAGATTATCATCAACATGAAATTTAGTACTGCATCAGGCAGCTAGTACTTGGAGTGCCAGTCGACAGGCAAGGGACAGTGGCATGCAGCAAGGACAAAGAAGAAATAGAAATTAATCTGAAACATAGCCTTGACTTTAGAAAAAGTAACTGATGTAATCTGCAACTAAAAGTACATTAGTAGGTTCACACGGTACTCCTGAAAGACTTCACACGCTGTATCTAGTTTTGCAATCGCTTCTTCTCAGAGCAGGGAAGTGAAAAAAATCTACACAGATACATTTACAATCTCCCCAATGATAACGGCCATACTAGAGCTGAAGTCAGCTACTCAAATTTATCCAAGACACTTCAGTGGCGTTGTGTAAGCTGCTTTTACATTTGCTGTCAAGCTACAGCAAATGCTTGCATGGAAAAAGATGGACTTCCACTGTTACGTGATTCTACATCGTCATTAAAGCAAACCTGAGAGGAGTTGAAAGTCCCTTTAAAGGCCAGATTACAGAACATAATCAAGTTACACAAAAATATTAAATTTAGTATATACAACTGAAGACTTAAAGAAACTGGCCAAAAAGAATCTATAGGGCTTCATATTTACATTCTTGGCTTTTTAGGTGTTCTGTCACAACTTATCACTCTTCTGTATCTAGAAACTTAATGTCTCGTTTTCTCTATTCTCTGCATTATTTTGAAAGATCATGTAAAAATGTAAAAGTTTAAGATACAGTCCTTCAATCCACTGGTTTTAGAAGCTTACATGAGCCCTTAGTTATATGCACTGAAGCTCAAAAGCTCACCCTCACCACTTCAAGAATTAGGGCTGGATAAACAGTTTCAGGTAAGCAGAAGCGAGAATTAGAACATGCTGATTTAACAGGAAAGAACACAGCATTTTGAATCAAGACATTTACATTTAAAAAAAAATGTATTCTGAAAATGATCCTTATGGAGCTAACTTTTTTTTTCTTTTTACAGGTAAAAAGAAACTTAGTTTGATTCCTAAAGGAAAGCTCTACAATGTATTACAATCTTAACTTTAACACACATCAATTACTCTTAGATCAAATGAGGCTTAGCAGCAGTTGCCAGAGAAAGTGACATTTTTGATACAGTAACACACCAGATTAGCAAAAACAAGTTACAGGGAGTGACAGAGGCTTGTATGAACATTCTGTAGACCAAAGGGAGATGAGAATAAAGCAAATTTTAATACTCATTCCCAAGATGCTCTATTCAAACACTCTACTTTTGGGGGGAAAAAGCCAAAACAAAAACCAAACAAAAAAAAAAAAAAAAAAAAAAGAAAAAAAGAAAAAAAGAAAATCACACCCAGAAAAAGCACCACAGTTGCAAGTGAATTGTCACAAGCTCAAGCTCAGAAGACGTGCCAAGTACTTTTTCCTCCCTTTACAGAAAAAGAATTGGTATAGATACACTGATTGAAAAAAACTAGTGCTTTCTAAATTATTTAAGTTGATTTTGCAGGTATATTCTAAAGCAATTAAAAATCATTGTGCTCTAAAAGGCCCCGAATTCATCTCAGGTACCACAATTTTGAAGGGCCACCAAGTCTTAAAAGTGTTAACATTGTATCTAAGCACCACAACACAAATATTTATGCACTGTCAGCAGCACAGCTTCATCCTGCATACCAAGTCATTAGGAGAAATATACTGAAAACTTCCAGAAAATTAACAAACCTTCATATCACACGATTACAATGAGCAAAAGGTTTATCTTTTAAGGGCATGAACAGAAAGTAGCCATTTATTCTGGGGAGCTACAGCAAGAAGTCTGAGAAAGACAGAATAAAGCTTTTTCAGATGTAGCTTTTGTTTTGTTACATAACTCCTACAACTGCTCGTAAGCAATTAATTATGCATGTTTACTGGATTATGTAAATAATGATAAAAGCACATCTTACAGGGCTTAATTTTGCAAAGCCCCACTAATGACTTTGTGCTGTACTTTAAACCATCAGTGTAGTCTTTTTTTTTTTTTTTAAAAAAAAAGGACAAATTAAAACATACAGGCTAAAGTACCCATCCACACAGCTACAATTTTGAGGTTCTCTGCATGTTTTATTTTTAATGAGAACTATTCAGAAGGCAAACACAGTACCAAGGGGAAAACAAATAAGTGAAAAAACTCCAGGTTTCTTTAAGGCATATGAGATGCCTTACTCTAAAAATCACAAGTTACCTGAAGTTTCACAAAATCTGAACTCACAAGAGTATTCTAGAAAACACAGACAGGATGAACAGAAGGCTTTGTTTCCCCCTTGAAGATATGTTAGGGTATGCAATTTGCATTTTCAAAAGATTCCACAGTCTGGAAATAGTCGCTAAGGAAGACACTAGAGGACATTTGTACACTGTGAATAAGGGACAGTATAGCACACCATAACAAGCCAGTGACAGATTCTACAGGCAAACAAACAAACCAATCAACAACAACAAAAAAAAACCAAAAAAAAACACCAACACAGAAAAAAACATGATATCAAGATACAACTGCCAGACAGAGAAAGCCTAGTTAGTGCCTGACCTCAGACGAGTAAATCACATTGTACAGATATAGAAGTGGGATGGTCAGTTTTCAAGTGAGCAGGTTTATTTGCATGTACCTAGGAAAAACCCACTATTTTTTGGCGTTCAAACTGGATCCTTGTTCCCAACAATATTTTCCATTTCAGATTAGCTCCAGATGTGACTCATCAGTCAACGTGATCAGAACAATCATGTTCCTGCTCCTTTTCTCCTGTCAAAGGATAAGCATCACATTGCTTTTCTTTTCAATTTAGTAGAAGTAGGCCACCTTCCCACCCTTGAGCTAACACTGCAAGATCTGACTTTCTTTTATAAAACTGAAGATATAATTGAAATAGCCAATTTGCCAGGTGCAGTTCGAGTACCGGTACATGACAGCATGACAGTTATGCTTATTCTCTCACAATAGAAATACTGCAAAGAGTGAAAAGGGATAAAAATACACAGACACACACAAGAATGAAAGCTTTAGATGAAAAAAAAATCTTCCTTCCTATACTTCCCAAATGTTCTCATGTTTAAGGCAGTGATATATATGCTTAAAAAGATGCTTGTTAAATAGGATAAAACAGTTAAGACGTAATCTCTGCTTGGTTTCTCTTTGTGCTCAAACACAAGCTTGAAGACCATAAAGCACAGTTCAATCTTTTTCATATTTAGAATAGACAGGAGCGTTTCTCAAGTAACTCATAGCTACATTACAATTAGCATTTCCATTCATAATTGAACCACAGCCACAAACCTTCCTTACCTGCTAATGCCAGCTGAAGTCCACTTATATCCACTGACTGGGCCATATTCCCCACGTCCATTGAAGCAATCTGCCGAGGAGTCTTCTTGAACAGTTCTCTAGGGGGGGCCAACATCAGTTGAGATAGAAAGAATTTTTCTGGAGGAGTTATGGGAGGTAAGAAGCCTGTGGAGACACAGTAGGAAACAATCCTTGATTTTTAAGGCAGTAGCATTAATAGCTTCCATATGCTTCACATGGAACAAGCAAAACTAAGCCACAAGCTAATATATGATTTATGGCAAGATCAGTGCAGCTAAAGAGTCTTTGCGAGCACACACAAAACTGTTACCTACTCAGCTCCTAAAGTGATGTAAAATACAGATTATACTGATTGGTGTCATGCATCTCGATGTGCAACACCTGATGCTAAGTCAGTGGCAGCGATTTCTTTATATGCTTTCCAATTTAGACAACTAGTGAGCTATTAACTATGACCAGACATTGCAATTCACACTATAAGTTATAAAAATAATGTTTTTCAGAAACTGATTTACCCATCGCTGTCATGCTTGTATTTGCTGAAGTGGGAAAAAGCGTTTCACTCTCATGCATTTCTTTGAGAGGTTTGTTTCACAGCTCTAAAGCTGTCAAAAGCCTCCTACAAGCTCCAGGTTTTTTTAACGGCTTTCTCCCCCAAAAATTCCATGTTACGACCCAACCAAGTGGCCTATCTGACATCGGGCCTGGCCGTGCTTGCCATGAAAAATTCCCACCGCTTTTTCCAAAGGCTGGAAGCGAAAGCGGCCGGCGGGAAGCCGAGGCCGGGCGGCGACAACCTGTCCGTCAGTCCGTCCGCAGCAGCACTACCCCCCCCGGCCGGTCGGCGGGACGCACCTGAGAGCGGGGTGCGCTCCGCCTCGTCGCCGCCGCGCTCGGGGGCGGGGTTGAGGAGGTGGGCGAAGACGGCGGCGAAGGGGTTGGCGGCGAGGGGCTCGGTGCGGTACATCTCCCAGAGGAGGTAGAGGGCAGTGAGGCGCTGGGCAGGGCTGGGCAGCAGGTCGGGCTGCTGCAGCAGCAGGACGAGGACGGAGCCCAGGCGGAAGTGCTCGGCCTTGCCGAAGTAGTGGTGGAAGGCGCTGGAGAGGCCCTCGAAGGTGCTGCCGCCCGCCTCCTCCGACACGATGCTCAGCAGGCTCGACAGCTCCTTCGGCGACAGGCTCATCCTGCCGCCCGCCGGCCCGCCGGCCGCCGCGCCGCCCGACTCCCCCGCCTCCGCTCCCACCTGAGTGCCGGGCGCCGGGCTCCCCCCGCCCCCGGGCATCCGCCCCCGAACGCCGCCAGCCACTCCTGCCCGGCCACGGCCCCGCCGCTCGCCGCTGCCGTAACGCCGTACGCGCTGTCGCGCCGGCCCCGCTTTACGGCAGCGGCCGTAAGGCGGCCGGGGGGGTTCCGGTGGGGCGCCGGGGCGACTAGGAGGCGCGCAAGGCCATTGGGCCGCGGCCCCGCCCCCGCCTGGAGGAACAGGATTGGCTCGATCCTCCCGGCGGAGGCGCGGCGGTCGCGCGGGATTGGCCGGGCAGGGAGGCGGCTGCGGTTGGGGCCGGCAGGGGGCGCCCGGCGGCACTGAGGCGGAGGAGCCCCACCCCCAGGCCCAGCCGTGGCCGTTAAGTACCTGCCCGGCGGCGGGAGGTACTCTTTCCTTCTGGCCGGGGAACGCCCCACCGCCGTCTCCTTGAACAACAGAACACGTTTGATGAGAGGGTTGGGCTGAGAGGAACCTCATGAAGTTTAACAAGGGCAAGTGTAGGGTCCTGCATGTAGGGAGGAATGACCCCATACAGGTTGGGGGCTGACCCGCCGTAGAGCACCTCTGAGGAGAAAGACCTAGGAGTCCTGGTGGACAACAGGATCACCATGAGCCAGCAATGTGCCCTGGTGGCCAAGAAGGCCAATGGCATCCTGGGATGCATCAGGAAGAGTATGACCAGCAGGTTGAGAGAGGTTATCCTGCCCCTCTACCCTGCCCTGGCGAGGCCCCATCTGGAGTACTGTGTCCAGTTCTGGGTTCCCCAGTTCAAGAAGGACAGGGAACTGCTGGAGAGGGTACAGCAGAGGGCTACAAAGATGATGAGGGGCCTGGAGCATCTCCCTTACGAGGAGAGGCTGAGAGACCTGGATCTCTTTAGCCTGGAGAAGACAAAACTGAGAGAGGATCTCATCAATGCTTATAAATATCTAAAGGTTGGGTGTCAGGAGGATGGGGCCAGACTCGTGCCTGGAGAGAGGACCAGGGGCAATGGGCACGAACTGGGAAACATGAAGTTCCATCTAAACATGAGGACAAATTTCTTTACTTTGAGGGTGGCAGAGCACTGGAATAGGCTGCCCAGAGAGGTGGTGGAGTCTCCTTCTCTGGAGATAATCAAAACCCACATAGATGTGTTCCTGTCCAGCCTGCTCTAGGTGGACCTGCTTTGGCAGGGGGGTTGGACTAGATGATCTCTGAAGGTTCCTTCCAATCCCTGCCATTGTGCAATTCTGTGATTACATCTCGCTACGAGATCATCCCATCATTTTTTGGAAGAGGGGAAGCCCCTACCCCAGACATGTTCCCCTGTTATCACCCCAAAAGCGAGTGAAGGCACTTTCCAGGCACATGTGGGCCTGCCAATAGCTGTGTGGGGTTGTTTGTCCTTGGGACCATGACGGAAAAGAGAGACGCCAAGGCTCCAAGGCTGTACTTCAGTCAGCAGCTGTGGCAGCCTTACCTTGTCTCTGGTGATAAAAGGGAAGGGTGGTGTTCACTTCTTCTCGCTGCCCACCTCTGCTTTGCCTTAAAGGGCACCCTGGAGGCAGTGTTTGTGTGTCTCTTCTATGATCCAGTTCAGTTGAGAACCATCCGCTTTGCTGATGGGTTTCTCGGCAGAGCTGAAGGATGGTGAGCTGCAGTAGTGTGTGGCTGGAAGTCGGGGGTAGAAGAACATCCCTGTTAATGCGGTGATCTGTTTCACCAGCTTACCTTGTGGAAGCGCACCTTGAGGGACAGCAACTCACAGATGCATCAGTCATAGTCCAAAGAAGTGCCGGGGGCATGGCATGGAGGAAGAGGTTTCTGTGATATGTGCTGAGAGAAGAAGGACTTGGGAAGTCCTGAGAGCAGACCCTGCTTCTGCTGCCTTATTCTTCTAGTATCAGTACTGCTTCCAAGTCACCCAGCCCAGAAGACCTTGGCTTTCTAGTTAGCCATGCTTGTCTATTCATTTCTAAAACAGTATAAATTGAAAGCTAGTGTTCTGAATATGGAGCAATACATGTAATTCACATTATCAATAGGAAAGAAACCCAGATCTGAGAGGTGTAAAGGCTTTGCATACATATACAGACATTAAAAAATGATGACTTCAGGGAAAAACTGGGGTTTACAGCCATGTGAGGTGTGATCTGAAAGCCTTGTTGATAGAGCAGCTACTCACTAGTTGACTAGATCACAGTGAGAGGTCTGCTTGCAAGATACGCAGCTAGAATAGTAAAGCAGATGGAAGAGGATGCCAGTGATGCTTCCTGCCATGGCCAGCATACTCAAGGAAACACAGGAGTCATTGGAAGTTTGGGCCAATTTGGAATTTACTAGCAACTGCAGCAAGGACTTTAGCTAAGATTTGGGAAGATGAAAGGATTGCAAATTGCTGAGGAAGTAATCTGTGTAGGTGTGCAGTAGGGCTAGCTGGAGCACTTGGGAAAGCATGGACATGAACAAGAGCTTTCCACCCATACTTGTGATGTATAGAGAGAAGAGGTTGAATATCCTCAGTCAAATAATGTGAAAGCTCAGTCATTGAGAGAGGAAGACTGTGGGAGAAGAAGGTTCCCCATAACTGAAATGGATTTATGTATAAATAGGTAGAAAGATTAACTTTGGCAGCTGACTTGAATGCTCAGTCTATGAGGAGACATTTCAGCTTACAGAGGAGCTGAGGATATACAGAACAGGCCAACTGTGTCTTGGTGACCTGTAGAGAAACTGTAGTTCTCTGTTCCTGTCAGAGAAAGAGTTTTGGTTCTGTGGGGTTGAAGACCCGTTGCAATAGATTGGGAAGTTGAAACCATGTCAGTGGTCTGCAGAGTGGAAAAAGCCCAAGCAGCTGTTTGTGGGTCTCTCAGAGACTAGGAGATATGGTTTGATGCAAGGGTATAAAAGACTTGAGAGAGTGATAGCTTATGACAGGAAAACTAAGTTTTCCTGATAGGAGTTGCTGGTCTAAGTGAAACAAACTCATGTGAGTAGCTGTGGCTATAAGTGTCCATAACTCTACACAAAAACTTAGGATGATGTTATCTAGCTCAAGGTCTTGTCTATGACTGCCAGCAGAAGTGTCTAGTGGGGAAAGCCCAGAGAGATGCTTTCACCTGCATACACTTGGCTTCTGGCAGTCTACTGTTAAGGTGCTTCCTGAGTTGAAGGTTGAATGTTCATCACTGTGATTCCCAGCCGCAAGGAAATTTTCTTCCTTGAGCTCTTCTTAAGTGCTCTGTGAACCCATTGCTATTTTTGGCATGCATAAAACTCTGTGGCAATGATTAAGGACCGTGCTGTGCAAACCACTTCCTTCTCCACTGTTCATTGCTCATCGTTCTGTGCATCTCTTGTCATGTCTTACCTCAGTTGTTCCTCTCTAAGGTCATGTCGCCTTCTGTGGCATCCTTGTTCTGCCATCTTTGTTGCTCCTCGCTTGCCTTTTCTACTTCTGCCATATCTTTTTTGGGAAGGGGGCACCAAACTTGCATCCAGTGTTCAAGCTGTGAGTGCCCCATAGATTTATACACCTTTTTAGTGTGAGTCCTGTTTATTTCTCTTTTCCTTTTTCATGTTTGCTCTTTAGAGTCGTGAACCTGACACTATAAAAGAACTGTCCTCAAAGACTTTCTCTGCAGGAATAGATAGGTAGCATCCACCACTACAAAAGGGAAGGATTCTTTCCTTTTCCACCCCACCCTCATTGCAGTATTTGACTTTGCATTTATCAAATATCACTGCCATTTAAATTCCATCATGCGATATTATGAAAATCTCTTGCAGCACCTTCCTGCCAGTTTTTGTTTTTACAGTCCAAATGATTTGGTCTCACCAGGAAAATCAGCATGTACCCAGGAAGAGTGCATCATCCCTCCCTTTGTGCACACACAGGGAGGTTACTCCTCAGTCTCACCTTTGTGCACACAAGTTCTGGTCATTGCTGTAGTTTCATGCAATTTGCATAGTACAGAAGTTGGACTTGGTGGTTTATAGTTTGTTGGATTATCTTCACAGCCTTTTTAAAGATTAGTATCAGACTTTCCACCTTATTTCTTTGATATTGAGACCATTTTGATGAGCAGGCTGCACATCACAGTTCATCGTTCAGCATCTTCATCCTTCAGCTGATACAAACCTTGGGTGAATCCCATCTGATCCTGGTGATGGTAGTGACTCATTTTATGCATTTCATTTCACATCTCTTACTAACACCTCACTGTGATACAGTTAGCTTGACCTGTACTCCATTAGTAAAGGTTCTTGTTGTCTGGGAATGTATCCAAGATCCCATGCAGAGATGCAAAGAATTAATTTTGCTTCTTTCATATAGCCTCTTTCCCTCAATGCTTTTGTACATTGTGCTTATCTGTTGACCTCAGACTCACCAGCAGATTTTCAGCTTCTGTTGTGATGGCAAAAGTTGTATTTATTCACTTTAGGGATTAAGTTTATGGTTAGAAATGATCATGCCTAAAATTGTGCCTTAAATTGAGGAACAGTTTGCTGGATGCTAATCCACAGTCAAATAGACCTGTGGTGCTTCTATCCAGCTGGTCTTTTTTGTACAGCCTGCTCCTGATAACAAACTCTGCTGAAGATAAAGAGCAAAGCATTTGTTGCAAAAAAAAAAAAAAAAAAAAGGAAACATGTTTAGAAAGAGAAAGCTATCTTTTCTTTTCCTTTAAATTTCAGAAATGTAAGCCACTCTTGGATAACGTACTTACTGGAACAATGGATTTAGAATTGCAGAAATGGACTTCAGAGGAATAAAAAGTTTCCCCAATGACTGAGATAGCAAAAAAATCGTGTGACTCATACGTGGCTAATGCAGCCACCTGAAATTATTCTATCCAAACTAAAAGGTTTCTGGTCAGAGCAGGAGAGCTAACAGTTTAGAAGACGGAGTACTTTAGAGGAAGTAGGGTGGGTACAAACATCAGTTGACAAAAGGAATTTTGAAGTCACAATGATTTTAAAACAGATTGCCGTTTCAGGGTAGCAAAGATCTTAATCTAAGACAAAGATGGGGATAAAATACTCTTAGGGCAGGAGGTGTAGTAAACGTACTGCAAAAGAAGGTTTCTATAACTGCACAGAGAGCTATATTTTGTGGGCATGTGTGTTGGATATTCTTAGGCTCAAAACTTGTGTAATGAAGAAGCAAGAATACTTCATACCAGCGCAGACTCACAGAGATGAGTTCTCAGCCAGATTTGATTTCTGAAATAGGTCACATTACACTTGAGGCAGAAGGTTGGGGCCCCAGCTACTTCAGTGTGGGTCTGGGGGGGTTGGATTCCACAGGAGATACATCACGGCAGCAGTCTCGCGGTGTAAAGGGAAGGGTTCAGTTTTCTGCCTTTGCAGAACAGCTCCTCTGGGAGCAGGTTGAGCATATTCCATTTCTTCTAGATGGCTTATAGAATAGCTATTAAATGGTCAATAAAAGCATAAAATGTACCCTTCATTCTTTGTTTGGGTTTGAGTAAGAGCCTCAGTAAAAATCATGCTTTGAGTTCCTAAAGAAGGATAAAGGGATTGGGGCTATACTTAAATTACTGACACTCAGTCTTCTTGTCTAACTGTCCTGTTGGCTCATAAATGCGCAGATTCCAAACTAAAAGTGACACACGCAATCTAGCTTGGCAGGTAACCCTTTGCAAATACAAACAAACCTTTACAAATCATTTGACTGTTAGTATACAATTGGTTTAGTATTTAAATGAACACCAGCCTTTGATAAATTGTCACCGTTACTGGAAAATTAGATACACAACCAAAGCAGCACATTCAGTTTGACTTGATTTGATTTCCTGAGCTAAGGGAAAGGCTGTATAATTTAACTGTAGAAGTTGTTTTTCCTTCTTTCCTTATTAAAATTGATTATGTTATGGTTTGCTATTGTATTTTAGATGACAGCCAAGGAACACGAACTGCATTGTGGGCACTAGGAAAAAAACCACTACTAATGAAGTAGCAATAGAAAAAGACAGCATTTAGAAGGAGAAAGCAAAAGTGGCAAAGATGTATTAAACTGACTTGCTCTGCAGCAAGTATTTGCGTTTCTTCTAGTAAAGAGGCTGAATACTTAGGAAACAACTCCCACCAGCATATCTTTTATCCCACATTTCATCTGGGAAGGACAGAGTGGGAAGGAATTAAATCACACCTTAAAGTCAAAGGGGAAATTAAAGCACTTCCAGATTGTTCTGTTTATTCACATGAGACTTCTCTCTTGTACGCAAATTCCTTTCCATAATAATTTAAGTGACCCGTCCCATCTACAGGGTATTTTAAATAGCAACATATCAGGAAGAGGAAGCAGTAGGTGCGTTTTGTATATATCTCTTCACGTGTACCTTTCTAGAGACAATTGCATGTTTTTTTTTCTCCCTAATTCATCTCTTCAATTCAAAACACTAGATGGGACCATCAATGCAGAAATAGATTTTGTTATTCCTGGAGCAATCAACATTATTGGCATGCTAACAATGCCTAAAAGCCTTCCTGAGTAACTGTATGAGAAAGCATCTTCACTTGTTAGTCAGACCTCAAGATGCCAAGGGATTCTTGGATACAGCTTGAAGAGCACTTCAGAAACACCAAAATTGTCATAGCATGAATGGCTTCATAAGTACTGAACACTGGGTGGCTTAGAAATTAACGTTTGTTGATAAATTCTTTCTTTTTAGAATTTAGAATTTTTTATTTTTCAAATTCTCTGAATTTTAGTGATAGCTCTGCATTTTAAGCCAGTTTTCAAATGGTGGGTGTTCAAATATGTAAAGTAATTAGTCCATTCACTTGGTTTCTTGAGTGTTGGACACTTCCAGAAGAGATGGTGCTTTGGCCCCAATTAAAATCAATGGTTATTCTCCAGTACGATCATATTGGCATGTAAAAGCAGCATACAGTATAGCTATTAGCATATATATCTTTGCATAAACCCTTCTTCTAACTAGGAAACCCTTCCCTGATACCTCAGAAACAATTTTTTCTTCAAAAAAACGATTTGAAGTGACATGATGTTTTCATTTGTCTTTTTTTCTTACTGTTTAATTGGACAGGGAATTTTTTTAAACCCATCAGTAATTCGAAAATAGCTGAGCATTTGTTTTGGGTGAAAACATTTGGTATATGCAGTGCTGGGGAACTCTTCACTGTGAACTTTGAGTACCCAGCTTTTATAATTTGAGCTATGCAATTGCACATCTGACTCAAATGGGACTATTTCCGTTCCTTGGCTCGATTACTTGATTTATGCTTTATCCAAAATCAATTGCAGTTGAATCTTTACCTATGCAGATAAAATTGCAGGAGGAAGGACTTTATGCTTAAGCTACAAATTTGAAATCCACCTTTTGCAAGAGTATTCAATAATTCAGAGCTGATTAGAGAGCTCTTGTCCAGGAAGGGGGAGATTCAGGTTCTCTTTGTTCCTCTGCCCATAGGGTTTTAAACTCCAGCCCAGGCTATGGCTCTTAGGAACAGAGAGGATTGTTTTTCTCCCCTGACTGAAGTTACTTTGCTTTGTTTACAGGGATTAAAGATTCAGTGCAAGAGAAAGGAAGCAAAAGCCTGGAGAAGAGAAGGCTCCCGGGAGACCTTATACCAGCCTTCCAGTGCCTGAAGGAGGCCTACAGGAGAGATGGGGAGGGACTTTTTATCAAGGACTGTAGTGATAGGATGAGGGGTAACATTTTTAAACTGAAAGAGGCGAGATTTAGGTTAGATATTAGGAAGAAATTCTTTACTGTGAGGGTGATGAGACAGTGGAACAGGTTGCCCAGAGAAATTGTGGATGCCCCATTCCTGGAAGTGTTCAAGGCCAGGCTAGATGAGGCTTTGAGCAACCTGATCTCATGGGAGGTGTCCCTGTCCATGGCAGGGGGGTTGGAACCAGATCATCTTTAAGGTCCCTTCCAACCCAAACCATTCTATGATTCTATGAAAGCAGGGTCTGATGGTTTTAGTGAGAGTGTGCTTGGTGAGATGCATGATGGTGGTCTTCTGTCTTCTAGTCCTGTTCGGGAACAAGGGAAGCACGTGCTCAATGACAATTGGGCATAAAAACATAAAAATACATGTGTGTAGGGACTGGAAATCTGTTGTCCTTGAAGGCCATTTAAACTCCCAGCCATTGAGAGAGTCACTTCTGCCCATTCTTTCCCTTTAGAGAGAAAATTTCAGAAATTTAGTATGGAAGCTCTTTCTCTAATATGTATACAATTGTATATATATGTACTTACTCATGTATAAACATACAAGCACACGTATTTAAATATTAAACCAAAGGTTTCTCTTTAGAAATCTATTTCAGGTAGGGAAGAAGTAAGTTAGAGTATCTGATGACGTGACACTTTTCCACAAGACATTTGACTAGAAAGATGTTAGGAAAAGCTAATTTAGGACCTGCTTTTAGGACCTGATACAGTCCTTTTGTGCAAGAAGGCAAAATGCCAGTAGTATTTTTAGGGGCATTACTGAGCATTGTCGTATTGTGATATATATAGACTGGGCAAAGAGAGAACCTCAAACTGCGAAGACCCATTTATAAAAGTATCTTTAAAAATATTGCACGATTTTGTTTTCTTCCAGCAGTGGTGCAGCTCCACTGATTTGTATCCTTTGAGTTCTGCGTCATTCGTTTTCTCCTGTTCCCATATGTTTCAAACGCCCAGTGAGCTCTTTGCTTTCCAGCTGCCTACAAAGTTTCTCTCGTGCCTCTTCATTGCCTTCTAAGTACGTGGCACGTCCTCAAAGTGTCTTGTTATTCATCCCATCTCCTGTTTTATGCTGAAAGCTTTTAAATACATTTTAATGATGCATAACAGCAGTATAATGAGCCTAATAGCATGCTATTGATTTTCATTTGAAACACTGACATTTGAACATTTCTATAGCCTTTTAACAGTGTGTATATTTAATGTGATTCAGACAAGGCAAATGCAACACAACCTCTCTCTACTAAAAAAAAATAATCCACAATCTCTATCTACTGAGCATCTCCCTGCCTCGCCTGCAATCTGTTTGCTGCAATCAGCCGAGTTAGAAGTATATCATTTTCAGTGTCTTGAAACAAGCAAGCCATAATCCTTGGTACAAGGAAATAAAAGAGGAAAACTACGAAATTGCTGTATCCAGCCACAGCTTTCCTTAATTGCTCTGGTTGTGATAATGATATTAGTGATCCACATCCAGTCAGTGCTGTCAGAGACTGCAATGTGTTCGCTCTATAGTGAAGTAAACTGCCCAAGGATGCCCTCTAGATCAGTCATAGCTGAGTTATGGGATACTCTATGGGATACTCTATGGGATACTATGAAGTGGGGGGACTAAAGAACACAAAAATTAAATCAGCAGACACACATCAAATTAAGATAAGGTAGCAGTTATCTTTTGATGAAAAACTCAGTAGTCGCATCCTATGGAGAGTTTTGGTTTTGGGAGAGGTTTCTGAGAAGTCAATGAGCGAGATGTGAAGCAGCTGTACAGTGCCCCAACTAGCCTGCATGTGTGGCTACTTGGACATAAAACCAACAGCAGCGTTACCAGGCTGCAGCCGTATATTTTCCTCATGTTATAACTAAACACCTCCTTTTTCCAGTGCTGTGACATGTTTCTTCAGGGAGTGTTTATAACAAATGAATACGAGTCAAGTTTACATCAAGTATTAACCCTACCCTTCTGGCTTTTCCCAGCATCACTCATATTCGTTACACATCAGTTATCTGTATGGCAACATAAATGTGCATGACACTATCAAGATATTAGGAAATACAGTTTCTGCCCGATGGGTTGATTGAACGTAAGGTCATACAGAAAGAGAGAGAAAAGCAAAGGACCAGGGAAACAAGGAAGACTTAACGCTTTTGTAAGGTCTTAATTTCGTTTGCTTTCCCAATGTGCAGCTGTTGGTTTGTAACCACATCAACCAAGAGGATCATCTGACAAGTCATGACTCGGGCTTTATTGCAGTTGAGTATAATTAGAGTTTTTGCTTTTGAGCTTAAAAAAAAAAAAATCAGCTGCTTTGATTATCATTTTGTTCATATTTTTTTTCCAGTTTGTGCTTCGCTTTCAGGATCATGAGAGTATTTCTGAGAATGTATAAGTGATTTTGAAGTCTAAGATGCTTTTTGAATTAGTAGTAGTTCCCAGTGTGCAAGTTAGGCTGAAATTAAGATACGTGGTTCTTAGAGGTTACCCAAGAAATTAAAAACTACTTAATAAATGAGGTACCTAATACAGGCATAGGCACATGTTTTGTGATTAAAATGTAAGTACAATTCTATTTCTTCACATGCCAGAGACACTGACTTCTAACTGGTGACAGAGATGATCAAGAAGACCATCTTCAATTGGTTGACAAATCTCAAAATCACGATAGGTCATGGGAAAAATGACCTATTGTGAATAGATGGTGGTAGTAATGAGTAACTCTACTGAAAGTAGTAGTTAGGCCAGTCTGAGAAGAAGTATCTGATGCATATGATTGTAGATATAAGAAATGGCTGTTACTATTTTATTTAAGACAGGACACATGAACAGTCTCCTGGAAGTACCTAGTTCCCTTGGCTGACTGCGAGGGATTGTAGAATGATCAGCTCAGATGTTTCAGTTTTGACCTCTAAATTAGAACAGATCAATCCCAACCCTAAAGTTGTGCTGAATCCCCTGGGGAAGTGAGATCAAGTCTGAAACTGAGTTGAGGCAAAGTTCTGGTAAGAGCCCCAGTTCTACCTGCAGGCAAGATACATGTTCCTTTTCTTATCTTCCAATGGTGTGTCGCATGCCCTTTTCTCAGACTGTGTTGGTCTTTCATATTTTAAACCTAAATTATTCAGGACAAGGACTGCCTCTAGTGACAGTCCCCAGTACAGCTTTTGCTGGGACTGCAAAGTATCCCTGTAATGGAAATTCTGGCATGTCTCAAGAAGAAGGGGCTTCTGTGCATAGGCCATTGAAGCAAAACGTAACAGGTAGTGCAAAAGCAAAGGAGATGGACGATACAACCGCTTCTGTTCTGCCAACCCGCTCTGAGGGAAGTCCCTCTCAGCTACTGCTGTACAAACCATTCTCTTTTTTTTGGATGTTACGTCGGCATTCGTGTCTCACAACCATCAGGAGTTTCTAGAGGATGTGGAACTGCTTTGTTCCCTGTCTGTTAAGCAGGACTATAAAAGCCCAAGTCTACAATGCTGCCAGTTCAATGAAACCGAAAGGTAGTAGGTTCAAATCTTGTAAACAAAAAGCATTTTATATATAGCATGCATAAAGAGAACTTACTGCCACAGGCTATTGCCGAGGCCAAGGTTGTAAGGAAACATATGACATTTTCAAAGATAACAAAAATATCTATACTTAATACAGGAAAGGAGACATTTAGAAGCCATGTAAGTGCTTCTTCAGCTTACACAATCTATCAATGATGGATGAGACCTTTTGGGGGGAGTATTTCCTCTGACGTAGCTACTCTTGGTCACTGTCAGACAGGAATCTCTAGACCATAAATCTGATCAAATAATTTCCGTGTTGCTCACTTATACCTGTGAAAGTCTGCTGGCTTCAGAGTACACAAAGTACATCTAAAGCATGTCATCCATCATCAGTGCAGAAAAAGTGCACTCTTTCTGTGGTGGTGTCACAAATTGCCCAACAGGCAGTTGGTTTGCAGGCCAACAGTGTATACTCAGGGGTAGCGTGGCATCAGCGTACAAGACCCTGCAGTTGTTGCTGTGTTGTCATATGTTTAAAAGGATCCCAGGTTTTGAAATTCACGCAGCTCCTGCTCCTGCTTTTAATTCTCTGCTCAAAATCCAGTGCAAACTTCCTCTCCCATCCTGACTATTTATAAGTATACATAGAAACAAATGTTTTGTAAAGATGTGAGAGACATTCTGCTTTATTCCCAGGGGCAAATAAAGCCTTTTATTTTTAGCCCAGTTTCCTAAGGAAATGAGAATGATGCAAACACATTGTCTATTTGTCTGTCTATCAAATCAGCCCCCTTCCCCCTTTCCCTCCCCCCATCAACTTCTGACCATTAATCTTTCCAGCTAGATCTGACAGAGAGGCAAAATTCTTTCAAAGGTGTTAAATGCACCTAAGTTTTAGGAAAAATTGGTGGCTGGGCCGGAGGAGAGAGCTCATGGGTTCCCTCACTGGAGAAGTAAGTGCTGGCTGAATTCGGCAGGTAGGCGGCGATGCGCTGGGGGTCAACTTGTGTGTGGCTGTGACACTGCCATGATGTGTGTGGTCTCCTGAAGGTGGAAGAACAAGAAGGACTGGGGTGGCAGTTCAGAAGTACTTCTGGAGGGGCTTTCCTGGGTACTTGGCAGTATTACGGGGGTGGGGAGAGAGAGGTGGCACAGGAGAAGGAGCCAGAGTTGTTGGACATGTGGGAGGTAGGGGTTGGAGCACATTTGGGGTTTTTTCTTTATATCCCGAAGGGACTGAATGTTAAGGTCATGTTCTGGGGAGCTTCTCTGTGGTGGCTCAAGGAACACAGTGGTAAAGAAATGCAAAGCCAGTGCTAGAGAAGTGGTCATCACTGTCTTTGTCACTACCTGACAAGTGTTTCCCATGTAATTCCTGTCATGCAGAATAATATACACTGGAGAAATAGGGACAGGTTCACATCTAATCAGTTAGTTGATAACCACATTGCAAGTGCATGTGCTGCCTCAAATGAAGAGTGCAGATTTGCCCATGTATTAAGTTGTGAGCAGTCTCTGATTTTTTCCAGTGTCACTGTTGGGAGACTTTTACCTACTGAACCGCTTTTACCAAGTATATTCAGACCAAGGCAGAAGCCCAGCCTGTCTCCTGGCTGCCTGACCACCTGCCTGTTCCATTGTAAGCTATGGTCCTGAGCAGCATGTCTGTGTTTCTGTGTTGGAAGGAAGTATGTAGCATGATTATTTATTTACTCTACCTGAGTTTGCAGTGATGTCTGGAAAATGGTCCAGATGCCTGGGAAATAGTCTGAAGATAATAAGATTATAAGCCTAGTGAATGTAAGTTCATATTTCCATTGTGACATATATATTCTCTTATGTTTCAGGATTGCAGCAGTGTCCCCAGTGACCTGTATTTTAAGTCTGAGTGTCAATGGAAGTGTGTAAACACCTTGGAGATACGTAGCACAATGCCACATTATGGGAGAAGGGAACACAGGTAAAAAAAAAAGCAGTTTTGGTCTTCAGACAGCTTCTCCAACCTAGTCTGACATCTTCTAATGCCTTCCTAACATTCTTACTGTGATGTTTGAGAATTTTTTTTTAATGGAGATATTGATAAGATCACTTAAGAGACTAAGCTTCCTTTACTTCCTCCCTATTCACTAATATGCTGGTCAGCAGATAATGTTTAAACATCTTTTTAGCAAAGAGATAAGGTCTCTTATCACAAATCAGGGAAGCAGCTTCTTCTGTTAGGGAATTCCAACAAGTCAGTACTCTAAAAATGTATTTAAACCAGTGTTGGTGACATGCCTTTTCTTCAGTTGCCCTACCTCTTCCTCACTACACCCAAGCTACTTGTTTCCCAAATTTCTTCAAGCTTAAATCTGAAGTATCTGAGTGTCTGGAAACTACTGTCTTGCAAGGGGCTTCAGAACAAGCTAATGGGTAGAGATGAGATAAAAGAGATACCAAAAAATCAGTGACCTTGTTGTGAGGAACAATGTAAATAAGGAAATTCTCTTCTCCTCTTCCCCATTAACAAAAAGGAGTACAGTTTTCTCCTTAGATAAGATGACAAGTCAGGGATCTGTTGAGGGAGGGAACAAAGGTTCTTTGTTCTCCTGCAAGTGCTTAGTGATTTTGGACACAGATCCGATTTTTTTAAAACATGGTTGGCCTTGGAGTGCGTGGGAAAGGAAGAAGAGTCAAGAAGCACCTGCAGGATGAAAGTCTTCTCATATACACAAACTGTGATGCACACAAGCATACAAGTGTGCCACTTGCAGTACAGAGAAATGAGACCTTGTGGCATCCCTGAGATCTCTTGCTGTCCCTGCCTATCACAGAAGGCTGGTGTCCTTAACTGACACCCTCACAGAAGTTGTGAAGGTGCAGAGTGCTGCGTTAACACAAATGGCACGGAGCACGCTGCCATCCAAACAAGTCAGAAGGCAGGGCCAGCCATTTTGCCATCAGCAACAGAAACCATTCAGCAAAGGTTTAATATATAATTAAACCTTCTTTTCCCATCAGGTGGTCTGACCTCAGCATATAACTTCACATGCCAGGACAGAAGATGGTGAGAAGAGTCAAATAATGTAATAATGGGCAGAAACATTCTATTTGTAAGTATATTACTGGAAATAAACTGAGTCCCTTCTCCAAAGGGGAAACCCTAGCTTTCCTCGGGAACCTTGTTTCATGCACTATGCATCCCGTGCTTGTGTCCATAAATGTTTCTCTGTCATCAGCCACCATCTGCAGATCTATGTCCCTGACTGCCAATCATTCCTGCATTTCTTGCAGAGATCACACCAAGGACAGTCAGTGAAGTGCACCTTCCCTCAGCCAGCTACTATTTCACATGTATTAGCCACCGGAGCCTGTGGTTTGGTATCAGCAACCACGGCACAAACATCTTACTATCACAGCATCAGAAGTTCTCTAATCAATACAAAGATGGTTACCTAAGCCTGGCACAGCCATCCCCCGGTTAGTAGCAATGACCCATTCATGCACTGGCCCCTCTCCCTGGTTTATTCTAGCACCTGTGGGTCAGAGTAAGCTCTCCACAGGGCTCTGTGAAGGCGGCTTTCCCTACGCAAAAACTCTGTAGCTGCTGCTCATCACCCCTACTCTAGATCTTGATGCAATTTCACAACCCTGTGGCACCAGAGACCTCAGCTGGCGAGGGCTGAGGCAAACAACAGCTTTCTCCCTTCTGCTACGTCAGCAGCACCATTTCTTTGCCAGGAACTATCACCGTCAAGTAAGGGTTAAAAAAAACACCGCTGAAATGCCCTTCATGGCCAGGGCCTTCTGTGCATCCTTCTGAAATAACACCACAGTCCAAAACAGGAACAGCTCATTCACTGCTGCAGGATCCATGCCTGGGCAGCAGCTGGAGAGGACACAAAGGAGAAAACGCTGAATCAGAAGTATTTTGGTTTTGGTAGTTTAATAATGGACTAGGAACGTCTGTGAGCGGGAGCTGAAGAAAGACAAATACGTCTCTCCGCAGCGGGCAATGAAACAGTTCCTTAGGTAGTTCATACCAGCCATGCTTTGAAGTCCTAGCCACCCTCCCAAAACTCCTCGTGTGGACTTGCACATAGACCTGTGAATCAAATGTGTGCTTTCAGGCATGTTTGGTTTGCCTGCCTATCTACACCCACATAAGTAAGCCAGGGTAGAGCCTCCAGTGGGAAGCAGGCAGAGGTTTAACTTGCCAGAGCTGTGAATGTGTGGCAGAACTGAGAGTCAGGTCTCCCGCGTCCTAGGGCTGCTCCTCAGCCAAAAAAGGGCAAAGCGCTTATGCTACTAGCTTAATTTCAGTTCCCTTGTTAGCTCACTGCATTCTCCATGTAGGTATACAAAGTGTCTGTACGGATGTACACGTTCCTGTATTTTTGCAGATATGTTCTTTGCCTTTAGAAGATGGCATGCCCCAGCAAGCTCCTCAGTTTACAACATCCTTCCTCTGGCCAGAAGGAGTTATTGCAGCTTCCACAGGCCATGCTGGGGCAGAGTAAACTTCATGTCACATTGGCACAAGGTAGTTGGGCTGAGAGCTGCTACAGGATAGATGATAGTGTGAAAATGCTTCTGAAAATGCTTTTTTGTTAAGGTCCTGAGTCTTGTTCCTGGAGAACATAAGCACTTCTGAGACAAACCAGTGTCCTTCAGAAGACTTAATCTATACCACGAATGGTTCAACTTGCATACAACCACCACTGTGAGGGCAACCTTGTAAAAAGCAGCAGAGAAATGTCAATACTGTACTTAGATAAATGGTTTCCACAAGAAGAAGTGAGTTTGCTCAGCACAGTTTGTTTACAATCTGAACATTCAGAGTGTTTCAAACGTCTACTTGATCAACAAAGGAAGGAATCAACTCTGTATTTACACAGTCTCGTACCAACCTCCCCATTCCCAGTAGCTCTTAAACCTGTGGCTGATTTCAACTAAAGGAGAGAGAGGGTCAGAAGCGTGGAAGAGATGGAGCTTTACCAGCTCCATCAACATGAAGACTGGTGAAGAAGGGCTCTACTGTGGAGTCTGCCCTCATTTTTGCTCTTCAGTCTCTCAAGTCTAACCAATTTTCATGCTCTCACTTCTTGGCCACTCTGCAGATGTGTCAGACCAGCTGGTCTCAGCACAGAGGCCTTGGGAGGGAGTCCTGAACCACACTGTAAGGAGGGGAGACACGAGTCATTGCGGGAAGGGGGGAATTAAGATGTAAAAGCAACATGGGGATCTGGGGAGAGGGGTACAGGGAGACTGTTGCAGTGAGGGAAGGCAGATGGGAGAGTGGAAGCTGTTACAGGTTTTGCTGGTTCTGCTGCCCGCAAAATCTTCTTTGACATGTGAAAGGAATGTGAAGGTACAAGACAACAGGAATTAATAAATAATCAGTAATACTCAGTGCTTTTCAATTCCAAGCATTTTATAAACATTAATGAACCTTCATGAGCTGTTGGAGAGGTATTTAAGCCATATTCCATTCTCATAGATAAAGAGATGAAAGCTCTGGCTTAAGTCCAAAGTTTTCAAAAGCAGAAACTACTTTTAAGAGCTCTCCTTGACACTCAGCACCAGAACTCCAAAGAGATTTGTTTCACAGTTTCCATCATTGTCAACTATATGCTGATTACTTCTGCAAAGCTAGGTTGAAACTTGCACGCTCAAAAGCAGCAATACCTTCTGAAAATTCAGGTTCTGTTGGCTTGTTGGGTTTTCCAAAAGTATATAAAGAGACACTGGCTTATGAGAGAAATAGATATGTAAAAATGTTTTAATTTGTTACTGTTGTACCATGACAAGAATGGAAACAAAGACTTTGCGGGCTTAAGACACTTACAAAAAGGACAAAGTAAAACGAAGATTAAAAGAAAAGACTTCCAAGTAAACCCATTCATCTGTGCAAATGGGAAGGCAAGCAGAGCATGTTTTCAAATCTTTCTATGTCTCCCGTAAAGACTAGGCAGATGGTTTGGGTGCATTTCTGTAAGTGTGTGATGAATATTTTATTCCTGAAAGGAATAGAAAAAATGGACGTGTATATAGTCACCAGCTTCACAGAAGTGAGGGAGAAACAACTCAGGACTTCATTAGAAACCATGTGAATTGGTAGTCCAGAAAAGAAAAAAAAATATTGTTTATAGCAGTATCATAAAAAAAGGAAGAGAGAATTATAGTTATTTTCTTTGGAATGATGCATTCTCAATTTTAATTGTCTGTGGCCGTGTTTGTTAAAAAGACTAACATCTTGTTTGCCTACCTGCAAGAACACGGGCAGTGAAAAAGCCTCCAAATTCTGTTGAAATAGTGGGTGTCACATTTAAATTAACCAGCGGCCAAAACAGGAGGGAATCACAGAGCTTTCACACAGAATATAGCAGTCAGGTAGAAGCAGAAAGGCAGTACTGATCAAAGAGAGCAGGTTCAAACCCAGTCCTAGGCATGTGCAGCACGGTTCTGACCCAGCAATATCAGCAATGTGCCGAGTACGGTCTCAGCATAACCTTGAGTGTCACAGCGGATCAGTGGGAAGATGTAAGAATCACAACAGAAATGCTCCTTTGGGGATCCCCAGTGCACTAAAATGAGTAAAAAAATTGCCAGAAAATATTATCTTAAAGGGTACTTCAAAGGCACTCACACATTTTAAAACTTGTCTCGAAGCACTGACACTTTTGTGGCAATCAGGTTTGCTATGTGACACAGTTTTGCCATTCTTGCAGCTGTAGCTGCATCCGCGGATGGTTCGAAATCCTCAGGAGGTGAGCAGAAACAGTGGTTCCTCCCTACGCGTCCTCCCACACCACCATGCCCGGCCCCAGCGGCCCTGGCACACTCACCCTGATGCTGCTTGGGTGGTAACGCGGCGTTGAGCTCTATGGTGGGAGATGCTGACTCCTCCACAGCTACCAAACAGGCAGATAGGATTCACAAAAATGGAAAGCAGTGGAGTTTCATGTAGCTTCAAGCTGGTTGTAGGGTCGCTGTGTGTGCAGGGTTATGAGAAATCCCATGGAACAGGAGTACAGCATCAGACCCTGCTGCATACAGGCAGGATGGAGACCATGATACCTTTAATGAGGCTAAATATACTTTCACACTCTTGTGTGCCTTGGGTCATCTCTGACTGAGAAAAAGGCATGGTTATTTCAAGATTTCAAAAAGGTTTTACTGTCTACACAGACGATAATCCGGTGAATGGTTGTTTGAAGGAAAACAAGGATAAGCACCTAAAGGAAATCTTTAAAACAAGAACCACCTCTGGCTCCAAGCGTGGTGGATTATACTCAGATCCAGCAATAGGCGGCTATGGTAGAAATATCACTGCTTGTCTTCACACGGAAACAAGATGGAGCACTATAAAGAATGCTGGCATACTTTTGGAGGAGGTTTGGGTTTTGTTTTTTCCCTAAATCACCTAACTATTGCTGGACTCCTGAAGACTTTTTTGATCTTGGAAGATGAATTAGTATGGGGATTTTGGATCAGGAAACAGCCCTGGAGGAAGTTGCTGCTAACACTGGCCGCTCCACTTCAGGCTTCCTTTGAGACTGCCTAGCACGACTGAATGCCAGCAGCTACGCTTTCAGCAGCGTGTTAGTGCAGCAGTACCTTTTTACTGTCAAGGTCGTTTGCTTTCGCTGCTGAAACACCACTGCTCTACAGAAAATTGCAATTAAAAAATTGGCAGGTCAGAACCTCCTTTTAGGAAGTTCTGTCCTCCCTGCTCTGGGCTTTTCACCTTGTCACAGGTTACGGAGCCTTTGCATCTTTACTTCTGATTCTGCCACTTTCGTTCTTGGCACCGCTAATTAATTTGCTCTGTTGTTCAAGATCTCGTATCACCAAGTTTAATTCATTACATTCCAAAAGGTATGAAAACCACCGTCTGCTTGCTTCATTCTCCTTAGAGTGCCAATGCATTTTAGGAGGCCAGCTCTTCCATTCCTACTACAGTATAGTAACTATGCCATGCCAAAAATAAATGGTATTCTTGGAATGCAGTTTCTTATATAGGGCTGGGCATTCCTCTCCTGTTGTACCAGAATGATTTTAGTATCTTATTTCAGTGTCAAACTGGGTAATATATAAAAGTCCTAAGAGGGTAGGATCTACCCACAGCTATGTCTTTGAGGGTGAAAATGCCTCTGAGATGAGGGTTCAGGCCCCTGGAGGATGGGCAGGGAGGGTATCCTGGAGGGTGACGTGCAAGTACCTTCTTTCCATCATACCAGAAGTCATCAACAGCACCTCCTCTTGGCTTCCCAGGGTCATGACCACTGAGCTTTGGAGGCACTGGTGAAGAGAGGTCTTCTGCACCTACTCCACTCTGGTAGAGTGTAGAAGCATTCTTAAGGACTGGTGGGGGGTATCAAGTGACTGGTAGGGCAAGTCGTGGTCACACTCCTCTGCTGTACTTTGCAGAAACAGTGGCCACGAAGACCTTGCCTGGGTTTCCCCTCTATCATCCGAGGGCTCTGCAGGGATTGGCTGTATGTGACTATAAGGGCTAAGGGACTGTTTTTTTCCTCCGGTGTTTTGGAGAACTGGAGGTTGAGTGAGACAGGAAAAAAAGTTGGAGAATTACTGCCTTAAACCACACGTATGTATTGTTTTAATGACATGTCCTGAGAGGGGCTGCCTTCTTAGGAAATGTTTGTCAAACACCTTGAAATGTGATAGCCTTTCCAGTGTCACAGTGACTGCGTGGTTCCCAGAAGAGGTTTGGCAGTTCTAAATTGCAGAAGTGGGCTTTGCAACTGGAAGTCAGGGAGCGATGCTGGAAGTAAAACAAGAAGTGGAATCAGCAGCACAAACATTTTGGACATTGCTGTCCTAAATAGTTCATCAAAAGACCTAGTGCTTGAATGGGTTCAGCCAGTTGAAATATAAAAATGCACATTATAATGTTGTTGACATGCACAAAGCTGTGAAATATTGTTGCACAAAACTGTGAGTCAAGACCTTTAATGTGTTTTCACAGTGTTGCCTGTAGCTTCATTGCACTTGCTCCTGATAGTGTATTATATCTTCTTATATCTTCATTACTACACAGGCATTAATTTAATCAGAGATAATAAATGAAACCTCTGGAATTAATTACAGGTCATAACAGTTTTGTTACTTTACTAGAGCAGGTGGGAAGACAAAAACATGTGGACCCATAAACATTAACTGGCTTTTGCAATCGAGTCATTACAGGAGAAAGACGATGAAGATTAAATTACTTGGAAATGTAGCTGAGAATGCGCAGGCATTTCCACAACAATTCTCGGTGTGGAAGACCTTGACTAGCTTTGCCATCTCCTGGATGCTTTCAAACCCAAATACATCTTGTGTTTGAATCTATTTAAAAGACCTAAGCTTACGAATTGCTTTTTCAGATTCCTGGGATCTGATACGTCTGCCAGGAGTGGTCTTCGCAGCGTGGTTTCAATGGAGGCATGCTGCCAGGAGTTGGGAGCTTCGTGTGAATTACCGTGATTTGCCTTTGGGCCCTCCAGTTTCTGCCAAATTTGCAGTGGACTTTCTGCAAGTGAGAAGCAAACATGGACCCTTTCCAACAGGACAATGTCTGGGAGGGTGTCTGATGTGAAAAACCCTGCAGGGGAGCCTTTCAAAGCATCTTAAAAAATCCCCTCTTGTAGGGGATTTCTTGTAGTGAAGAAAGTCATTGGCTGGGTACAGAAGGCAGAGGGCATCTTACCTGGTTGCCTAATCGTTTTCATCACAGGGCTACATTAGAAAGTAACTCCATCTTATATAAAATGATTAATCTTATGCTATTTCTAAAATGCCTCTAGCCCCTTGGTACACTTTTTAGCACAGTAAAAATCTTCCTGGTCAGCAGGATTGGCTTAGTACTTAATCTAACCTTTCCTTTTAGAAAAAAAAAATAAATCTTTTTTACTTCTTTTAGTGAATTGCTTTTTAAACACAATAAATACATCATCTTCTTTGTGTTTAGCACACTGATACCTGTAGGTAGCTATTTTGTGCTCCACTTCAGTTGTCACTTTCAGCTGAGGTACACATATATCAGACCCATCCAATCTGAGCTCACAAGTCAGCTTTAAACCCTTAATCATTCCTGTTGTTCTTTTCTTAAACTGTCTCCACTAGATCTACGTTGTTCAAGCACTGAAGTACTCTGAAATTAATATGATATATCAAGAATGGTCCCTTCGGACTTCTGTAGAGGAGGACTGTTATCTACTTGGTCTGTGATGGGGATTTGTCTCCACGATACAGGAAATACAATCCTACGTTACACAGAAAGCCTGGCAGTCTTAGCAGTGAGGGATTTTGGATTTTAAGGGTCTTTTCAAAGGTGACCCTGTGCCTGGAACAGAGTACTGAGGGCTTAAGGCTGCTGCTAGATGCTGACCAAGTGTGTCACCACATCTGCTCCTTAGTTCGGTGTAGGTGGGAGACAAAGTCTTTTCAAAATCCAGCCACATATGAATACGGAGAATCTGAAGACTTGTGGCTTCAGTTCTTCAGAAAAATCCCTTCCCTGCTGTCACAGTGCTCAATAGTTTTCAGCCAGAGGGCTACGGACCTCCACGTTGGTGGGTGGCTTCAAGGGGACATGCCACTAAGAAAAACAAATACACTGATGCCTGCTGACAACTGGTCTACAGGAGGCTGAAGCCATAGTGAAAAACTTTGGGGGATGCAGAAAATAAAGGGTTGAAAACAGCAGCTGTTGATTAATCTCTGTGAGGCTTTTTTTTTTTTTGTCCTCTGGAATAAATATATTTTAGTTGTTTTTCCCTAGATGCATTAGCCAGTAGTTTGAATTTCCAATGTTATATTTGCTACAGTGTATTATTTCCCTAGCACCCTACACATTATTTCTCTGCACTCACTGATGTCTCTCGTACGCCCAAAGTCGGGATCATCTGGGAGTTTCATCAACTGTGTCACGGAAATCGAATTAGTTCCCTGATTAGGGCTTTTTCAGACACTAATAAAGACACAGGGTAAAGACTCAAAACTGGAAACGTGGAGATGATTGGACTGTGCACCTGCAGAATGCTAGCCAAATTTCAGCTAATTTGTTCTATAAGTATAAATAAATTAAGCTACATCTTTAGGCTCTCATTTAGTGATAAATGCAAATTAATCTCCCTACAATCTCCTGCTAAAAGATCAGCCTGTTTCTTTCCCCCAGACCAGGACGTGCATTTTTACCCTAATTTTCCTACAGTCACAACATGACTGAAGAGCTAACCTATCAAGAACACTTAAATAAATGAAAGTTAGTTTTTTCGACTAGTTTAATTAATGCAATTCACTACAGGAGGGGGAGGGGGGCAGCGGAGGTGGGGCATGGACAACCTGTTTTGATGGCAGCCCATACATGTTATCAGCTTCAACCATGGAACTGGCAAGCCTCGGAGCCTGTCCTAGAACAGTCGACACTCTCCGAAGTGTGTTCAAGCATCGCCAGCCCCCTCTGATGTCAGCTCAGAGGGCTGGGTACCCTCCAAAGGGGGGCAGGCAGGCAAGAGGCCCAGATCACCACGGCTGCCTGTCTCCTGCCCGTGGAGGCATCATTCACTTTATGCACATGAGGAACCATGGTGACATCCAGAGTAAAAATTATATATGTACTTGGTGGCTGAAAAAGGGGAAGCCCGTGCCTCCCCCCTGCGCCCTGTGCAGTCTCTACTCTGTGTCAGGGATGCTCAGGGTCTCTGCAGTTTATGACAGTCTCCAGGAAACGGCTGTTTATTCCAGGTTACGATGGATGCTATGCTCTAGCGTAGTCTGAATGGCAGACTCCCTGCCTTGTGCTGTTTGGGAATGATACATAAATAACGCAAGCACAGTCATTTCAGAATGCATGTTAAGGGTGGCATAAGGCCAGAAACCTCATTTTCTTTCTGTTCTTTCCTTTCAAATACATCTTCATTTTTGCTAAAGCTATTTTTCTCCTGCCTACTAACCTTAAGTACTTTCAAGCAATTGAGTTAGACAGTCCTATATCTTTTCTAGATTATATCAGAGAACATACAAAAAGGTGTATAACTTCTCACAGCACCCTGTTTTTTTGTCTGATAATCTACTAGATTCCTGTCCTCTCTGGTTTTATTTACCTCCCTATACACCATCATTATAATAGTATTGCCTTACAGGAGATTTCAGGAGATCCTCAGATGATCCAAATCCTGTACAAATACTGGCTGTGGAAATAGCCAGCACATCACTGCAGGACTTTCTCTATGAACATAATAAACCTTTTGTTAACTGTGGCCAAAGACTACCTAGTTAGCAGGTAGAGGCTGTGCCATTTGCTGATGAGACATATACGTGTGGGGTCTTTTTTCCTTGATGCTTTTTAGTTAAATAATATAATAAGCATGTTCAACTTCTTTCTGCAAGCCTTTTTTGACCTGGAGGTTATTGGTGCCCGTTTCGATGCCATTTGAAATACCTGGCCTGGCATTGTGAGGGACATGGTACACGCTGAACACCTTCATGCTTGAAGTGTCTCCGGCAGGTTCATGAGTCCTGCTGATGTCCACGGGGAAGGAGATCCTCAGGGGGTGGGAGTGAGGGTGGTGATGTCCCAAAACTCATGGGCGTTTTGGCAGCGAGCACCTCTCTGCAACCTCCTCGGGGTGTCAGGGAATGCCACCCACAATGCCGCATTGAGAAAGACATGTGCTCCTACGTTCAGTAGATGTGTTTATTACAATATATATTACAAAGTGCTTTGTTTTACTCTGTCGTCCTGGATCAGTTTTCCCTCATCTCACCCATCCCCTATTTTTCCCCCCTCTGGAGCCATTTCTTGGAGGTTCTTTGTTAATTACCTTCCACTGGTTCGATGTGTTGGAAAAGCTGCTTATTTAAAAAGCATGAATGATCCCATTTTGATCGAACAACTGTCGGGCCAACTTGGATGTGGTTACAAAGCCCGTGACTCTGAAGGAGTACATTTGGTGGGGTTCAACCAGAAATACGTCTCAAGATATAATTAACAGAGGAAAGTGTGCATGACACTGATCTTGAAACTAATTGCTTCGCTCTTTTGCTTGCTCTCAAGCTCAAAAGTACCTCAAAGGTCAGCAACCTGCTTGGTCCTCTTCTCAATTATGTCTGAAATCAGTGTGCCAAAACCCCAAGGTTGAATGTAAAAAACGTTCCAAAAACAGTAACAGAAATTAACATTCAAATATCTGAAAAGGGAAGAAATATTCACCATCTCACTTCATCGAGCGTTTCAACTTTCAAGACTTACATGTCTTCAGAATTGTTTTGGGGGCAGGGGAAACCTCTGAGCTATTCTTATCCTGAAAGAGCATTTTAAATAACCCCTTCTTACACTCTCATTAATTTTTAAATACATTGTTATGTGGTTGTCCATCATCTTCTCCTTTTAACAGCTTTTATTTTTATATCAGACAAGTAGTACGCTCACAATGCTTTCTTGCTGTTCTATGTATGGAAATGAAATCACTGCTTTACATCAAAATTGTGAAGAATACAGATCACACAGTGTTTACTAAATTGCAGCTGAGTACAGAATTTTGCCTGCTAAATGCTGCCACTGGCAGCTGGAAACCAGTCCACATGGTCACCTTCCAAATCCCAGTTAATAATTACTGCTGGCTGCGCTAAGCAGCGCACTGCAGCATCAGTCCTTTTCAAAGAGCTGGGAAGTTCATAACTCACATAAAAATAGGTTGAGGTTGGTAAAGTGAAGCTTTGGTCATTTTCCATAAGCAACATTCTCTACTAAGAGGGATCTTTGCTCAGATTATGTAATTTAACTCACAGTGACCGGGGTCTTTAATCCAGTTGAAGAGCGTGTGAGGTTTAGCAGCCTGCTACTGCAGTGGTGATAAAGAAATTATTTAATATTTGCTGTTTATCAGAAGCGGAACATGACTGAGGGAAAGGACACCGGTCAGGTTTTAATGGCAGTCTGGGTTACTGCAGATGTGAAATACAGTGTCAGAGGATTACCAGTGTAAGGTGCTGAGGTAGTAACCAATTTGTGCAGGTTCACAAACGATCCTACCGACAGCTCAACCACAAGCAGTGCCGGATTATTTCTTAAACGATGGGAAAAAAAAAACAACCAAAACTGTAAAATTAAGATTCTGACTTTTCAGTTGAGATACGAAGTCTCAAGGCACTGGCATTCAAACATCGAAGCACGTAGCTGCGGGCTCAAGCTTTAGGCTGTGATCTAGAAGGAAACAGGAAAGCAGAGCTCCCCCCCGCCGAAGCCGGGGCACCCCTTCCTTCCCGCCGGCCCTGCCGGCTCCCCGTGGCGGGGCCGGTGAGACACAGACCCACGGATGGCGGTGAGGCACCCGTGGGGCACACGCCGCGTTGTGCCTGCAAAGGCTGGGGGGATCCGGGGGCCGGACCCAGAGCCTACCCGCGGTAAGAAGGCGGGTACCGTCGGGCACCGGGCGGCTGTACCCCCGCCTGCGGTGCCGGTGCCAGGGAGTACGCCAGGACCCCGGGGTGCCGTGGGAACCCCAGTGTGGGGCTCGGGGCGCCATGGGACACCCCCGAGAGGAAGAACCGGGAGTCCGCTCCCCCTCCCTCCGGCCAGATTCCGCCCCCCCATCCCCACCCCGGCCGTAACCCCCCAGCGGCACGGAGTGGCGGGGATGGCAGCGGACGCCGCACAAAGCCCCCGGCTCGGCGGGAAAGGCGGCCCCGCACCCGGGCTCCGCCTTCCGCCCCTCCCCGGTGGCCGGGCCCGCACGGAGGGAGCCGGAGCTGGAGCCGGCGCCGCGCAGCCCGCGGGGGGCGATGTGACCCGGGCGGCCGGGGTGCGGTGCGGAGCGGAGCGGAGCGGAGCGGCGGGGGGCAGGCGGGCGGGCTCGGGGGGCGGGAGGGGGGAGAGGAGAGAGACTCCGAGCCGGGGAAAGATGTGGCTGAAGCCCGAGGAGGTGCTGCTGAAAAACGCCCTCAAGCTGTGGGTCACGCAGAAGAGCAGCGGCTACTTCATCCTGCAGCGGCGTCGGGGACACGGAGACGGCGGCGGCCGATTCACGGGTACCTGGGGCGGGGGGGGGGGGGGGTGTCAGGGGCGGAGGCGGGGGGGGGACTCGGCGGGGCGCCGGGACGGGGCGGGCTGCGGGTCGTGTAGCCCCCCTTCCCCGCCTCCGCTCTGCCCCGCGGGAACTTGGCCGCGCCGAGGGGGACCCGCCGGGCTGCGGGAGGCGGGAGCGGCCTCTTTGTTCGGCCCGCGGCGGGGCCCCTTCGTCGGGCCGGCTCGGTACGGCTCGGCTGGGAACGGCCCGGGCTCGGTAGGGCTCGGCCCGGGGGATAGCGCGGAGCGGAGCGGAGCGGGCGAGGATCGCCGCCGGCCCGGGGGCATCGCGGCTCCCCCGCCGCGGGAGGTGCGGAGCTGCCGCCGGCCGGGCCGTGGGGGGGCGGCCCCGGCTCCCCCCGAGTTGCCTCGGGAGCAGCTTCGTGCTTCTGTAGCCTTGGGCCACTTTTATTTCCCCCTCCTCTCCCTTCCCGGTGGCTTTCTTAACGGTGGCTAAGGGCGAGCTCGCAGCCCGTAAAGCCGCGGTGCGGAGGAGCCGCGCCGGTGCCCGCGGCTGGGGGGGAGCCGCCTGGGGGCCGGGGGGCTGCAGCCTGCGTGGGGGGGGACCCAGGCGGGTGGGAGGTGAAGGGATGCCGAGGGGCTGCCGGTGGCACCCCGGCTGGGCTGTCCGCCCCCTCCCCAGAGCGGCCGCGACCTGCGCTGAGGTTATGCGCCCCCCCTCCCCCGCCGCCTTTATATAATGAAAGTTGTATAAATACATATAGGACTTCTGACTTTTGGCCGATATATACATTACGGGGAGGGGGTTGTTAATTCAGTGTTGTGGAAAAGTGGACTCTCCCTTATTTTTGCATTAGTTATACTATGGCTTATGTGGCTGTAGATGAGGCACGTTACGTCCATGTGGCACTCCAGGTGGGTGTAGTGGAGGCTGTATGTGAAAGAAGAAGGATGACGCTCTACCCTCGCAACGGTATAGATCTGTGGATAACTCCATCGAGAACATTGTGTTGGGCTGCGTTGCTGTTGTAGAGTAACCGAGTCAGGAATCTGGGCCAAGCTTCTGGTTCAAAGACATCAGCAACTGAATTCAAACACACAACACTTTGGAGAAATAATACAGTTTAACAGCGTAATTCTTACTTAAAAGCAGATGAGGCTGTTTTGTACCTTTTAAAAACCAGAATTTTCAATGGTGGCTTATATATTTGAAAGGATGGTCAGGTATTTTCAAAGTCACTGGTTTCTGTGCTGTTTAAAAAGCTACATTGCCACGTTTGATTTTTATTTTATTAAAACCTTTTGCTTCTGAACAGTTGACCGTTGCCACTCGATAATACTGCTTTCTGCATTATTCCTGTTTTTTTAAATCAGAGCTTGTCCTAGTTGCGGAGTCATAAAGATCACAAAACTTAATTGTCGCTTGGTAGATCCCGTGTTATCAATGTATTACTGATGAAATCCTAGCCCTGGTAAGGTTAATGGAAGTTTTGCCAGCGAGTTTAAACAAACCTTTACTCTCATATTTTCCCCTGCCCCCTGCGTGGAAGTCACAGGCCACTCTTTTGTGATTGTAAGGACGATGTGGATTAATTTTCAGAGTTAAAAATAGCTGTTTACAGCTGCTTGATTTAGGTCCAGGACAATCATGAGGTTCAGATCCACAAATGTTAACTCCTCATGCCTGAGCTTTTCACGGCAGAAATTTGCAAGCTTAAACCAAACAAACTGCTTTTCTCTCTGGTTAAGTTTCAGGTGAATCATTTTGCTGAATCCACAGTGCACAGGCTTGCACAAATCTCTTTTGGCTGGCAAAAGGAAAGCCGCTCCTTTCTCAGAGAACATTTTCCAAGGGAGCTGTAAATTCTGACAGTCTTTTAAACTGTTTGGAAATGTTTGTATTTAAAAGGGCGTAGAAATTAAGAGTCCTATAACCAAAAAGCAAGCATGTGGGAGCATTAAGCATAGCTGGAGTTAGACGAATAGCTTAAATTTTTTTCAACAGTTTTTAGTTGGGATGAGCGAAATGGAGACCTGTACCGAGAAACAGTTGGGCTTTGCTGGTGACTGCTTTCGGTGCAAAGCTTACCTCCTGATTCCTGCTTTACATCACTATAGAGACACTTTATTAGTACCTGCCTTTTCCAAACCGACAGATACAAAGGGCATTTAAGTACAACCATATTGCCGAATATGGTCTACCAAGCTGTAGAGCTGTAAGTTAGCAGATTTTGTTTGTTTTTCTGGGGAAGCAAAGCTTCGGTCAGAACAATATCCATATCTGTTTTCTTTTCCCCTTAGTAACTTGAGCCCTGGCCAACTGCTGTTAAGTTTGATGGAAAGGTAGTCCTTTCAAAGATGTGAAGATCCGGTACATGAAAGCAGGTGCCATGGTAAAGGAGAATCTCAGAGCTCCTCCAGTGAGGAGGAGGAGGAGGCTGCGTATCCTCAGGCTGTGTTAGACCCAGGTGGGATCAGCAGAACAACAACCCCCAGGAGACTAGATTTCATAAGTAAAGAGTGTAGAGCAGGCAGTGGACCACCCGTAACATAATTTCCTTTTAACAGGGTGGAAGGGTGCGATGCCTGAGCTGCCCTTGTGCATGTTACTACAACACGGTACTTCCACTGAACCTACATGAAGACATCTGTTTTATGGCCCTGTTCTCATATTTGCATGTCTTTTTTTCCTTCTAGGACACTTCTGTCCTTACCAGGGCATTTTACCCATTTCGTAAGAGTAAGCACAGCTGGAGGGTATATTTTGTGTGGATTTGGTTCCTGAAGGATGGACTAGAGAAGATGTCTCACACAAAAGCGCTTTTCTTCCGTATCTACGTTTCTTTCTTTGAGTCCTGTGTTTTGGTCAGACTCTGAGCAGATGTCTATTGGAGAGAGACTGTATTTACTGCTGTTATTTAATTTGCGTCCTAGGGCAGTTACTGAATGCACACTATTCTTGCAAGCAGCGGGTGCAAAAAGTGATGGAGGCTGTGTTTAACTCTTCATTACCTGACTAGTGTCATTCTGGTTTCTGACTTCCTGAGGGATATGCTTTTCTTGTAAATATTTAACTTGCCACTTTACCTGGATCTCTGCTTGAGGGCTCTGTTGGATCAGAGACATAGGAAGGACATTGATAATGTTTTAGAAATACTTTACAGAAACTGAATTACAATTTTTAAACTAATAACTAATTTTAAAACTAATTTTAAGGTATAGAATTTTTAAAATTATTTAGCTCAGCAATTTCTGTTGGTTCTGTTTTTGGTTTTGGGTGTGGGGTTTTTTTTTTGTTTTTTTTTTTTACTTAATTGAAAACCTCTTTAGCTATCCCTTAAAAAAGGCTTGTGATGTAGCCATGACTAACAGGTCAAAGTTGGCTGGATTTGGTACTTGCTGATGTCTTTGGTTCTGAGGTTATTAATGATAAGCTTGAGATGCAATCAGTAGTAAAAAATGCTGTCAAATCCCTTATGGCAGAATAGTGCAAAATGGTTTAGCCTGTAAGTGAATCACTACTTTAATTTTTATTAGGGGATGTTGAAAGCTTTATTCACCTTCCTCTTTGATTAGATTAGTTTTGTGCATTTTGACAGCAAAACTGCTTGTTCTGGGAGGTGTTGGGAATGATTTCATCACGGCCGCTTGGACTGAGAGTAGGTTTTCCCTCTTCCCAAGCAGCTAGCTTTGCAGTTGCTGTTTACACTCTTAGTATATAAAAACACACTTAGGATTCTTTTAAATAGAATCATAGAATCATAGAATAATCCAGGTTGGAAGAGACCCTTGGGATCATCGAGTCCAACCATCTACCCTACACTACAAAGTTCTCCCCTATATCATATCCCCCAACACCACATCTAAACATCTCTTAAACACATCCAGGGATGGTGACTCAACCACCTCCCTGGGCAGCCTATTCCAATGCCCGACCACTCTTTCTGTGAAAAATTCTTTCCTAATGTTCAGTCTAAACCTACCCTGTTGGAGCTTGAAGCCATTCCCTCTTGTTCTGTCATTAGTTACCTGTGCGAAGAGACCAGCACCAACATCTCTACAGTGTCCTTTCAAGTAGTTGTAGAGAGTGATGAGGTCTCCCCTCAGCCTCCTCTTCCTCATACTAAACAGTCCCAGCTCCTTCAACCGCTCTTCCTATGATTTATTTTCCAGGCCCTAAATACTTGTGCGTTTCCCTTTTTATAAAAAAAGGTTAAATAAAACTTCAAAATGAACTCTTGTTTCAAGCAGCTTTTTGTCTTTTTGAGTTACAGTGCTTTCTTAACTTCTTGGTTGAATTAGATCAATAAAACATTATGTATTGTTCCTGTTTTCCCTGTGTTTTTAATTTAGTTATGATATTTCCCCTTACTATTCTTCCAGCCTCCATTTTCAGCTCAGGGCACTTTCCAAGCTGGATGTGGTCTTATATCATTTGCAATTTGCAGAGGATGAATATTTTCAAAATAAATTAATTTCACCTTCAGCTCATGTAGATCTTTATAGTTCACAACTTAAAATATAAGATAATACGCTGTCAAAAAGAAGCATCTTCTATATATCAACCTGATCCTTACTATGCTTTGATAAAAATAAATGTGGTAGGCATGATGAATACCCTTCCTTGAGCTATATGCCAGCAGTTGAAGTAAACCCCCATCTTAGGATTTTATGTTTTCTTTTAAATAAAATTCTTGCACCATGATAGCTTTCAAACTGATATATAGAACACCTCTTGGTTGTGAATGGAGATCTGACTAGTTACATGATAAGAGCTCTCTTCCTTATTTTCCCCTTGCCTGGATTTTAATTTTTTAATGCATACAGAAAAATGACTATTGATAAACTCTATGTCCCTTCTCTGGAAATTAAAAAACAAAAGATCTTTAGTTGTTCTTTCATGCTTTCCAGTCCAAACAGTACTGTAATAATTGTAAATACATCACCAAAAGGTAGCCCTGTGCATCTCCCAAGGTCTGGGTAAACAATTTCATAATAGAGTCTATTTCAGAGAAAGGCAGTGAGGGGACCACAGAGGTTGAGGGTTCCCACTACTCAGATGGGGAATCCATATAGATTGCCCCTGTTCATTACACTGTGTCAGGAGAGGGTCAAAAATATGGTGAAGACCTGGATTTTTAGTAGAGAATGAAGATGTATATCCCCATAAACTTCTTTACATTTTGGGAGGGTGAAAAGCAAAATGAGTAGCATATTAAAAGATCTGTCCCAGTATAGTCTTCCAAACAGCTTGCCTTTTCGTCTTAAAATATGTCCAAGATACCAAAACAGGTTACTGATAGATAAAGGCTCCATCTGAGCTCTAATTAAAAAAAAAAAAAAAAAAGAAGCTTTTGTTTTAAATGTAGCAGATTGATGAGAGGAAGATGCCACAATAATGGTGTTAATAAAGGACACTGGTAGTGCTCACTGTCTGTATTCATGGTTTTGTTTTCTTAAGGAAGAGCTCTCTCTGAAGCCTTGCACAAGGAGAGGGGGAAATCCAAATACTTTACTGGAAGCTTGGACTCTTGTCAAAATGTTATCTAGCCTTGCCCACAGCTGGAATTCAGATAAGCAGGTTTTTTCTCCCCTCTTTTTTTTTTTCCCCTCTTTATTTTACTGTAACATTTTTTTAAGGAGAATGCGTGCTTATAAGCTCTTTCCCAAGAGGGTGACTTCTCCATCAGAGTGTTCTCCAGCCACAGCTGGAAGGAGGGATAGGAGCGGGAGGGCCAGGCTCCTGCCTGCAAAGCTGGGCACCGCAGTTCCTGACCCCCAAGCCTCCTGAACTGTGTGTGCTGCTCAGGCTCCCTCTGCTTGTCTTTCTGGGGTGGGTTTCTTGCTTCTAAAACATAGCTGAGATGGGTAAGGCAAAGTGCAGGTGCTTGTGTTGAAATGCTAATGTCTTAAATACTGATATTAAAGGAGAGGATGTACTTATGCATGGAGAGGGGGGGTCTGGGTTGTGTCTGCTTAGAGACTGACTGACCACCAGCTTGCGCAAAACTAAACTTTTGATTTTTGTGTTGTGGAGGCCCAACAGCACATAAAAAGACAGGAAAATCACAGCACAGTTTGGGTTGGAGAGGACCTTCAAAGATACCTAGTCCAACCCCCCTGCCATGGGCAGGGACACCTCCCACTAGACCAGGTTAGCCAAAGCCCCGTCCAGCCTGGCCTTGGACACCTCCAGGGATGGAGCATCCACAACTTCTCTGGGCAACCTGTTCTAGTGTCTCACTACCTGCATTGTAAAAAAAAGTCTTCCTTATAAAATAATTGAGCATGTCTGTGGTGGCAGGGCTTAAATAAGGCTAGATCGGTCTCTTCAGCGTTATTTACAGCACCAACCAAAAATGGGAGACACTTTTTTTATATTGCCCAAATAGCGCTCTGTGTCTGGGTAATTTATGGGACTGCAGCAGCAGCTTGCGTTCCACTTCCTCATCTGTTTTCAGGTGGAAAATGGTTTCAGGTATTTTCACTTGTAACGTGAGAATCAAAGCTTGGCTCTTTGGCCTTCGGGGCTATAAAAATAGGCTTGGCCTGACGGGGACTGATGGCAGAGGACTGAGATAAGCAGCTGCAAGATCCCTGCCGGGGCAGTGTGCCCGCCTGGGGAAACAGCCCACAGGGAAGCAGGGGTGAGGAGAAATAACCAGTGCTCCAGGGCTGCGGCACCGTTTCTGCCACCCCAGGAGAGCATAGTTCAGCTCACTTCTCTTTCCCCAGGGAGGACTTTCCCTCCCCATGCGGTGGTTCGATGCTGGAGCAATGTCTCGGCATTGCACCCAGGGATACGGGAGTCACAGGGACCACGAGACACTGAACTCCACAGGGAGATGCCTGAACTCCCTTCGTTTCTCATGTCCAACTTCCCTGGAGTGCCGGGACCAAGGAATAATGATTAAACAATTTGTTTTGATTAGTTTCTACATGCCAGATTGAAGAAGAAAAAAATCCAACAAAACCCAATTTACCTAGTGGCAATATTTGATCTGGCAAAGCCCACGTTGGAAGTAATGTAAGAGCTTGAATATTGATATTTCCCCGGGTGAATGAATGCTTGGAGCATTAGGTCTTTGTGCTGAAATCTAGTGTTGTCTGTGCTTATCTTCAAGTGTGGTGAGCCCTTATCATTACAAAGGAAACACAGCCCTCCTACAGTCCTTGGAGGAGTCCTCCTTCATCCTTTTTCTTACATCCTTACCCAAATAAGTTCTGCAACTTATTTCTTGGTGGGGGAAGCCTAATACATACTCTGTCACAGGTGCTGTATTGTATCAGAACCTGTTAATATAATTTTGCAGAATTCAGTGAAGATAGTGTGGCTGGTATAGAGCCAAGATGTTGAGCAGCTGTCATTAGTGGCCTTGCATAGCTGACAGTGCTTTGATCCAGCAAAAACATGGATTTTAGGGAGGTCTGAGTGAACGTAACAACCTGTTAAACATCTTGAGTTTTGAACTTTTAGAGAATTCAAATCAAGATGGTATGAAAGACCTAGAGATGTCCCCAAATGTTTATGCTGGGGGCCACCACTGGCCAGCAGTAGCTTCATGTTCACTGTCCTGGGCTGTATCCTACTTTGGTGCCTCTCAAAAGCCTCCACCATAGCCTGTAACACCCAGTGCCTGTGGGGGTGAGAGGTGCTCTCTGGCTGGGCTCTGGCAGGTGAGGATGAGGACAGGACCAAGATGGTCTTCAGTGCATCTCAGTTCTGGGTCCCACCTTGGGTTGCAGTGACCAGTTAGGTCTCCGAGGTGGTTGAGGCCATGTAGGAACCAGGTCCATAACCTTCCCATCCCTCTCTCAGCAAGGACACTGCTGCCATGGAGAGCTTCAGAGATGCTGCACAGAGCCAGGTGAACACCACCTGCTATTTGGAGTGCCATTTTGGCAGGGTGAGGATATCCGTGTCGGTGTGAAACCCCCCTTTCTTCTGCAGCTGGAGCACGGGGATGGTGGGGGACTGGGAAACAGGGACATCCACGTGTCCCTCCCTGTGTGCGGTTGCCTGGTGGTGGGCTGCTCATTCAGCCAGATTGCTCACCTCCTCTAGCACGGCTAATTGCTGCCGCCATGGCTATTGTGAGACTCTCATTGTTTGCAAATCATTGCGAGATGGAGGAAACTATGTGGAGAAGTGTAATTAGGATTCAGGGTTCGGAGTGCTTCGCTGCCTCAAAGAGCCGAGATTAATTCTGCTTTACTGAAGCTGCTAGTTCAGTTTCACCGTCCTAAAAAAACCCCTCAACTTTTATTTTTATGATCATCTGAGTTGTTTGATTTGCTCTTTTCTCCCAGTTCACATGCCTGAGCAGCTTAGGGTGCCTCTTGCAGCTATTAACCCTCATTGCGAAACTAACATCCTCTGGGAAATGACCTGTACTGTTCCCTCCTTCTGCCTCCCGGGAAGAGCTTTCTCCTTTCGAGTATGAAGTATTGGTTTTGTCAGAGAGCTGCTTTTGCCTCCCGTTTCTTTCAGCACCACCCCCCCCCACGGTTTCTGATGGAGGAGCAGAAGTAGCGAGCAGCAGAGAAAGGCTCCCGAGGATGAACTCAAGAGACTTTACGCTTCATGGCTTTGTACTGGAGCGGGAGCCTGGCAGGTCGCTGGGCTGTGGTTGTAATCGTAAATCCCTCAATGTGGTGGTTTTGTCTGACAAAAATAACCTAGTCTGATTGAGAAAAAGGGTGTGAGTATTTAAAATAGGGCTTTGGCATGATACAGGTGAGTGTAGCCACCAACTGCCCTTCTGCACAGTCCTGCGCAGCAGCCATCGAGCAGTCCCTAGAGACTGTGCAGTGCCACCACTTTTCTGACCTTCAGGAGTGCCAGGTGCCTCAGCTTTGGAGTGCAGAAGTGCCAGGGGAAGAGCAGCCCCAGCTTTGGAGGAGCTGAGCGTCTTGGCAAACTGCTTTCCGTCCAGGTGCTGTGGGGGTGCTCTGCCTGTTTTCTTGGAAGGGGAGCACCTCTCCTATGAGGACAGACTGAGAGAGTTGGGGTTGTTCAGCCTGAAGAAGAGAATGCTCCAGGGAGACCTTATAGCAGCCTTCCAATATCTGAAGGGAGCCTACAGGAGAGATGGTGAGGGACTCTTTATGAGGGAGTGGAGCCATAGGATGAGGGGAAATGGTTTTAAACTGAAAAAAGGTAGACTTAGATTAGCTATTAGGAAGAAATTCTTTACTGTGAGGGTGGTGAGACACTAGAACAGGTTGCCCAGGGAAGTTGTGGATGCCCCATCCCTGGAAGTGTTCAAGGCCAGGCTGGATGGGGCTTTGAGCAACCTGGTCTAGTGGGAGGTGCCCCCCCCCCATGGCAGGGGGGTTGGAACCAGATCATCTTTAAGGTCCCTTCCAACCCAAACCATTCAATGATTTGGGAGGTATTCTTAAGGCAGGCCACGTTGCACCCCTGTCCAGCTGTGCTGGTCTCGAGTGCAATGGAAACCTAAAGTCTTTTTTTTTTTTTTTTTTTCGGTAGACCAAGGAGAAGTAGAAAGGCAGTTTTCGCTCTGCTTCAAACTTCTGCAGGAGCTGGTTTGCTTGTGCAGTGGCTGAAGCTGTTCCCCAGGATGCTGGAGACATAGGCTGGACTCTGTCTTCTCTGTGGCCCCCTTGGTTTTAGGAGAGGGGGTGTGAGCGCTTGATTTGGGAGATTCAAGGCTGTGTCAATTGGGTAGGCCGAAGTGGGTCCTCATGTGCATCTGGCCAGCTGTTCCCCAAGTTTTAAAAGTGCTGTCAGAATTTCTTATTGCCTAATTGCAGATATTGCATGTTATTGCTGCTTTGAACTACGTTGACCTTCACCCCCCGCTTTATGAGTTTATGAGTTTGCATTAAACAAAGGATCCTGGATGTGGGTACCAGATGTCTTATTTAAAAACAAAGTAAAACTTTAAGGGTAACATTGCTCGGTATTGTGGTACTGCAGGCTTCCCTGTCACTTAGCCTTAGATTTAACTCTGCTTCCCCCCCCCCCCAAATAGTAGCCACTTTGGCTTTTTGCCTTTTTGTTTTATTTTTTGAGGATTTTATTAATTTATTGGTCCCAGAGTCCTAAATGATCACTCCAAGTCCCTCTGCCTTGCATTGTGGCTTAGCTGCTGAAGTGACCACCCCATTTATGGGAAGGGGTTTGAGTAGTTCTGAAAAATTTCCCTTTAAGGCCTTTATAATATGATGGAGGTAAGCAGAAATTGTGTTGCTGTATGTAGAAGGTGCTTTAATTCATCTGCTGTTGAACCAGGAATAATTGTTAGTGCTTTGGACTTTCTCTTGAGTGTTGTCCTAAAAGATGGAAATAATAGATGTTTTTTCAGTTCCAGTTTTCAGTTTGAGTTCAGCTTTAATCATCTACTGTCCAGTGTCTTAGAAGCTTAAAAGAATTTTTAAGATACCATGTGGATAATTAACACTGATCTGGGAAAGGAGCCCGCATTCTTTAGTTTGAAAGATACGCTATGTTTAGTAGAAGCTGGTGTTAGATTAACTTACTGTAAACATGTTTCTTTTTCTAGATTAGTTATGAACATGACACAGTATAACTTGTAATGGGATCTTTTATCTTTCTGGGGATGTATAAAGAAACATGTTTAAAGATGAAGAGCAGTGCACTTATGATAGGTCATTTGAGAACCCAATCGTTATAAAATACCCTTGACTTTTTTTTCTTCCCTGTGAAGAAGTGCTCAATAAGTTCATTGTGTGTGATGTCCTGTTTGTGTCCCATTTGGTTACAGATTGACCTCTGTAAAAGGGAGACATTTGCAAGACCTGTTGCAGAATTTGAAGTGGTTCCTTGCTAATTTTTATATTTGAGTTTATTTGTATCCATAATGCACATGTAGATTTGCTAAAAATCAGCTTGCAATTAGAAGTACAACAGTCTTTTTTTGTCTTTTTTGAGATACTCCAATTTCCAGTACCGAAGCAATAAAATATACACAAAAGTAGATGTTTCAGTGAAATAAAAACTACTGACTAAGGTGTGGGATTTGTAGTGAGTTTTCCGCATTAGTTTTATAGACTTAATTCTGAAAAAATACAGGTAGATGTTCCCTCTACCTGAAATCCACCTTACAGATAATCAGATTTATTGAGGAGAAGCATGTAATTTCAGTAGAACTGTGTTCTTTTCCACTTCTTCTGCCCTCTCCTCCCTATTTGTCAGAAGCACACATTACACCTGAAACTTGCATATGAATTTTAGCTTGGAAATATTCTTTCTGCATGAAGAAGCTTGTACCTTCTGAGGAACCTGCGATATTCTGTCAGCGGTGTTTAGCAGAAGGCTTTGCAAACCTACGGCTGCAGCTTGCCTTAGTGCAGTTACTGTACAGTTCACTGCATTTTCTGAAATACTTCTGTGTCTTGAGAGGTCAAAAAGTGGACGAGAAGTTGGTGGAGTGGCTTGTTAAAGGGAAAGAAGTACTCTGACTTTTAAGTTCCCCCCCAAAACTCTTGTCCCCACATAGAGTAAAAAGCAAAAACGAAACACAAAAAAGACTGGAATTTTGGGAAGGAAACCAGTGTAGCAGTTCTCTCTTTTCCCCCTCTGCTTCTGTTTCCTTTTAATTTTTGATTGTCCTGTAGGTATAAACAGTTTTACTGTTGCCTGTGATAGAAGAGGTCTGTTGCATCCTAACTGAAGTCGTGCTAATGCATCAACATGCAAGCAGTAGACCCTTTATATAATTTGTATGTACCTGAGAGCCAGAGACCCTTTTATTTTTTAAACAGACCTATAAGAGCCCCTTCTGTGGAAGGAGCTGTTAGGACATTTTGTTAGAAAGGTGTTTGCTCGCAAGCTAGGTATTTCTGAAAGCATGTTTCAAAATCAGCTTACTGTGTAAAGTTTGTTGTTTGTTTGTTTTTTCGCTGATTTTTAGGTTGTTCATTTTTCAATACTTAAGTGAGAAGCCTAACACAAGTGTTATGATTCGAAAGTTACCCCAAATGAGCATGAGGCAACTCACACTGGAAAAAAATTGCCTCTAGCTTCAGTAATTTTCACGCTACTTCACTTTCAACTAAATTATCATATTAGGCCTGGGTGTATTTATTAGCGTTAAATCCTTTTCATGCTCCTGCAAACGCACTCTTAGTAATTCCCTTTCCCCCCATCTCTGCCTCTGTCAGCCTCTCCTTTCTTTTTTGTCACTTAAGCATCAACTACCTGTGCAGCTGAACCACTGGAGAAGTACGGGTGACAGACCACAGTCCTGGGCCCTGCCGAACAAGGTTGCTGCTCTGTGTTTGGCAGGCTTGGCTTTAGTGGTACTCGCTTTTATTTCACCCCCACTGCTGTCCTTATGTCCCTTCTGCAGCGACCCCACTGCAAGCCCCCCCAGCAGAGGAGAGGATGCCCACGCTCTTTTTTTCTTCTCTTTGATTCTTAGTTCTGGCTCCTCTTTGTCATCCTAAGTTAATATTTTAGCTCTGGGTAGTTTAGACAGGGGAGGTGATTTTTGTCTTTGTGCAGTCGGAGGAGGGAACTTTTTAATAGTTGGTAAGCAAAATGGAAATTGTAAGCAGAAGTAAACAGTGAGAAGAGGAATTGGTTTTTCTGGTCAGTTATTCAGGAACAGAAAAGGGAATTAATTTTGCACAGGCTAAGAAGTAAAAACAAGATTTTGTCACTACTTCTGTGTTTTCATGTGTTTTTTTAATGATTTCTGAAAAAAAGTATTTTACAAATCTGATGTTCATTAAGCATTCTCTTGGGATTTTGGTAGCACTTACTATTAGCTGACTTTTTTCCATGACTGTAGTGAAATGAAAAAGAAATCTTTCTCCTAGATCTATCATCAGGGGAAAACTTCATAAGTTTCTTTTTCTTCTTCTTTCTTGTAATGTCTCGAGTCTTTTGAAATTTGAAAGTTAAAGCCTACTTTTGTTTGCTGCACCATTTGATGCTATCTTACTGGCTTTAATCCAGATATTTTGAAGACCACACACTGAAGTTGGCGCTCGGTTTTCTGTGAGCACGGATAATTTGCTACCTTTTATACTTGGCTGAATTTTTCTGTCTTTTTCTTGCAGTTGCAGGACAGCAGTTAGCATTTTCTGGTGTTACACATAGTATTGGTCTCCAAATTCAGGTCGGTCTCCATTTTAAACAGATGGGTATAATACCTTGACATGTATTTAGGTGAGAAGCAAACTCGTGCCAAATAATATCTCACTGTGCAGTTTTAAAACATACCGTGTCCAACTTCTGCTTGTCTTTGAAAGCATCACCAACGGTATGTGTGAATGCAAGGAGGAAGTACTTGATGTAATTTTCTTCATCCTTGGAAGGTTTTTGATGCTGTTCCATGTGAGCTTCTTGCACCTCCTAGACCAGAAAGTGGTTATGCTGCTGCTTTGTTGTGCTGTACTCAAATTAATTAGCCGTGGTTTGTTGTCCAAGTGAGAAGGCATTTCAGATGAGGACTTTGTAGGTCCTGTTTGATTGTTTCCATTAATCACTTAGGTGATGGACTGGAGAATGCAATTACAAAAACTGCACGTGGTGCCAAGGGCGGGCAAAACTTTCGGAGGCTGAGAATAGTTCTTTTTATTTTGGGTTAGTGGTGAAGGAACAAAAATACAACAGGTTGGAAAAATTAAATGTCCAAAGGGAAAACATAGTATTGCTGAAAACTTCCTAGATACTTCAGTGGCTTAAGCAAACATGGTAAAGCCATTCCTGGCTGTCTGCCATCCCTCTCCATAGGAGGTTGTATCTCTGCAGGACATATAGTACAGGGGGACTGCATATAAAGCTACTCCTGAATTGCTATTTGTAGGTGACATAAACCACTTCTGAGTTACTTTAATATGCTAGCTTGAAAATTACGGCATTTGAATAACTTTTTTTTCATGCATAGCTTGGTTCTGCCGGTTGCAGGGAGGTAATGGGAAAGGCCAGCATCTCCAGCTGGCCTCCAGACTGGAAAGTCTTTTTTGGGGGCAGCAATTGCTCCAGCTCTCCAAAATGAGTTTGCCTGTATTTATGTCAGGTGCCGATTTACAGTGGGATACTGCCGCAAGCTTTCTTGGATATGGTGGTGTGCACACGAGATGCAAGAGGTGATTTTCCACTCTTCTTACAGCTGAGACCTTCCTGGTAGTGAGCATCATGTCTGGTTTGGAGAGTTAAAGATTGGCTAGGGAGATTCCAATTTAAGCTCAAGAGCAATGAGCTGTTTGAGAAATATGACCCATGAGGCAATTGGAGTTTCTAATGGGAAATCATTAAAAGATGGGCAACTATGATGATACTTTTTCAGTATGTCAGACATTAACATCAGAAATGCCTGTGGCCAATTACTCTCTGTGTTCTGGGAAGCAGGATTAATTTCCAGCAAGAAGGTTTGAGATTGTGGTGGTTGGCTTTGTTTGTTTGCTTGTTTGTTTGTTTTGCTGTAAGAATACTTAATTAAAATAGTGGAAGAGGCTAGCAGGGGAAGTTGTTGCATCTTGGTTGTGGGAGGTTTTGAAGAACAGGTTAGATGAACACCACTTATGGCATAGGTGTATTTATCCAGCTTCAGAGAGGGGCTGGAACGGTAACTTCCCAAGGTGCCCTCAGGTCTTTCCACTTCAATTCTGTGATTATGTACATATAGATGAGGCAAAACCAGAAATGCAAAGAACTCGATATGCCTTTGATCTTCTAATCTGGTTTGCCTTTTGCATTTTGAGCATCTGTAAATCGCAGTGTAAAATGGGGGAAGAATTGTTATTGTTACGTTCTGTATTTTAATTTTATGGCTTTAGATGTGAAAAGACTTGCAGGGTACAGAAGCGAAAGTTGGCACTAATTCTCTTTTCCCCCTTTTTCTTTGCAGGTCGCTTGGTTGGTGCCCTGGACGCCGTGTTAGACTCTAACGCGCGTGTCGCTCCGTTTCGAATTTTACTCCAAGTTCCAGGCTCACAGGTTTACTCTGCCATTGCATGTGGTGAGTTATTGAACGGATCAGAAGTTTACTGGGCCGTAGCTATTGGTGAGTCACAGACAAAAAACTCCAAACCGATTCTGAGCATGGTCAGTGTCTGCATGTCCAAGAAGCTCAAGGTAACCCCAGCTAGTAGTGTGTGCCTGGAAAGCTATTGCCTATAGCTTATTTAACAACCAAATTTAACCTCTGGTTAAAATCCCGGGTAGGAGTTACGAAAAAGTGTTAACTAGGAACATTAAGTTTCTATAGAAAGCTTGTTTAGTTGACCATGTTTTGTGTTAATTTTCTGTCTCTTGCAAAGTAGTGTGCATATCTTTTCCTACAGTAGTAACAGTTCCTTACAGCAAGAAGTTACTTAGTCTAGGCTTTTACCAGTCTAGTCCTTTGCTTGCTTACTGTGAAATGTCTTACCACACTTGGTTTTTATGAAATATAACTGGAACATCTGGAAGATGCTACATGATTTAGAAGGTAAAGTTGTCAGGGGAAAATGTCTAATTGCCTGGTCTGTTGTGCCCTAGTCCCTTTTGCAGTGTTTCTGCAACCTCTGAAGGTAGAGCTCATCTTCAGGAAAGTGATATTGATGTGAATTGCAGCAACATTGCCATGGCACAGTAAAGGCCATCTGAAATGTGTTTGTTCCATTCATCCTGTCCTTGCTTGGCCAGTCTGCAGGGCTGTCCTCATCCCTTCTGCTCCAGTCTAGAAAATCCTAGCATTGAAATTTACAGCAGGTTTTCCTTTGGGAATGGTTTCACGCTGTGCCAGAGGAAGTTTAGATTGGACATTAGGAAGCATTTCTTTACCAAGAGGGTGGTCAAACACTGGAACAGGCTTCCTAGAGAGGTGGTTGATGCCTCAAACCTGTCAGTGTTTAAGAGGCATTTGGACAATGCCCTTAACAACATGCTTTAACTTTTTGTTCAGCTCTGAAGTGGTCAGGCAGTTGGACTGGATGATCATTGTAAGTCCCTTCCAACTGAAATTATTCTATTCTATTCTATTCTATTCTATTCTATTCTATTCTATTCTATTCTATTCTTTCTTGTACGGATCAAGCTGTGAAACAGTTAGCTAATGTACGTGTTGATGTGTTCTTGATGGTGTTTGATACAGTAGTCCTTTAAAATAAATCTATATATTTCCCCCTTCCTCTGCACAAGCTCGTTCAGCGTTTCTTCCTTGGTTCAGCAGAGACCCCTCTGCCTGTTCCCCATTAATGCTGGGAATTTTTCCCTGTGCTAGATCTGTGTGAAGAAGCTTGCGTAAAATCTATTTATGCTATTTTTATTGTGGCTAGGTTTTCTTCATTTTGCAATTGCTCTATGCTTTATATCCCTATTCCTCTCCTTTTTATATTTAAATAATGCCATCTCATGGAGAAATTTAAGAGCTTCATGCTGCTGTGGTCCTTTAATGAAGCCAGGTAGCTTTCCCTGGAAATGCAAGCGCAGTTTTCCTGTCATGGGCTTCTTGATCATTTGAATATATGTAATATTCCTTTCTGGGGCTGATCCTTGCCCTAGCCACACTCTTATTGCCCACAGTTGGGTTTTTTTTTTTTTTATATTAAAGGAACTACAAGTCAAAAACTTGCCTGGTTGGAATGGGTAAGGATTTTGTTGAGTTATACTTATTTGATTAATGTTTTCTAAAACTCTCTTCTTTTTTTTTCGTAATGGATGCTCATCCCTGAGAAAATGAGATTTATAGTAATAGAGTGGAAGGCAGAGGGCTCTGTTTTGTATGCTGCGTGGGTAAGACACACGTGGTTGCCAGAGCTGCACAGAAATGAAGAACCATGGCAGCAGAAGTTGTTTCTGAATAATATCTCTGCTGTGAAACCCTGATGTGAGTGTCCAGGGGAGAGCTGGCGCTGGCAACAGGAGTCAGAGAATAGCATCATCTGATGCTTTTCTTAGAAAACTGGAGAACTTTCCTTGCACAGAAGCAGCCGTTGCTGCTCACCCAGCTCTGCCCTTTCTGAGCGAGGTGCCTTGCGCAAACACGACATGAAGAGTTTTGTTACTGGATTTGGAAGGAGCAGCAAGTCAGTTTAAGGTTCCTGCTGTATGGCAAGGAGAGGGAGCAGCTCCAGGAGCTCCTTCCAGTCTCCTGGTGTAACTTCATTAGGGGATAGCCATGATGTCATTAGGCGGCAAATTAAAATGACATTTTTCAATTGTACGTTGGCAGTCGTCTGTTCCAGGAGCTGTAGGCTTAAATGATAATATATGCATGAGGGTCATATCTGTGTTACAGACTTTTGCAAATCTCTGAGGGCTGCTAGGAATTCTGATCTCTGCCCAGCACAGCTGTTCTGGCAGAGATGTTTTAATCCAGATGGTTAATCATGTTATACCAGTACGGGAGGAAAAAAAAAAAGTCTAGCCTCATGCCTTGGGGGACTTTCCTTTCAGAAGGCTTGTGGATAAAACCCAAGTCCTAGTTAAGTGAAGTAGCATTTGGGAGAGGGAGAGCGGAGGGATTGGTGAGAAGTGGGTTTAAGGAAGAGATTCTGGGGAGTGAGGCTGGGGTTAAACTAAATATATATTTGGCACAGGCATGTGAAGAAGGTGGATAAAAGGTGGAATAAAATGATGTGTGGAGCACAGGAAGAGGAATAAGGAAGAGACTGGCAATGCTCCTGCTCCTGTGAAATCACAGGGCGACTTTAAGCCGTGAAATGGAAATTAGAAATAAAGAAGAGACCCGAAAAGCTGGGGATATGGCCTGACCAAATAAAAGGGGCAAAGAGATCTTTCAGTGTTTGAGCAGAATCCCTGGAGATACCTAAAGGCAGGCAGGAAAGAATTGCAATAGCCCCCATGGGAGGTAGTTACTGCTAGAGCCCAGGCTCAAAGCAGTCCGAGCAGTGTGGATGCTGCTGTGAAAGGCATCTCACTCAAGGCTTGTTTCACAAGAGGCAGCCCACCAGCTCTTCCGTATGGTTGGTGTCTTTTAAGTTGCTCAGAAATAAAAATTCAACTCAGTAGGTGCTTTGGGCAGCCATTTCAGTATAAAATAACTATACTTCTAGTGTTCTTGACCATTGATATAATTTGTTTTCTTTACCTGAAGGACATTTAAGTGTCTCTTCTTTCATATTTTTTTTTATTTAACCTTGATTAATGATATTTATGAAGCTCCATCACAAAATCTTCCTGTTAAGGAAGTTAAAGTTTGGAAAGTTTCCCTGCCAGTTGGCATTCTGCATGGAAAACAGAGCAGAGGAAAGTGGAAAATCCTTAGCTAAATTTATAATTTTTTTTTGTTGTGAGGCAACATGATGCAAGTATATTGTTTACACAAATTTTGAGATAATGGGTCTTCTATTTGAGATTAATTTTACAATTATATTTGTCTGTGATTTGCTTGTCTTTTATGCTCAGCTACTCTCCTTTCTTCCACTAGCAAGGCATTAGAAAAAGCAAGTTTCGCTGCCTTTGCTTTTTTACCTCTAACATTTAATCACTGACCAGTAAGAGCTGGAGGGGCCAGATCTTCCTGATTGCCCTGTATGTTGCTGGTCTTGCTCTGACTTTTCTGTCATCGTGCAATGCATTGATGGTTCAGTTTCAAGCAGAAACAGCCAAAGCAAATAGATGGTGATTGAAATATTATTTCTGAAGTTAGTGTGAACATATTATATTTAAAAGAACAACAGCAAAACCCTTAAGTAAGTTCTTAAATAAGAAAACCCTAAAGATTTGAAAGTTTTTATTTTCTGTTCACTGTATTTCTTCCCCAAACTGCAGAAATGTGCTCTTGTAGACCTCTGAGGTGTTGCTGAAGCAAATGCCTTTATTTTTAGGTATTTATTGTAGACAACTTTTCAAATAGGATGCCAATTATGACTATGTAAATTCCTCTTACAGTGTGTGCCTGTTTGGGGGGCGTGTGTGTGCGTATGCATCTGCGTACCAAAGGAGGGAGAAAGGAAGATCAGGGACTTTTGGGAACAGGACGTAAATAAAAAGGTTTCCAGTGGCCGCTTAAGGAGTGTCATGTCAAAATAAGTTGCAGTCTAGCAGCTCAGGATGAAGTTTTGCTGTTTTTTCTGCTTTGACTTTTAATGCAGCATTTGCTGGCTGAGAGTGTTTGAGAAGATAAAACTAAAAGCACTAAAACTGATTCTCTAAAACAATGAGGGTTTTGTTTTTCTCTAACTGTACTGCTACGAATGAGACCTTTTTGACCTGTTTGCTACTGCAAATTTTGAGGTTGAAAGTTCAGTTTCTCAGAATGAATTTATGAAATAGTGCATTTTATTACTTTTTTGTTCCTTTCAATTTTATTTTGTTGGATGAGTTTGAATAAACTACTTTTTGCTTTTTTAGGTGCGACTGCAGAGGAGATAAACCAGCACTGGGAATGGCTGGAACAAAACTTGCTTCATACTTTGTCTGTCTTTGACAATAAAGAAGATATTGTTAGTTTTGTCAAAGGGAAAGTGAAGGTAAGGAAAATATGTTACTTTCACCCTTCCCTACACACACGTGGTTTATTAGAAATAATGTCATGAAGTTTTTGTCATTCATACTTGGTTTTGTCCATCTAAACATTATTTATCAGTTTTCTGTGTGGCACTTGCACCTGATGTGGCCGGGACCTGTGCGTCTCCACTCACATTTCCTTGGAAACATCTCAGAACTGAAGTATCTAATTTAATCTTTATCCCACCCATCCCTTTCCAGCTTCACTGTTCTTCTCTTCCCTGTGGTGTGCAGCTCAGCTTTCTTTAGCATTTGCTTTCAGTTCGTCCACCTCTCCGAAACATTGTGTTAAATACCTTCCCTTCCCATAGCTCAGTTTTTCCTCCTTATGACGTTTTTCCTCCTTTCCTCTGTTTTTTTTCCGAGCTTTATCCCATCGGTTTCTCGTGCCCATTTCTGCCCATTTCCATACTCCTGTCCCTTTTGATGGGGCTCAGAGGTGTCAGCAGGTGATAGCCACAGTGCCTGAATCTGCTGACAGCACAGCCGTGCGGATGATGACGTAGTCCCCGCAGCTCAGGGACAGGGGACCTTGTGCAACGTCACCTGTGTCAGAAGGGTCCAGCACAGAAATTGCTGGTGGCTTTGCAGGATGTGGGAGTCGTGGCCAGGCACTGCAGTGAAGCTGCTGGCTGGCCGCGGGGTTGCAGAAATGAGCATCCTTTTGGAAGGCTATAGAGTTTTAAAAATAGAGGAATTTGGTGTCAGAAGACCAGATCTAAAATAGTAACAGCACGTGCAGTAAAACATAGAAAGCCTGGTGTCCTGAGCTCTGCTTGTAGTAAAATACATGCTCCAAGAGGAGGTTGGTGATGGCTGGCAGGGGTCTGCTGGTGACTACTGTACCTCAGGTCCTGCCGCAAGCTTTTCCTTGCTAAGAATTTTAGTGAGGTTCTCTTTCCCCCTACACCCACTTTTTTGGTCTGGAAAATTTGTGGGAACATAATGTTTCTGGTGAATTTCAATCCCCCCGCTGTCCCTTCAGTAGGCTCTGAAGTTGGGGAAGAAGGGAATGGAGAGGCCAGACATCATCGTGTAAATCTTAGTTTTTATCCTGCTTTCTTAAAAAAACAACATTGTCTAAGTGCAGTGAAAGGCTCAAATACAATTAATCTCTCGTGATGACACTGTGGCAGCCTGTTACCTAGCACAGCACATATTTAAAAATCTTCAGGTTTCGTTAGTTACTGTTAAGTTCAGGTTTTGGCCCCTCACCTCTGCTGTAGACTTTCGGCATATTAGAACTGCTTGGTAATTGCAAATTGTCCCAGGTGCTGTAACATACAGATTATTTGTCTGGTGCAATATATACTTAACTCCTTTGTTGTAATGCCACTATCAAAATTCTCAATGCTTAATTATATTTACATAGATGTTCTTGGAACGATGTTTTTAATGGTTCCAATCATGTTACAATTATAGAAGTTATTGACACATCTCACTGCATTGCTTTTTCATAGGAAAATAGTACTGGTCAGTACATACAATTGTTACTCTACCTTTTCTCTGTATACAGCAAATAACAGCAATCATAAGCCGTAGTGAAGCTGTAAATATATGGTTCTGCCAGACTCATTGAAAAAATTATAATAAAAAAGGCCCCAGAAGTCTTGATTTGGAAGCATTCAAAATGTATGAGAGATGCAAACACCACAGAAATGTCTCCATTTGTGAAAATTGCAAATAAACTTGAATTTCTTGTGTAAGAAAGCGTTGCCTTATTAAAATTTGAATGGGTAGCTTGTATCAACTTGCTCGAGTGTGAGTGCCGAAGCTGTATCCTGATATATTATCTCATTATGGACTCAGGCACTGATTGCGGAGGAAACGAGCAGCAAGCTCGCCGAGCAGGAGGAAGACCCGGAGAAGTTCCGAGAAGCCCTGGTGAAATTTGAATCCAGATTTAATTTTCCTGAAGCTGAGAAGTTGATCACCTATTATTCCTGTTGCTGTTGGAAAGGAAAAGTTCCTCGGCAAGGCTGGCTTTATTTGAGCATCAATCATCTCTGTTTTTATTCCTTCTTCCTGGGCAAAGAATGTAAGTGTAAATGTGTAAGAAATCTAATGCCAGGGAGAGATATAACTATTTTTAAAAGCAAGAATAGCTAGAAGTTTTATGAAAAGGCTAGTTCGCCTCTGAAGTTTAGTTTCTGAGCTTTTTGTTGTTCAGCTGAAAGATCCTGTTTAATTTAGTTTTCACTTCAGCCTTTATGTTTATATCTTAATATTAATCCAGTAATAAAAACGAGACTACAAGAGCACGCGGACACAGCTGCTCTCTGGCTCTTTTTCTTGCCATGCTGACGCAGCCTTAAAACGTAACAGACCTCCCACGGATTCTGAAATAGAGACTTTTAGTGCTAAAAAGGGTGAGTAGGGACGGTCCCTCCCACAGGTGGGGATGCACAGTGCCCGCCGGCAGGGCAAGGGCTGGTGGGGCCAGGGATGCCAGAGTCCAGCTGCCTGCCTGAAAATAGCCTAGGAAACCTAACAGGGCTGTGACCTGGAGAACTAGGTGAAAAATTTTTTTAGGGCTCTTTAGGGGAAAACAAACAACAGCAATTTAGGGATTTCTTTGTGTTTCTGAATAGCAGCGCAGGAAGGTCACAAGAAGTGTGTCCTGGGGTTTTTAGACGTTCAGGCAGTTCAGTGAGTTTTAAGACTTTGGTCATGGTCTTCCTCTACAGAGGAAGGGTTGTGTGATGATGAAAAGCCTGTCAGAGTAGATACTAGAAGGTAAAAGTGAATGTAATAGACTGGTAAAAAAGAATGTAGCCATTTAAACTCTATAGCATTTTTCTGTTTAGTAAGGTTGTGCATGAACGGATAATATTTTAAGTCCTATTTATCCTGCTGGAACTTCAGCAAGGACAGTAGTATAAACCTATACAATATAAACCTATACTGCTATAAATGTAGCAAGAATTGTCAGTTATAACAATTAGGAACACTTCACCATTTACTGTCTGGATTTAATATCGGTATGGCTAGCCAAATAAAACTGTAGATTTCAAAATTAAGTGCATTAATGTAAAGATAAGAAAGATACTAATTGGTAATTTCTAAGACTTAAAACATACAAAGACATGCTTAGAGTTAGCTAAGACTTTTTTCCCCTTATATTATTTCAGACCAATTATTTTGTCATATCTACAAAAGGTGGCAGAGTTAGATTTAAAATGCTGCTGAGTTTGTTATTCATTATAAAAACAGAAGTTGAGTTTTGCTGGGAAGACTAGAATGGAGTCTCTTGATACATACTAGATCTCTGGGTTCTTGTTTAATCTCCTTGCTTTCTGTTTAGTATCAAATAATATCCTTGTCAATTATTTCTTCTTGCTATCATTGCAGGCTTTCTCTCATTAAATCTGAGATATCCAGTCTGCCAAAGCACACAAAGCAAAAATGATACTTATTAATGATAGATAATGGGGGAAGGAGGAGGGAGAGAGAAAAATCCTTCATGTTGTTCCAAAATTTTTGTTTATGCGGTACCACAGATCATTAAATGATACTGGAAGTACAACATCATGCTGTATTATGTAAGAAGAAATCGCTTTTAATCTCTTTTAATAGTAATTCATTATGAAAATGCAGAAACCCCCCAAACAACTAGATGTGGGCAACTTTTCATTTTGACTGTGGAAAATACACTGTTCATTCACTGTTGCAGTCAGTTGTATCGCCTTTGTGTTCTCATGCATTTGCATGGAAATGTGAAATAAAAACCTGAATTTTCTATTCGTTAAACTAAACTTCTCTAGCTCAGTGGGAAGTATTATATGTTGAAATGCTTCCTACCACCCCAATTCTGATAAAGCAGATTGCTTCTGTTCCAAAGCTAGTATTTTGTCACATTTATGAAATACTTGTATTACATTGAATAATCCAGATTTACTATAGTTCTGCTTGTTATTGTTGGAGAAGCTGATGATGACTGTATGCAGAACAAGTAATTCATTGTCTTTTTTCAAAATCTGCTTAAATCTGGTCTAGAAAATATTCCTAAGAAATCACATTTATTACATTCTTTCAATACAGCACAGGGAGAAAGCTCAGTATATGAGTTTCAGTCAAAATAGTGCTTATATGTATTTGAACTTTATAAAAATCCCCCCAAATTGTAGACTGAAATCTCTATAGGCAAAGTGTTAAGTCTTCTGCTTCTGGCAAGACTGTCCCCTTCCCCTGGTTTTATTTTATGTTGAAATGACCTGGAATGCAATACTGGAACCTGTTTTCAGCTTCTCATAAAATTAATTTAGGGCTTAAGTGAGTATAAAATCCATGGAACATTTTTTCCAGTCCCCTTTTATCTAAGTCTCAAAGTATTTACAGAATTTCAGAGGCTTAGAACATCGGATTTCTTGAAAGGGCATGCCAAGGTTTCTTCACAATTTTTAATTAAACTTGTGTTTTTCTAGAACTTTGAAGACTTTGTACCTTTCATCAGTAGTTTGGGCCCCTTACGTCTGCTGTGCTGTTTCTGTAACCAACACTGTAGAGCCTATGTGATTCTGGCTTGTGTGAACAATAGTGCTATTGCTACGGCGCTATTTAATCTTTCTTCCCTTGGCTGTTCCCGTACAGATGATTTTATGACCATTCGCAACACTTTGTGCGTGTTGACGCAGCTGTGCTTTATTTAAGTAAGAAAAAATGTAATCTGCAATAATCTTGACAGCTGTGGCTCATGTAGTACAGAGAACTTGCTGAGGGTAGCTCCTTAGGTAATTAATGATCATGGATAAGTGTCACATATATATGACAATGTTTGTTATTACTGCTTTTTAATTGCTTTATTGGCATCAGGAGACCAGCTAAGGATGTTAGGGGGTGTAGTCTTGATGTTACTGGCACAGAGAATCCTGGGAAGCTTCCAACAGTTGTTAAGTCGAAACTTAATCTGTTTTAAAGTCCTTTCCAGCCTAATTTCTACCCAGAGATTCATATGAGAGAGGCAAGTAACATCCTGCAGTGGTTATCTAAAATAACCTGATTGTGTTTCCATTTGTATTTCTGTGATTCAGCAGTGTTTAAGTATAGAGAACAGCTTCCTATGCTTTTTCTTTTCTATAAACAAGTCTGACTACAGTTCATGTTTAGGACAAGGTTTGCCTGTGCACCTTTTAAGTAAAAAGTAACCAAAATGGGAAGATCCCAGTGGCTAGGCAGTTTTGTTTTCAGAACACCCTGTTTATAGTAACCCTCAAACTTTATAAAAATGTCCATGTGCATAAGCTTCCTTTTGTACGGGAGCTACCTGTATTTTAAAAGTTAAAGTACTGGGCATGTAATTGAGTTTCCACCTGCCTACACTTTTATTTCTGGGAGATTACAAAACCTTTCCCTATATTCTTCTTACTCTTGAAATGAACTGTTTCTTCTGGTAGTAGTGAAGCAGGCTGCAGAAATGACTTGTAAAGGAGCGAGGAACATAGCTTATGGCAGGTGTTCTGCAAAGGCAGAACTCCCCAGTCCAGCAGTTCTTACAGAAGTAGGTAAAATTTTGAGGAAGAGATTCTGAAAAAAAGTCTTTTGCAGTGAAGGAGAATGAATGAATGTAGAGTAGTAACAGGTATTTCAGCTTTTGCTTGGTCTTTGTCTGTAGAAATGGATCCCTCCCCTCTTTGGTTGTTCGCATGTCATTCTGAATGTGCTTATTTCCCAAATTTGAAAAACGTAAGCAGAGTTTCCAACCCACTTCTGCTTTTTTTCTCCGATGGCAGTAAAACTTATCATTCCTTGGGTTGAGGTCCAGAAGCTGGAAAGAACCTCCAATGTCTTCATGACCGACACGGTCCGCGTCACCACGCCAAATAAAGAGCGTGACTTCTCCACGTTCCTCAATATCGCTGAGGCTTTCAGGATCATGGAGCAACTGGCAGATGTGACGCTCCGAAGGCTACTGGACAATGAGATCTTTGAACTGGATCCAGGGCTACAGGATCCTACTCAGATTACCAAGAGGTAAAAAAATAAGTTGTTCTCCCTTGGGTGAGCAGAGGTTCAGTGGTGGTCTTCATGGTTTGCTCTGTTAGCTGGGTAAGATTTCAAAGGTTTACTTGATTGAGCAAATAAAAAGAGATTTTATGATGTACTATGGTGGATCAAATAGGTGCATTTTAACTTGTGTGCAAGATACTTTTTTCCATTTTGTGTTCTTCCTTTAAACATCATCGTGGTTTTTTGTTCATTTATTTTAAAAGTACTGTTCCCTGTAGAAACGTAGATTGCAACAGGGGCTATTTTCCATCTTCCCTGAAGAGCAACATTACTTTGTTTATAATTTTGGCAATGTGTAGGCTTTCCTAGTGCCGTCAATTCTGTAGAATTATTGCTTTTGATCATATCTGAAACATGGAATTTCCCACTAGTGTGATTGCTGTAGCCGACTTAGCAAGCAATTATAGGACTTAAAAAAACCCACAGGCAGTTGCAACAGATTAATTTGCTGTTGTCAGCTCTACCCCATGCGTCCCCGAAATGCATCTCTGCATTCCTCTCCCACTACAGAAATGCATTGGGCTCTCAGGGGGAAGGTTGGTAGCTATTTCTCTGCCGCTAGCACAACACACAACTTTGTGTTTTATTTGCTGCTGTGGGAAAGGGGAAGGGAGACTGCCCAAGAGGAATTTTAGGTGGGCAGGATGAAATAGCCCAAACTGGAATTTGCCTGACGCGACAGGGTTAAGGTGCTGGTTTAAAATCCTGCTTTTCTGAATGGGGTGTGAGTGGAGCGCTTATCCCCTCCTGAATCATACCCTTTCCTGCTCTTCCTTCCTCTCCCTCTGCCAGAGGTATGAACGGAATGAGCCAGGTGTTGCTTCCTGGCTAAAACATAAGAACGCGTGGTGTCCTTTCCCAAAAAATTGAGACATGTCCAGTAGCCATTTTATTGTTCCTGAGGGGCATTTTTGCAGGGGTGTTGGGTATACATCTCAGCTAAACACTTCTGCAAAATTTCATGATGAGGTTAGAACGATAAAACACACTTTCTCTGCAATTTCCTATGTGCACACAATAAGGAAAATCACTGATACCAGGATTTCATCCATGATATTGTCAAGGAATTAATTTGAGGTGATAGAGTGGTGAGCAGCCACGAATATCTTGGCAACCTTTTTTTTCATAGCCAGGGTTCCTTTAAACACAAGAGCTCCCATTGTTTTTACAACGTACATGTAACTGGGTGTTGCTAACATTGTAGGCTTTTGGCCCAAGAAATGTAGGATATGTACTTTGACTAGTGCAGAATGTGCCTTTGAGTGCATGCTTTACCATTGCACCCTCCTCCTGCTTTTGGACTGAAAAGTTAGATGCACAAAGCAAGGGAAGTACATCCAGAGGAGATGTAACAAAAAAACCGGTGGGAGATATTTTCAACGTCTACTGATTTTTAACTCATCATTGTCAATTCCCAAAATGGTCTTTGAATCAGGAGTAACGACTGAATGGAAAACTACAAAGAAACTAAAATTACAGTTGCAAAGAAAAACATAAGCTTAGTAATATGCTGTAATAAGGAGGCTCTCAGGGAATCAACCTGTAAGTACCTTGTGGTGTTTTTGAAAAGTAGTATGTCTATTAGCAAACAAGCGACAGAAACATTCCCACGCGTTTATTCAAACAGGGTTTTTTTCCTTCCAACTTAAAAAAATAAAGTTGGGGGGAGGGGGAGAGCAGGCAGAGGAGAAGGAAGGATAAAAATATATTTACTGGAGAGTTCCTGGGCAAGATGTTCTCTAACCTGTGCTGATGTGCTGTAACTTGAGATGGCAGAAAGGAAAACATGGAAACATGGAAGATGCCCAAATCCCATTTCCTCTGCACGAATTAGGTGGTGGTTGGATAAGTTGCTGTTTCTGGTGCCCTTTGTCACACTTTAGCAACCACTTTGATGTAACATGATTAAGCAAGACTGTACTTTGAATAGTGGATAAACTGGTTTTTAATGCTAACATGTTTGGGGGGGGGTTGAAGTTTTTTGGTGTGTGAAGTTTCTGTTGCTGCTTTTTTTCCTGAAGCCATTGTAGTACTACAAGAGCAACTATTTTCCTCTTGATATTTTCCCCCTAATAATTGTCTTTGTTAATTCTTGTGCATGATTTGGAAGCAAATAGTAGTCGATCAAAATGAAAGCAATAATCCACACATCATTAGAGCTATTCCAGCTGTGTCAAATTAATGAAGTTGCTGTGGATGGCTTTTGTTTGTTAGGCTTTCTTTTGCAAGAGGCTCATCTCAATATCTTTATTTTTTAAAAATTAATTTTTGGTGCCATCATGCTCTGTATATTCTACATTCTGAAAACCGGAGATCTTTGCTGCCGTTCCTAAGGCTCTTGGGTTCATTCTGCTGAGCAGTGGAGGGACGGGACTCAGAGAGGCTGTGGGATTAGGCCCATAGTCTGACAAAAATTATATCATGGCTGGAGTCAAACAAGTTAATATGCAAGTTTCCATGCTGCTTAATGAGAACATAAGGCTCAGAACAATGGGTTACAAAGGGATTAATGGCAATTAAGTTAATTGCCTTAAAAAACAAAGCTGATAGCTACAAATGCCATTTCTTGGAGATATATTTATGCACTATACAATTTTACTGTAACATATGGTAACTATTTTTTCTTTTTTAATAGGAAGGTCACTAAAATCTCTGGTGTAGATTTCTTGTACTTTTAATTTCCATCTCTTTCAGGATGCAAGAATATCCATTGCATTCCTCAAATGTAGCAAGGAAATTGGCCAGAGGAGAACACACGATTTAAAAGCTTTAGTGCCGCTCTCAGTAGGGTTTCAAAAGTATGATATGTTTCTCCAGGCTCTAACCACCTCGGTTTCTTTTCTTCATGTCTAACTGTGAATTGCCAATGAAGACGGCTTTGCTTCATATGAAAGCAAAGAAGGTTTTTAACACTGATCTAAGCTGAACGGAAACTGTTTGAAGTATCTTGAATTGTAAATGTCACTGCAGTCTGCATTAATTCCTTCGGAGAGGGAATCCGAGAATGCTGTAAACCTTGAGCAACAATGAAGATCTGACTAGAAAGAACCTCATTTTATTCCATCTTCCTGGCAAAAGGCAAGGTTTGGATTATCTGTGTGTCACTTGTGACAGATGACTGCCTGACCTGTTTTTAAGGATTTCCAGTAATGGCAGTATCAGGATCCATACCAGTACTTCACTGTTCTATCATTGAAAAGTCTTTCTGAAGTCTAACTTGAATCTTTTGTGCTGCTTTTTGAGTCTATTACTTGTTGTCCTACCCAGTACTATTGAAGAGATCAGATGTTCTTTCTTTAGAGCAACCACTGGTGTATTTGGAGGTTGGTATGCATCTCTTTTCTCTTTTCTTCTTTAAACTGCACTGCCCTAGGTCAGCCAGATTTTTCTTATTGGTCCTGATTTTAGCCCTTTTTTAGTCCTTTTTAGTCCATTTTTAGTCCTTTTTTAGTGGCTCTTCTCTAATTTGTCACTCATCCCATGCAGCTGCAGGGTGGTGGGATGCAGGATTGTCCCCGGCGCCTCACTGGTGCTGACCAGGGCAGGAGCATCGTGACCGTCTCTGCAGCAACTCTGGGACTGCTGTGCTGCATCTTGGTGGCCATGCACTTCTGCAGCCTGGCGCGGTGCCCCTCTTCCTCCTGTGAGCACGAGGCTGTTGGCTTATGTTCAGCTTGTGATCCTGTGTCACCCTTAGGTCTTTTCTTTTTGCTGAATGGCTGCTGGTGGAGTTGATCTCCGTGCTGGTTTTGTGCAGCTTATGATGTACAGCTGAAAATACTTACAATGCTTATTTCCCACACCATTCCTTAAGTTTATGAATCTCAATCTGTAATCTGATCCTGTTCTTCTGCTCATTAGCGTCCATCAGCCTCACATCACGTACAAGTTTATTAACAATAATCTCTTGATCCATCATGCAGATTGCTGATGAAGATGTTGAACACAAGCTAGTCCAGGACAGATCCCCAAGGAGGTCCTCTTAATACAGGCTTCCAATGTACCAGGGAGCCTTTAAGGTCTACTTTTGGGGTACTCTTTTTTCAACTGGCTTGGTACAACAGTTCTTCACTTTGATCCATGTGAGGAAATATCAAGACTTTCATAAATTCTGGCTAAAACATCCATTGCGTCTCCTCCATTTAAAAGTCCAGTATTCCTGCTATGTAAGGGAGAGGTGTTCGGTTTACGTGTGTCCAGAGAAGTCCATGTTGGCTCTTCTCACATAACTCCTGGCTTGCTTATGAGAGGCCTTTCTGGCTATGCAAATTTAACAGTTCTTCCAATAAACAAGACGTATATCATTGGATGTGTTATTTCCAAAATCTGTAACTTTGTGGAGTCTGAATAGCAAGAAGAGTCTAGTAATCGGTCTTTAAAAGCAAGAGGTCCGCCAGTCTGTTTAGATGTTAGATAGGGAGCAAGTGACTCAGCAGAGCTAAAATCTTGCCAAGTTGACTTCTGTTAGATTTAAAGCAGAGAAAAACATTTGACGGTGAGGACATAATTTTAAGTGTCCTGGTACTTTTAGACATTTTGTTAGTCTTGTGTGTTATTTCCTTTAATTTAAAACTCTTGGAAGGTAACCCAGGGGTCACACACAAGGAGTTATCACAGTTCAGACTTGCCGTTTGCTTTGAAGTGCTGGAGTTGGCGGCAGTCCAGGATCCCGTAACATGCAGGTTGGGAACTGCGCTCAGAAAGAATTGCTGAGTCCTCTGGAAAGCAGGGAACAAGACAATCGCATCTTCTCACCTTTTATTCTTGTGATACATGTGTAAAGACTCGATAAACATTATTTTTACATAATGAAAGCATTCTTTTTTTTTTTTCCTCAGTACAGCTCAGTAGGCTGCATTTGCTTAAAAACCAAACCAAGGTGGAAGTTGTTAAGTTTGAGGAGAACGTTTCAAACAGACTGGGCTGCAGGTAGAAAGGCTGCATTTCTGTTTGGTGCTGCAGGTATTGTGAAACTCAGAATGGAAGCTGTGGGACCTGGTGATGTGGTCCCACAGTCACTGCATCTTTGCTGTATCACGTTTTAACAACTGCCTGTCTTGTGTTAGGGGCTAATTCCATTTGTGGTTTTTTTGGGGGTTATAGGGTTTGAGTTTTTTTAACCAGCTCTAATTTTGTTTGGCTGTATTTATGAAGGGAAGCAATTGCTTTAAGCCCTAGAATTTGCCAGCCTAACAGGAAATCTTTTCACGATGTGCCATTTTCTAATAACGCTTCTCATTTGAGCCCACAGAGGTAAGTGCTGACAGCATTTCATCCTCGTGCTACCGTTTTTCTTTCCGGGATCCCTCCCACCAGCAGCCTGGCCCCTGTTTCAGCACTTATGTCTGGGGCAGCCTTGGCTGCGGTGTCGTCCCTGCGGTGGCCCTGCGTGACCCTGTGTCATGAGTCATGGGGGGAACAGGCAGTTTCAGGGATGTTGGGGTTGGCAGCCTTCCCCCGGTATAGGGTGAAGGGATTGGATGCAGTGCTTGGTGCATTTACTTAGTTTCAGATGCAGGAAATGTCATTCTTCAGCTTAAAAACCTGTGGCTTCTTGTCTGAAAGGCCCACACCTGGAGCCTGCAGCCTCAAGAGGTGCAGCAAAATCCTGAAGACTCAGAAACTGCAGATTTTGGAGCATGAGAAACAGTCAGCTCTTAAATAAACAGACAATCTCTGCCTCAACAGAGGTTCCACTCTTCTGTGTAATGCCTCTTTTCACATAAAGGTATAGAAATTTTAACAGCCGAGTAGATGCAGGGAGGGTCTTACCTTCTCAGCACAATAGCAGGAGAGCACAGCTGTACCCAGACCTGACTGCAGATGCTATCAGCAGCATTCATCTGTGCTGTGCAGAAATGGAAAATATTTTAGTGGTGAGTTAACTAAAAGGCATATCCTGATCCAGCTTTGTCACAATAGCAGATCGCTGCGGGCACTTATCAGAGTTGCTCTCGCTGTGGAACTTTAACTCGGGAGCAACCTTTTTGTCTTCCTTCACAAAGAGGGTTTCTCTTTGTTCTTTGTGAAAAACAGGAGACTATTTGTCTGTTTTCCTTGGATAATGTTATTAAGGAAGATAATGTTTGAGAAGGAAACAGCAGCCGAACGCTGGTCGAGCTCATTCTGTCTTTTCTGTTGGTCGCAGATACAGATCCTCCCTTCTCAGGTCTCAGTTTGTTCTGGATTGTCTTCCTCCCTGTTTCACGTGGATTTAGTTTTCTCTATGGATTAAACGGAAATAAAACAAACAAACAAACAATTGATTTACTTACTGAAGCAGAAGCTTCATCTGTCTCAACTCATTTGTAAACAGCAAGGCTGGGGTAGGGGGAAGGTGTCTGCAGAAGAGGAGGGTGAAGGAAGGAGCGTAGAGGGGATTTACAGCACCAAGGTACCACTCCCTGTTATGCTTCAGCCCACGCTTCAAATTCTTTCAATGGAACAAAGTCAATCTTTTTTTTTTTTTGCTTTTTGCCTTTTTTTTTTTTTCTTAAGGTGAATCATGTTAGGAAAAATTTACTTGGTGTAAAGAAAATGATAGAATTCAAGCCCTAATGTTTCTGGGGCTGCTGTTGGTGAGCTAATAGCCGTGGCCTGTTTGTAATGTAATTGTATAGCTCTGTAAATTACCGCAGACTTCTTCATTAAAAAAGGAGGAGAAAAAAAATTCCCAAAGCCAAATCTATGTAACCATAGTTCAGTAATGAAAGCTTCATTTATTTAAACTTTTTCACTCCACATAAATGTGGACGGGTGGCTGGAAGGAAGCCAAGTCCGAACTGAATGTAGCTGCTGCTGTTGTTCCCAACTGAGTCTTAAGTGACCTGAAACTGTTTTGCGTTTTCAACTGTCCTGAGGGCTCTCGGAGGCTGATACCTCTGCATGTCAAGGATGTGATGATGTAAATGCCACCATCGTTAACTCTTCTGTTACTGACCACTTCGGAAGTACTCGTTGAGCAGATGCATTTACGTTTGGGTGCAGATGCGTGTTGGTAATGCTACTGGGAAGGGAAACAAGGAACATAAAGCTAATCTCCATTGCTCAACATATGTTCATCAGATGAAAGATTTAGTTATCTCCTGGGCATTGAAACCTGTAACTCTTTGAGGCTGGAAGGTGGTAGAGCGGCCATAGAAAATGCATGGTTAAATAATAATTACAAGAACCCCAACAACAAACCAGCTGATTTAAATTAGTGTTCTTTCCTTTCCTAGTACTACAGTAGTTGCTTTTGATCCTATTGTTAGACAAGCATGTGTTGATGATGATGATTCTTGTTTGTATTTCAAAGTCGGTCTTCTATCAGTCTATTCACGTAGGCAGTGAAGATTGCTGTGCACGGTGCTTTTACTCTGTATCCCTTGCTCTTGGTGGGGCTAACAAGAAAACAAACTTTGCGCTTGATGTCCTGGCTTTCGGGGTCTTGTGATTCGCTCTTACTGCTTTCTCTTAAGGGATCTTGAAGCCAGAGCGCAGAATGAATTCTTTCGGGCCTTCTTCAGATTGCCCAGGAAGGAGAAGCTGCATGAAGTTGTAGACTGTTCTCTCTGGACGCCGTTTAGTCGCTGTCACACAGCGGGAAGGATGTATACTTCAGACAGTTATATCTGTTTTGCCAGCAAAGAAAATGGCTGCTGCAATGTTATCATCCCACTTAGAGAGGTAGAGTTGTTTGTTTGTTTCATTTTGGGTCCCTATCTGCTTTTTTCTGCTGTAAGCATCCACTGTCACTTGACTTACCTGAAAACTACCGTTTGATGAAAAGGAGTAGGATGCTGCTTGTGTGTATTGGGCATACAGGATTGTTCTGAAGCTTGTTTTGGGACTCATTAGTGCATGAGTTCCTACAAATATGTGTGGGTGACCCAACATGATCCCCAAAGTGAAGTATGAACAGGGAATGCAGCAGGACAGAGCACTGCAAAACCAGTCTGCTTGGTCCAGGTCTCGGACAGTGCTCCTCTCCAGCCTCCACAAATGCCTAAGTCCAGGTTGATGTTGATGGCGTCTTCAGCTTGGACCCTTCTAGCATCCTTTCATGGGATCAACACTTAGAAGTGTTGAAGCTCTTCCTCCATAGACAAACTCGAGCAAACCTGTGGATACTTTGCAAACCTGTAGGGCAGAGAGAAAAAGGGGATGTTCTGGAGGCAATGATGAGCTGCAACATTTCCATGAAATCAGAAACTTATTTAAATGGAACGGAGGATGCATGGGAAGGTGGTGGGAGTAGAAGAGGAGAAGGAAGCTGTCAGCAAACACCTGCCTGATCTGCTGTGGATACAAGGCTGCTATGATCTTTTAATTAAAGCTTTCCTTTCATCCTCAACTAATAACAGAGTAACATTGAAATATCCTAACTGTAGCAACGTATCTTCCACTGTTAACAGAAATAGACAACAATAAGAGAATAGTGTTATATACTTAATCAGAAGCAACAAAACAACTGTTTTCCCCTGTCCTCAGGAGTGTGAAAGTAAATTTTCTCCTCCATCCTCCAGAATTTGATGCAGTTGATAATTTTCTAAATCTTGTTTTAATCATCAGTCCCCTTTCTTTTTTCCCCTTGGTCCACTCTCCAGAAGTGGGCCTCAGAGTCTTTCAGAAAAAGAAAAAAAGGTAGTTGAGATACTTTTTGGTGCCTGCTTTGAGCTTTTAAAGAGACTGTGAACTTCAGGTAGTAGGATGTGTCTGATCAAGGAAAGCCAATATGAATAATCATGTTTAAAGTATGTGTGTAAATGAATGCTGTGTTTTTACGTTTTGGTACATGCAGAATATTTTAAGATGTTTCTCTGGGTGTGGTGCATAATGTGTTTTCTGTAATGTTTCTGGAAAAGGTAATCAGTATAGAGAAGATGGAGGACACAAGCCTTCTCCCTAATCCCATCATTGTTAGCATAAGGAGCAAGACCGCCTTTCAGTTCATTGAGCTGAAGGACCGTGATACTTTGGTGGAGAACCTGCTCCAGAGGCTAAAAGAAGTGAACTCCAGCAACCCAGTGCACTATAACAATTTGCAAAATAAGAACCAGGTACTGAACATAAATTATTCTCTGATTCTGTTTTTCAAATCCTAACCAAAGTAGAAGGTTGTCTGGTAGCTTGTCATCAAGGACACTTAGAATTTGCTATCAGCTTCTGTTTTAAACAACCTTTTTTTCTAACATGGAAATGAATGATAATTTCTATAAGTCTTGAGCAAGGACTTTCCTCCTGAAAGATGTGAAAGGTTTTGATGCAAAAGGCAAAGGCTAACCCAGCTCCATGTCTTGAAGACAGCTGAGCACATAGTTCTTAAAACTGTAGAATCATCTAGGTTGGAAAGGACCTTTAAGATCATCGAATTCAACCATTAACCTAACACTGCCAAAACCACCACAAAACCATGACCCTAAGCACCACGTCTTTTAAATACCTCCAGGGATAGTGATTCAACCACTTCCTGGGCAGCCTGTTCCAATGTTTCATAACCCTTTCGGTGAAGAAATTTTTCCTAATATCTAGTCTAAACTTCCCCTGGTGCAACTTGAGGCCATTTCCTCTTATCCTATCGCTTGTTACTTGGGAGAAAAGACCGACCCCCTACATCTCTACAGCCTCCTTTGAGGTAGTTGTAGAGAGCGATAAGGTCTCCCCTCAGCCTTCTTTTCTCCAGGCTGAACAACCCCAGCTCCCTCAGCCTCTCCTGATAAGTCTTGTGCTCCAGACCCCTCACCAGCTCTGTTGCCCTTCTCTGGACCTGCTCCAGCACCTCAATGTCTTTCTTGTAGTGAGGGGCCCAACCTCTTCTCAGTTGTTACCACTTTGATTCTGTGTTGCAGAACACTCTTGCCTTTGGATCCACATGTGTGCTCAGGGACGGTGAGTCTGCGTGTCCGGGAACAGAGGTTTCACAAAGTAAGGAGAGAAGTGAATGCGGAAAGGAGGGCAGTTATCTGCTCAGTGCAGAAGCACTAAGGTCGGATTTTCATCAGGCAGGAATGGCGGGCCTTGATTTTGGAAAGGTATGTAACATCTGGGGGAAGATGTAGGATTTGTTTTTTTTCTCTTTAAAAAAAAGCTGGGGTAACATTCAAACAGATAATCCTTTTTAGTAAAATGAACTCTTTATTGGGTGGAGAAGTTACATATGGAATGACAGCTTTTCTATTTGCTTGGATTTTTTTCTTCTCCCTCTTCCCAGTTTCTTTCTGGTGAATATTTATATTTTTCTCGCTGTCTGATCAATTCTGCTTGCCCCTGTGTGGTGAATTCCATACGCAAAATCGGGAAGTTGTTGTCCTTAGAGCAGACTTCCCATATCCATTGGTAATGGAAATACCGTGCAGAATTTCTAATGTGTAAAATGTTTCTGTTTACCAGTTCTCACATTCACACAATTTGTTCTTTTCAAAGATACCTTCTTGTTCCCAGTCTAGGGAGCAAATCAAAGAGAGTCTGTGGGATGACCATTTTGTAGAATATGGCAGAACCGTGTGCATGTTTCGGACAGAGAAGATCAGAAAACTTGTTGCAATGGGAATCCCTGAATCCTTAAGAGGCAAACTCTGGCTGCTTTTCTCAGGTGAGCACCCTTAGAAAAGTTAGCTGTAGGCATCATCTGATTCTGAACATGGCAATACGTTTAGGCAAGAAATCTTCCAAGGGCTATTAAATGTCATTTACATGATAGTGCTTACAGAAGAGAGATGATCAGCTACTGAACTAATAAGTGCAAGGAAGTACCTACGTAGATCTGTAAAAATTTTATCTCTGGACAATATGACATGATGTGCAGAAGAATTGAAATAACATCTGCTTCATCTGTGTAATTTAAAATTTAATGTCATGTTTTCAGAAAATAACGTTAATCTTCCAGCAACAATTAGATTGTAGCATAAATATTGATTTAACCCTAGACAAATCAAATTATTGCAAAATAATGACATCTTAAAGTCAGCAGCCCTACTCCTGCTTCTTGTTGAATGTTGGCAGGGGTAACAGAAACTGGAGATGCAAAAAACAACTTGTTTCATCCACAGATCTGGAAGAGCTAGAATATGTTTACAATATGATCTCATTTAGTCCTTGATCCAGTATATGACATGTTCAAACATTTGTAAAAAGTATTCCTTCACGTGGGGGTTTTCCTCCTTGGAGGGTGTGAACAGCGCTGAGTACATTTCTCCCAGTAATACTTTCTGCTGGGGAAGTTTCCTGCTCAATGCCAATATTAAGGTTTTTTGAATGATGTTGCATCCTACAAGCTTTGCTGATATTTATTTTGTTTTCAAGACACGCATTCTGCTAGGACTTTTATTTCTTTTACATCTAGAGATTTCACTAAATTCACAGACCTTGGGGGAAACCATCTTGCTTACACCTTTTCGAGCAGCAATACCCACAACACTAAGCGTAGCATCGTCTTAATCCGCTTGCGTCTTCCTCTTCCTCTCTCCCCGCTCCTGTCAGACGCCGTGACAGATCTTGACTCGCATCCCGGTTACTACAGACATCTGGTGGAGGCGTCTATGGGCAAGTGCTGTATGGCGACAGAGGAGATCGAGCGTGACCTCCACCGCTCGCTGCCCGAGCACCCTGCCTTCCAGAGCGAGACGGGGATAGCCGCCCTCAGAAGGGTGCTCACGGCGTATGCGCACAGGAACCCCAAAATTGGATACTGCCAGGTGAAGAACTCCCAGCAGGGTAATGCCTGCTGCTTTCCCCCCGCCTCTTTCTGCTCTCAGTTTTATCATTCTCTTGGGAGTATTTTTAATGGAAGTTTTGATAAATAACGTCTTTTCAGTTGTGAAAAATACATAATTTTAGCTATTAAATGTCATTTACTCCAGAAAACAAGTGCATAGGCTGGTACTCTGGCTTAACAAAAGTCTTCCCTCAGCATTTTGCAAACTGCATTTAAAGGAGGGGAAAAAATATGTTTCTTGATGCTTCTATTTGTTTGAAAGTGCGTTTCTTACCCAATACTTGGAGACAGTGCAAAGTAAATTGGCCTGCACAGGTGGGATTCACGTAGAACACTGGGGCAGAGGTTTAGTGGACTAAAGTTCTGCTCCTTTCTGCCAAAATTGATGACAAATTCTGAAGTATTTTACCCAGCCAGCCAGCTAAAATAATAAGTCTACCTTCTGTGCAGCTCCCTGAATTCTGATTAACATCCAGACGCGTTACCTTCTTTCAAAATACAAATACAGGGAGGGAGAGAAAGCAGACTCAGAACATCTTGCACTATCGGCTCCTTACTTTGTACCTGGGCAAATCCAGTACTGTGCTTTTCTCTGTTGTTTGCTATTGCTCTACATAAGCTTGAAAAACTTGTTATGCCTTTCGGTTGGAATTATGTATTCACTATTACCTTTCTTTTGCCTTTTTTTTTTTTTTTAAGTTGTTTACTTCATGTTAGGCTACTTTTCTTTCTTTAAAAATAGCTACAATTTAGGTTTTGTCAGTTGGATTTGCTGGCACTAACAAATGCCATTTTCTTCTTTGCCCTTGTAAGTCTATGAATATTTTGACCTCCGTGTTGCTGTTGTATGCCAAAGAGGAAGAAGCCTTTTGGCTACTGGTTGCTGTGTGTGAGCGAATGCTGCCAGATTACTTCAACCAGCGAGTGATAGGTGAGCTTGTGCCTCTCTTCTTGCTAATTGGGAAGGGGCAGCCGAATGGCACTGGGGTGAAGTAAAATGCTCGAGGTCTTCTGAGATCCAGACTCCATGGGTGAGGTGGGCCATTGACTTGTGTGGTGTGCAGGGACAGCAGCAGTGGCTGCGCAGGTTCCAGCTGGGCTTGTTTTTGTTTTGAAGGGTTTGAACTGCAAGAACTATAAATATATGCTCAGCTTTTACAATTTTTTTTTCCCCCTGTTGGTCAGAAGGAGGTCGCATTTTGCCTGTTAGGTAAAAATAGAGGAGCTTGCGTGTCTTGGTTAGGATTGTTCAGTGTTAGAGACTTGAGCTGTTTTAAACGGACCTAGGAAAGATCTGCTAGGGTAGCTATTTCTGATCTGATGTCTCTGCATTGCCTGGCTGCTGGAGTATTACAGGCTTGCATCTAAACTGGCCCTTGGTAACGAGGGCTGGTACAAACCCCTCTGAATGTGAGATGCAGCATTGAGAAATAAGCCCAGTCGCTCTGCAGTGCGTGCCTTGTACTGCACGTGCTATGTTCTTTGCAATGCAACTATTTTTAATACTGTTGTGCAAACACCTGCCTAACCAACAGGAAGGAGGGGCTGAGCAGCTTCATGCAGTAATTGCAGGTATGCATACAAGAAAAAAAATTGCTCTTTGCAGTCACTTTACTTTCTCCTCTTACAGAAACGCTTGATAGGTTTTCCCTCTTTAATGCTAGCCTTACGCTTTAGTTACAGTGTCTGCTATTACACCATCACTGTAGCGAAGGGAGAGATCAGGGTCACTTGTGAGGATGGATAGGAGGAAATCCCTGGCAGTAGTAGTTCTGGGAGCTAGAAATGATGCAGGCACTTGCATGCTGCTTGGGGAGCAGGAGAAGGTGGTGTCTGAGAAGTTTTCTAATCTTTTGCTTGGAGGATAGGGTGTCTCTCCTGACACTGCTGCTGCAGTTACTGTCTTGTCATTGAACTGGCAGGTAAGGTAAGTTAAAGCAGCGTTACTCCACAGTTAGCTGGATGTGGTGCTTTGAATGCCATTGGTATTTTCAGCTAGTGGATTGGGCACTGTAACTGTCCCACTTGTCAGAACTTTGGTTCTTGTCTCCAAGCGTGACTTTAAACTGCTATTTCAATGACTTCCACATTCGTCTGTCTCCTTCCTTGATTAAAAAAGAAACACAGCTTTATCTGTCGTGCATTTCTAGATATCATCAGTCTAGGGCCTGCTTTGATTACTGATGACTTTGGTGCTTGCTGGGTTATTGCCCGTAAGTTGCATTCTTCACACCCAAATAAACTTGAATGATCCCATGTGGACGACCATATCATGTCCCTAAATTGTGCCTAATTTTGGGTTTCTATCTTGCCTGTCACTCATCATGGCTACAGCCCACATTGTTTGAGTGCTTATAGTCTTGTTTGTCCTGTCTCTCCATTTTCCTGTCCTCTGTACCTAAAGGAAAGGGCAAGTAGTACCATGACTCTAAAAAAGATACTGCCAAGGCTCACCACATTGCAAAGAGCCAGAGGCTTCAGCTCAGAAGTTCCTCTGCTCCCCTTAGTCAAGCAGTGTAGTTTTGCAGCATGGTTGCTTCACTGAGCAGTTACTTCTGCAGCTCTGATATACCCTAGACTTTAGCATGGCCAAATCGGTGCTACTGATCTTGTCCACCCTGCCCCTCCTTCTGGTTCCTGTTGCTTGAATTAGTGTTCTTGGCTTCACATTCCAGTTGACCTTCTTTTTTTTTTGATTTGCAACTAGCTCTTGTCTAAACTTTGTATTGTTTCTTCCTGCATAACACTTCCAACACCCCACTTTTCCTCTTTGTCCGCACTGCCAACACTGTTGTCCACATTTTGATCTCTCTGTAACTTTGGTAATCTCTGACCTTGGTACCCGTCACTGTGCTTTTCCTCTTCAGTGTTAGCCAGCAATCTCTGCAGTCCAAACAGCTACTGAATTAATGACCAGGCCTTCTTAGTTCCGTCTTCGCTTGGGTCTTTTCTTTGTGGCATTCAGAATATTTTTAAAATTTATTTATTTTAAAATTTTGCTTTCTTAGCAAACTTAGGCAATTTGGTCCTACTCAACCTTTTTACTTTGATCACTCAACCATCTCCCTCTTGGCCGTGCCAGCTATGACCACTCTGTCTTTTAACAAGCATCTGCATCATTTCACTTGCAAATGGAAAAAGCCTGCAGGCAGGGCTGGCACTTGGTCTCTCCTTCAGGAACTCCCTCCGTCCTTTTCCCTTCTGTAATGCATAGAGGAAATTATAAGCAGATAGCTGCAAGATAGAAGCAAGTTGTACTTGGGTCAAGAGCGGTGACAAGGGTCACGCATATGTTATTCTTGTGTTACCATGACTTTTCCATCCTCTCCATAAACCAGCAGGCCATCTCACCCCACTTTATCTGCTAGAATGTCATCGTTCCGCTATCATAATTCTTGAAACAGTGAAAACCTCAGGTCATTTCTCTGATTTGCCTTTTCAGTCTCAGAGGTGTCATTTAGTTTGCATCTTGAGTCATCATTTTTTAAATGGATACCCTGGCATTTTCCTGCCTTGCTATGGTTTCATGCTAGAATACATTAGAGGTTCAGTTGCTCAGATATCATGGTTTCTGGGACCCTAGTGAAAAGGTGGGCATAAAACTCACTTTGAATACACATGCTTGACTTTCGTCCACTGTGTCAACATTTAATTATAATATGATCTTCTGCAAAAGATGTGGGCAGCATCGCACATTTCTTTTAAACCTCTGCTTTTACCAATCTCTCACGTGCTGCCTCTGAGCCTGGAATGATCTTTTTATACGTGTCTCCCTATCTGTCTCTGGCTTCTTTCAAATACCCCTAAAACCGACTCTATTTTTTTGGTCTATGTTAACTATGACTGTTATATTTAGCTTGTTAAAAAACAAACAAAACCCTGCCCTCTGCTGAGTAAACCCCAGCCTGTTTTCTCCTCTGTTTTCTTTACCCTTCTTATTTATGACCATCTGATGTGAGAAGGCTATCTCTTCAAAGCAAAGCACCATACTTGATGTGTTTCTCAGAAGCTCTTTGCATGTCCCTGGGCACTTATTTTTGATTTGTGGTGCTGTAATGTTTGTTCAGCCACCAGCAAAAGCTTTTTGTGGCTTGATGTGAACAGTTCTAAAGACAGAGAAACGTCATATCTGTTATTTTATGATCTGGATGCAAAGCCAAGAGATGCTGGCTGTCTGCCACAAATTGTCCAGGTTATAATCTGATTTTGGACAACAGAAGTTTTGAGTGCTGAGGGGATATATGTCTCGGGAATTTCATAGCAATTAAAGTTGTCTCCTAATATTAGCGTAATAGGGACTATGAGAAAGAATGACTACATGAAATAACTTGAAAGGAAAGATAAAACAATTGAAAAGCTAACTGCATTTTGTATTCAGGAACAATTTTAACTCCCACCATCATCGGTTAAAGCTCCTGATGTGGCAGATCTGGTTTGTAGATACAGGCCTTTTCAACAATATGAAACTATATTGATTCTACAATAGCTGCTGACAAAGCAGGACTGAGCTAGTAGCTGAAACAGAGCCCGAAATCTGCTGCTTTTGGAAAGACTGGTTGGGACAGTTAGGAAATCTTATATCTAGGCACTGCAGAAATCTTTTGTTCTTAAAATATATGTATGCGTGTAAGTATATATTTGTGTTTGCTCATATATTCATGTGTAAATATTTTTCTTCCTGCTTAGTGTGTGTAGCCATATCTGGATTTCCATCTTATATTTTCTCACTTAGAATGAAAGCTCTACTGCCCACTTGCTGGAGTACATACACTGGAGAGGAAAGTGTACTGTCTTCTTTTCATTGCATAGAGCCCAAGCTGAACAGTAAAATGCTTTAAGATTGCTTTCGCTAGCACTTTATTATTATGTGCTCTTTTAGCCAAAAACAACAGCTGCTGCTATCACTGCTTCATTGCACCCTAAAGGCCCTTAGCAGAATCAACACGACCTTTTTGCAGAAAGTTGTACAGTAAGGATTATGGACATGAGGGTTGGGGCTGAGATCACAGCAGGACGATAATGGGATTTTTTACTCTGGGTGTGCGCGTATCTTGTCAGTTTAAATTTTAAGAAGGTTTTGCAGTTAATAGTTGACAGCGATCGTTAGCTTTAAAGAATATTTTTTCCTGTGTCAGTCCTGGCTAATACTGATTCTTTATGACCTGCAGGTGCTCAGGTAGACCAGTCGGTGTTCGAAGAGCTTATAAAAGAGCAACTTCCAGAGCTGGCTGAACATATGAAGGATCTGACAACCTTAGCTTCCATCTCTCTTTCCTGGTTCCTTACCCTTTTCCTTAGCATCATGCCCCTGGAAAGTGCTGTGAATGTTGTGGACTGCTTCTTCTATGACGGGATCAAAGCCATTTTCCAGCTGGGCTTGGCCATACTGGAAGCCAACGCCGTGGACCTGTGTAACAGCAAGGACGATGGGCAGGCCCTGATGATCCTGAGCAGGTATGGCCACGCAGGAGTGCTCCTTCCACCGAGGACTGTTCTGCTGTAAAACAAAGGCATTTGGGTGCTGCTGTGATAACTACGGGGCTCTGTAGGCACCAGCAGGACCCTCTGTGTTACCTTGCTGCTGCTTTCACAGTGTCTGCCTTAAACAATGGGCTTTGTAGGTCAGACAAGTAGGTGTTCTGGGAAGTTTCCTGGCAGCGCCAAGACATGCATCAACTGCGTCAATGTGCAATATTTACTGCTGCTCTTCGTGCCTTCCCTAGAGTGACGGGCTTCCTGCTCCAGACTTCAAGGAGACAGAAGTTTTCTTCCTTGGGCAGCGTTTAGTCATTTGGCTGGCTTGCCGTTCCTCGGATGAGTAATCGTGAAGGCGTTTTTGAAAAGCCTAGCAGCCTGAAAACCAGTTTATTTCTAAGTCTGAGCCATAAGATTTGTTTGCTTATTTATCTTGAGAAGAGCACAGTGCGAAGTAACCTGTGTTGCTTACATTTCTTCCCTTCAGGTTTTTAGAGCACGTCAAAAACGAGGAGAGCCCTCTGCCACCTATTGGTAACCACCACGCATTCTTCAGCGACGACCAGGAAGCCTCTCCAGTGGCTGAAATAGCTAACCTGATTCATGACTCCTATGAGGTAAGATACTGCTCCGTGTCTACTGATCAGTTAAGTTACAGTTTTTAAAAAGAGAAAGGTTAAATTTAACATGGATGTTTTGGAAGTTAATACATATCTTTACAGATTCCTTGAGTAAGTGATCGGTGCTAGGTGTAGTATAAATACCTCCACTGACAGATCAGTTAGAGACTGGGTATGCTTTTTCTTCAAGGACTCACAACACTTTAAAAGTTGTATTTCCAGTAAATGAGAAATACAAATATCATAAACTACTGTAAAAATAATAAACTTCTGTTCCTCCCTTATAGAAATTTGGAGACCACTCTGTGGCGCAGATAGAGCACATGCGCTACAAGCACCGAATCCGTGTCCTGCAAAGCCACGAAGACACAACCAAGCAAAACGTGGTGAGTAGAATATGATTTTGACTGAGGTAGCTTAACATCTCCCCTCTCCCCCAGCACTATCAGGCAGCACCACCAGATCTTGGAAAAAGAAAGGATCATTACTGACTCTGGAAACAGCTCTTCCCTGGGATGCTTGTGGGTTTGGTTTTTCTTTTGCAGCCACATGCATTAATTTCTAGGGTGGCTTTAACATTAAGAACAACTGCAAGACTGTCCAGCCCAGCACCTTGTCTCTGACCGTGGCCCGAGGCAGATGCTGGGGAAGAGTGTAAGAGGAGAGCGAGTGCGATGTGATGCTTCCCTGGCCTCCTGTGACCCATAGCTTAGGGACTTCCTGTCTTTGTTTCTAATAGCCCTTGAGGGATTTATCTTTTCACAGATCTGTCCAACCAGTGAACCTAAAGAAGGGGGAAAAATTGCAAAAGTTTTTCAATACTGTGGTTTTCAGCTGTATCACATAAATACAGCCCCTGCGGGGCTTGTGGGCCTATGTGTGGTCACAGGAGAAAAGATTGTCACTAATACGTTTTTTCTTTCTTTTTAAGCTCCGAGTTGTCATCCCAGATGTTTCGATTCTTCCTGAAGATTTAGAGGAATTGTATGACTTGTTCAAGGTTGGTCTACCTGTAAAGTAGGGGATGCACCTATTTGAGGCTTCTGGGCATAACTTCCAGCTATTGCTTAGCAGAGACACCTCAGACCTTGAGTCCTCTGCCTGGGAGATGCTTTTCAGATGGGACTTTGTCATTTTGTCCTTTCTGTGGTCGCCCGCCCAGTTGTTAAAGAGCAATAGTAATGTACTGATCCTTCAAAGGAGAATTGCTTCAGAGCTTCCTTTCTAACTTGCTGCTTGGAGATGGTCTGTGATAAATTAAGTTCTGTAACTTTCACATGCAGAATAAATTAAATAATGTGTAGCTTTGCTAACTGGGAGCTCTGCAGTACTTTTAAGCCCTGCTCTGTCAATGCTCTTTAAAGGCAGACTCTGTTTTCCGCAGGGGAGAAAATCTCCATGAACTTGTGTCCTTCCTATTTGTTCCCAAATTTCTAATAGTTTTAGGTTTGGTTGTGTTTTTTTTTTTTTACAATTAAAAGCAGTTTCTATCTCAGTTTTTTTCTGTCAAGCTGTTTGATAGAACTGTTATAAAAGTTATTTGTAGGCAGGGACATCTAAGCTTATGCAACTATACTAGATTTAGAAGTCCAAGCATGTAATTATCGTCCTTAATGGACAATTTCTTTTGTGTATTGTTCATAGCCATAAATACTAGCTACTGAGAATATGACTGTGGTATGTTCTTAGCTTTATGTAGCTTTGTGGCTAAGAACAGCTGTATCCTCGGTCCATTAGTGGTTGTGAGATGCTGCTGCTGGGGCTTGCTCTTCAGTGCTTCCTTCTCGCTCCTTGCTGCTGTGTTTTTGAGCTTTGACTGGCCTGCACTCCTCCCCTTTCCTCATTTTGTTTCTTGGTGGTAGTTCCTTTTTTGTTGGCTCCTTTGATCCCCTGGGACAGCTTGTTTTGTTAGGACTCTTTGTTCTGCATCAGCCTGTCCCTAAGGGAAGACCAATAGGGACGGTATCCAAACAGAGAGGTCTGAGGGAGAATAAATCAGCAGGTTAGGTCTCTACAATGCTTACCCTGGATTTTCTCTGACCCTCTGTACCTTTGGCTAGATATCCCAGACCAGATGTGGGTAGTAGAGTTTCAGTACCCTGCAGTGAATTTCTTCCAAGAATCTGCCTGGTCTCCCTTCAAATTTATTAATTATCCACTGGAAATCATGAGAGCGCTTGGCTGCTTTAATTGAAGATTCATACTTTGCTTTTTCTCCCAGAGATGGTCTTGGTATCCTTGTAACACCTCACGCAAAGAGAATTATGAGCATTTCCAGCATACTTTGATGTGAATGCCTTTTTCTGCCAGTTGCTCTCTTCTCTCTGATATGGCACACTGCAATCTCCCTTCTCCCGCCTCTGATTTCTCCTAGAGGGAACATTTAATAAGGTGTTACTGGGACACAGCGAGTCCGGTCATCGAGCGCCACGACCCCAGCAGGCCGTACGCCGAGCAGTACCGCATCGATGCCCAGCAGTTCACTAACCTGTACAGGCTGGTCTCGCCCTGGACCTGCGGGGAGCACACTGACGTCCTCGCCCAAAGGACCTTCCGGCTCCTGGACGAGAACATGGACCAGCTGGTTGAATTCAAGGGGCTCGCCAGCTGCTTAGGTATTGGCTCCTCTAAGGGGCTGAGGGTGGGCAGGAAGGGGGTGGCACACAGGCAAGACACATGTTAAAATGCCATACAACTGGCAGGGGAGGATGCAGGCAGACAGTTTTCTGTTGTTCCAATCACCTGAAGTCGATTAGATTTAAAAAACAGCTTAGGGATGCGATTGAATATTGTATTAAAATACTTGATTTCTCAGACAATAGTGATTTTGTTGAAAATATTTTATGAATTAAAATTATACTTGGATTTGCATGGAAGGCTAGGAAATGCTTCAGAAGAAGCATGGTCAGCGGGTTGAGTGAGGTGATTCTGTCCCTCTACTCCATTCTCGTGAGACCCCCACCTGGAGTACTTCATCCAGCTCTGGGACCCCCAACATCAGAAGGAAATGAAGCTGTTGGAGCGGGTTCAGCAGAGGGCCATGAAGATGATCAGAGGGCTGGACCACCTCTCTTAGGAGGACAGGCTGAGACAGCTGGGGTTGTTCAGCACAGAGAAGAGAAAGTTCCGGGGAGACCTCATAGGGGCCTTCCAATACTTGACGGGTCCCTACAGGAAAGATGGGGAGGGACTCTTTATCAGAGTGTAGTGATAGGAGTAATGGTTTTAAATTGAAAGAGGGTAGATTTAGATTAGATACTAGGAAGAAATGCTTTAGTGTGAGTGTGAGGCACTGGAACAGGTTGCCCAGGGAAGTTGTGGATGTCCCATCCCTGGAAGTCTTCAAGGCCAGGCTGGATGGGGCTTTGAGCAACCTGCTCTAGTGGGAGGTGTCCCTGCCCATGGCAGGGGGGTTGGAACTCAATGGTCTTTAAGGTCCCTTCCAACTCTAACCATTCTATGATTCTATGAAATCCTCTCTACTGGATTGTTGCTCTCAGCATACCTTTGAGATCTCAATATACCTCTTTGTAACTGCTTCTTGAAGTTAAAAATCTTACACAACCGACTGCTGCATGCCTTGTATGTTGACGATAAGCAGAACCAAAAAAAAAAATTTTTGCCCAGCAGGGACTGAGTGCTGTGGTAGAGTTGGTCTTGAGGCCACCAGCTGTTTTACTGAGATGAGGCTGCCTGTTGCAAAATGCAAAAAGTGCCACATCTTAGCTGTTGCTTGACCCCATGTGAAAAAACACAATCAGCATTCAAAGCTTCAGTAAAAATCAGTAAATCTGTATTCTTGCCACTTAAGCTTTCTAGGATTTCTAGGGATTCTAGGACCCTGTATTACGTTACCATGCAATTCTTAGAGGGATAGAACTTTAAATTTAAAAATAAAAAATGTCTTGACAGTTTTTTAGTGCATTTGAAAGTTTAGCCTCTCATTTCTACTGGTCATTGAAAATATGAATTATATGACATGTGAAGTAGTTATCTGCTTTGGGCTTATTCTACAGAACAGCAGTGAGGGATGAAGGAGAGAAATACTATGAACACGATGGCTCCAAAGGGAGTTTTCAGTCTCTACCCTCTCCCATTCCTGTTTATCTGTGGCAGCACACAGCCTTTGCTACATTCCCTGCCATTCTCCTTGATATTTTTAAACGATGCTGAAGCTCCATAGGGTTAGGTACTCCCCGCCTATTTTACAAGAACAAAGACCAAGCCAGATGGCTCTCACCTGCTGTTCCTCATTGACGGGCACAACTTAAAATATTTCCATATAATATACTGGCCATATGTTTTCATGTATTGTCCATGTAAACAATTATCTTTTGTGTACAGAGAGATGCCTGATTTATTTTAAACTGTGGAAGTAAATGATCTGGTCCACTTCCTTCTTGTTTTGTTTTTTTTTTTTTTTTCCTTGCAGATGTTATGTATAACGGAGAAATGAATGAAAAGATAAAGTTACTATATAAGCTGCACATCCCACCTGGTAAGAAATTTGAAAGGGAATGAATACCTCAGTTTCTCTCGAAACACTTGCTTAAAGCTTTTAGGAAAAGGCTGCTTAATTAAGAAGCCTATCTTCCTTCCTTCAGCTGGGAGCATATAGCATTTGCATTCGTAGTTACGGTCCCCACATTTTAAAATTTACTCCAGTCAAAAACCTTTTTGGGTGCAAATTGCAGATATACAGTGTTAAGGCTCACATCTGCTGCATTCAGAGATCTTTGCAGGCAATTACATGGTTACTTCTGGACAAAATACTGAACTGGAATAACACTTTGGATGGCTGGTACTCCATGTACAGTAGAAATCTCCTTATCACATCTTGATCCAGTTTTGATTAGGTGACAAAATTCTGTCATAGTTTCTCTGTACAGAGTTTTTAATTAAATGTGCCATTCCTGGCAAACTTCCGACTCTCTCACTGCAGCACCAGTCTTACTTATATTAACATAATTTTACAGCATTATTTAATGAATTCTGTTTAAAAACATCTTTGCCCAATTATTTTGCTTTCATCAAATATGTAAATTTTAAAAGCATAAATAACCATTATGCAGCACTGGAAAGAATAATCGTTTCATTTTTTACTTTTTTTTTGGGTAGCTCTCACAGAAAACGAACGAGACAGCCAGTCACCATTGAAGAATCCTTTGCTGTCAACTTCAAGACCACTTGTCATTGGAAAATCAAATGGTATGCCTGAAATGGTTCTCTAATGCGTGTGCATATGAGATAAGCAACTTCCCATTTGTTATCCCTCCTCCATTATCTCCACGCTCAGGGTTTTATTTTGAAATGTCAGGACACTCCAGTGACTTAAAATCTAATTCTCCTTTCTGTGTCTGCTCAACAAAAGGTGATGCAGTGGATTACCAAAAGCAGCTGAAGCAGATGCTGAAGGATCTAGCCAAAGAAAAGGATAATAAAGCTGAAAAAGAACTGCCAAAAATGAGCCAGGTTTGTATACTAGGGGCTGTGGTCCTTTAAAGTGGAAAGTACTCAAAAATGAAATGACTCAATACAACAGTTTAGCTTTTTCTGAAAAAGTGTAACTTCAGCCCGGGCTTAGATTCAGTCCTTGAGGTATCAAGGATTGGGCTACTCTGATCCAGGGAGCAGTTTCATGTTTAAAAACTCTCAGCCACCTTTCCGGCAGCTCCCTCACCTGGGGCTGCCTGCTGAATAAAAAAGAATTTTAGTCTTACCCTCACCTGCAGCGTTACCAGCTGGAAAACAGGCTCGTGCAGGCTGGGAAAAGCGCTCCTCCTAAGCCCAAAGAATTCCAGAGAATGTGTTCCAGACTTGGGTCTTTTTAGTCTGGAGAAGGCTGAGGGTGGATCTGATCAATGCCTACAAATACTTAACAGGTGGGTGTCAAGAGGATGGGGCCAGTCTTTTTTCAGTGATGCCCAATGACAGGACAAGAGGAAATGGGCACAAACTCGAACATAGGAAGTTCCATCTAAACATGAGGAGGAACTTCTTCACTTTGAGGGTGGCAGAGCCCTGGGACAGGCTCCTGACAGGACAGGAGGTGGTGGAGTCTCCATCTCTGGAGACATTCAAAACCTGCCTGGACGTGTTCCTGTGCAACCTGCTGTGGGTGGACCTGCTTTGGCAGGGGGGTTGGACTAGATGATCTCCAGGGGTCCCTTCCAGCCCTGTATCATTCTGTGATCCTGCTGTTCTGTCTTCCCTGCCCTCCCCTCCACCAAACTGATAACTTCTTTCTTAGTCCATCACCAACTGGAACTTGCCCTGTCACAGCCAAACACTGACTGGAAGTGCATGAAGGAAGACAGTTGAAGGCTTTTGTCCTCCTACCATCTCCTCCCTAATGCCAGTAACAGCTTTGTGCGTGTTCTTGGCATTGAGGGAAAAAGGATCCCACGTTAGTTACAACAAATGTACAGACGTGCAAAGATGGGACTACTCCCAGAACACCTTCTGTGCTGGTGTTGTTTATTAAATAAAGTTTAAAATGGGTGGCGCGTAGCTAACCTTTCAGCTCAGCAGGACCATGTAATCTCTCATAAAGGCATCACTTGATGGAATGTCTTGAGTTAGCAGCCATCCTATGACTCTATGAAAATCATTTCAGAAGAAGATATGGAAACACCCTCTCATAGCCCAATAATTATCTATGATGGGTGAGTGAGGGAAGGAAGGAGAGAAAGCAGTCAGGCAGGGAAGATGTCAGAATTTTATTTTTATAAGTAAAAGAGCTGGGGAAAGATGGAAAGAAACAGCAGAAAGGGAGTTGCTTGCAGGCCTGTGGATGGCTACTTTGGTTGTAATTTGTTCTGTGTAACAGCCACCAGTTTCCCACCAGTAATGGATGGTATCCCTTGGCCTATATCTCACTTGCCCTTTGGTCATCTGGAAGGTCCTGCTCTCCTTCAAGGCAGCAGAATATTTTTCTGCTCTGTTCCCTTTTTGATTTGCAGCAGTAGGTTTCCTAGCATCAGTGGGAGTCGAAATCCTTTGCTAGCACTTTTTTAAAAAGCAGGCAGAGGTTTTAGAAGAGCAAGTCTGTACACAGCGTTCTGCCTTCCTTTGCCATATCGTGCCCTTGCCCGACGCCTACAGTTACCCATAGCGTGGCTGTCCAACAGTTTGATTTTAGCTTTTCGTCCTTTACAGAGGGAATTCATTCAGTTCTGCAAAACCCTGTATAGCATGTTCCATGAAGATCCAGAGGAGAATGATTTGTACCAAGCCATTGCCACTGTGACCACGCTGTTACTTCAGATTGGAGAAGTAGGACAACGAAGCATCAGCCTGGGGAGTGGATCGGACGAGTTCACAGAGGACTTGCAGCCTGAGGCCTCTGCTTCAGACCAGGATGCTGTTTTTACCGACACTGTGAAGGCCCCTCACAAAGACTCTCAACCTTCCCCTGTGACTGAAGGGGACTGGACTGTCTCTTTTGAACACATATTAGCATCCCTCTTGACTGAACAATCACTAGTTAATTTCTTTGAAAAACCCTTAGAACTGAAGCCAAAACTTGAGAATGCAAAGCTAAATCAATATAATCTCAAAACAAACGGGATGAGCTGCCAGTCACGGGGCGAACATGCAAAATTAAACATACAGTCGTAGCAAAGCCGTCAAAAATAAGTGCACTGAAATTATGCCAAAGCACATACTGTAAAAGGCTTTCAGTTAGCAGTGGACTTCTGATAAACAATTTGTTGGTCTGTCGTTTTCAGTTTAAGAGCTTTAAAAGCTAAAGGGTGTGTAGGTTTGTTTTGTGCCATTGATTTATTAATTATCTTCTTGTTTTGAATGTAAAAGGAAACATCTGTCTACAGTGTGAAGACATTGAAGCTTTCTTCCGCACAGGGAGAGCAGAGGCTGGCTCCAGCTGTCCATTTTTTTAATTTTTTTTTTTTTTTAAAGAGGGAAAAACACTTCTCAGCTACTGTCCGCAGTTTGTTTGGGTTGCCTTTTTTGCACTAATACTGAAAACTGTTTCAATGCTGGTAATTGAAACTATTTTAATATATTTGATTGTATTCCAATTTGTATGTCTTGCTGAAGTGTTAAGTGTACATGGACTGTGCTTCTGATGTTGGTCTGTGAAACCATGCACTTTTCAATAAACCCTTTTTGTACTAGACTTGCATTGACAGTATGTATTCATTTATGGAAGGTAAGTGCCTTTAGTCCCTACTTCATTAAACCGATTCCCTGAGCTAGTGTGCTCACAATTAATTCACTGGTCAGAACCCCATTTTTCAGTGTAGTGCCCAGACCTGCCTGGGAAAAGCCTACTGATTCTGACTAGACCAGCAGGGGACCAAATACAGAGTGTTTACTTTATTCACGAGAATATTCACGAGAATTCATGAAATACTGATCTAACAGTATGGGGGGTTGGTTTGGTTTGTCTTTTTTTAACAAACTTAGCCTTAACTTAAAATACCTGTGTAATGGCGCTTTATTCCCATAGGAACAAAACAGTAGGACTTTGGTACCCACACAGGAACGACTGCGTCTCCTCCTATTCCATTCACAGCCAGCAGAAGTCTAGACTACCTTTAATTAAGTAAACTACACCATTACGTACAAGGCCAGAGAAAGCAAGATATTTAAAGAGCTTGTCACCTGCTCAACAAAATGCTTCATGGATGACAGCTTGAAGAGACATGACAATAAAAAGAAAAAATGACTTAGGAGTAAACTTTCTTTTTATCTTTTTATTGTAATGAAAATCAGTTTAATTTTCATCCACATTGACTGTCTGTAGACCTGCAAAACAAGAAATTTTATCACCACCTATTACTAGGACAATTCCCTTTACACATATGCAAATCTTCACAAGAAATCACACCCACAGTTTCAAAGCTTAGTTTGCTGATCTACTTCTGGAAGAGCAAACTATACACAAGTATTTCACCACATGTTAAACCAGAAATTTGTTAAATCGATTCTGCAAATGGGATACTTCTCAGATGACAAGCAGAAAAGGCTCAACCTGCTTGAGCTTTTCACAACACAGGATGTACTGTACATAGGAAACAAACCTTAATGACTGGCCAGTGGGTTTTTTTGTTCTCTCAATATTTACACGATTATTTCACTAAATTCTGTATTTACTCTTTAATGCTGATCAGGCAAGCTAACAGTCCTGTTCTCTACAGCAGAGCTCATTTAAGCCAGCAGTTTGACCCCTTCAGCATGCTTTTCGTTTGAATTTTGCAGTGCAAGGAGGAGCTGTCCCACTTTGCTACTTGATCAGAAAGAAACATGGCATGGAGGAAAAAAGATGGCATGCAACCTTACCTTTGAATGTTGTGACTGGTACATAGGTAACCAGTGTGTATAGTTTGTTTGGTGAATCTTCATCCTCATTGCGCTTTCTGGACAAACGCACACGGATGCGGTAAGGAACATTCCTAAAACGAAGACGACAAATTAATTTTCAATGAAATGTGTACTGAAACCTGTTAACTGACAGAAAATAAAAGTTTTTTGCTCCATGGTTACTACTCCCTCTCTGCAAATTCTTACGCTTTGCCTATTTGTGCAAAGACACGATGAGTCAATTCTGTTTCTATCTCAGCATCGTAACAAGAGCCTCAGAGATTGTACTGTTTGCCTTAGAGGAGCTTTTTTGTTTTGCTTTTTGTTCAAGTGAGCAGGTAAGAGTTGAATGAGCCTTGAATAAGATGAATCCATAATCCAGTGGGAGCATAAAGTCAGAAGTACACCATCAGTCCACTACTGAGCCAGGAAATACATTCTGAAGATGATTATGAAGCACAGCATGAACATGATGAGCAAGCAGCTGTCACTAACAAGCATTTCTTACTTGCATAGAAAACAGAGAGGGGGGTGAGGAAGAAATCTGTTCTGAAAGCCTGTCAAGAGTCAGAAGTCCTGTGGAAATTCTAGTGAGCATTAAACCTGAACCAAGATCTTATTTATGGGCATACAATTGATCAACATTTCTCCCTCCCAGAGCCCATGGAACCAGAACTAAATTGCTTAGATGACTTTGTTCTTAATGAGCAAGTCACAGCTTAGGGTCCCCCTCTAATACTGCCCAAAATATGCTGGTGAGGGGAGGCACAAAAAATTATCTGTCCACACCGTTTTTAAAGTAACCTCCTCCTTCAAATGAACTCAGGATTTTGGAAATATCCTGCTCAGAGTACTTTGCTCCACAGACTAGGAGAAAAGACTTCCTTCTTGCTGCTATGTTCTCAGAGCAGACTTACTAAATCAGATGGATACAGTAATTACAATACAGGACCTTGCTTTGATTTACTCACTTCTTGAAACAAATCAAAAGCATTTTTCGCCACTTTCTTAGATCATTCACTATCACACTAGCTGACACTGTGATTTTAGCCTCTCCCAATCATGCCAGAGGAAGATATTTTACTTTGCATACATTATCTATTCTAACTAGTGAAAACTGCAGTTAAATTCATGCTACAGAAACAGATGTGATGACTCCCTGCTCCACAGAATGCACTTCTACGAGGAAGTCCTGGTTAGGAGCCTCACTACTAAGCTCTGAAGGCACGCTGACACCTGGCCCAATTGGTACTTCTTCGTTGCCTATGAACCGAAACAGCTCAACAGGAAGGACAGAGAACCCCTGCCCAGAACACCCAGTAACTTAGTCCCATCTTCCCACTTTGATTTTGAAGGAAGGGTTGGCCTGAACATGGAACTCCAGGTAAAGGACTGTAAACATATCATGGGCTACTTGGGAATCTAATTCCGAGAAGACTTGTTTTAAAACAAGGGTTCATGCATATCCAGTGTTATCACTCACGGTATTAACCCCAACCAGTTAACTTTTTATTAAGGTTTATTAGGTCCCACTCCTGACAGGAGTCCCTTTGAACCATCCTCACACGTCAAATGCCACATCAGTAGCCTCTGTAGCAGTGATTTAACAGAAGTTGTAACTGTTTGGCCCCTAAACTACTTGTACTTTCCAGACAAGATTAGTGGCCCTATTTAAAAAACACCTCATTATTTCTTCATGTAGCATTTATCAATTCGGCACACTTCGAAACCTAATACCGTTCACATTACACAAATCCCAGGTAATTAGCCTACGACCTAGTAGGTAGCACTAATAAAGCCAAATTTCCAAAAACTGTCAGCTGCAGTATTACAATACACCAGTCCTCCCCCTGTCCCACCCCAAGCCTGCATTCCTTCTTTCCTTTGCTTTATTCTTATCCTATGTAGAATTAAATTCTTTCAATTCCAGAGCTTACCAAAGCTTTGCTACAAGTACACTGAGGGAGCTGACCAGAACACAGAGGTGACAGAAAGATTAGTCTGGCACACACACTGTAAGAAAGGAAGCATTTGCAAAGAAAACGCAAACACTATAAAGAAGTGTACCAATTTTTCTACCCCTGCACTTCTACATACACAGTTACAAGGTTCTTCCTCACCCAATAGGGAAAGTTGCAGAAACGTACCTTATTCCTTTAGCCCAGACTGCTTTGTTCAATCTGGTGTCAATGCGAACATCAGGAGTACCCATTTCCTTCATCGCAAATTTACGGATTTCCTTGAGAGCACGCGGTGCTCGTTTCTTGAAGCCCCTAGGAGAAACACAAGAGCCATTTCTTTAACTTCAGGAAACTGCCAGCACAGGACACTTGTTGCAGCACTCAACCACTGATGTTCTCTAAACATACAATTGAAAGAATTGTGTTCAACAGAAGTTCAATAGCTGCATCGTAGTATGACCAGACCTTTAGTTTGGCAGGTAGCCGCTAACCTTAAATGTCCATGCCTAACAGAAACTACATATGCTTATGTAGAATAATTTCATTACAATTTTGCAACTGCAAGATCTCCCACATCTTAAGTCTTACTTCTAGCATGTCAACTTGAAAACTTCTTGCAATATTATTGAAGAGATCAGAGCTTTCAGATATACTCTAAATGAAAGGCCTATGGTTAACACAAACTTGACAGAACTGTTCAGTACCGAAATACAGAAGAAGAAAACGTGCTATTCTAAATAACAGCTTCAGCAAAACAGTATTTGATGGTTATTTTCTTCATGTCATCATGACTGGACCACCATCAGAACTGTTTTTTTCAAAGTATAGCTCGTCTCATGCCTATTATGGACAGATTCTGCATGACTGGGCATTTACACTGAAAGTTATAGCCACAAGTGCTTTGCTGTAGCTATTATACCTACACCGTTGACACGTAACTATAGTGTCAGTAGGGTCCAGGACCCCACAGGTTATATTTAGTATTGTTTGCAAACTACCGTAGATATTTAGTGCTAGAAATTGGGTGTGAGTGATTACAAGTGAAACACACATTAAACAAAAAGTATTTCACCCCTAGCACTTCATGCCTAAAGAGAGATAGATAATCTTTCTTTTGGATAATCCCAAAAGGAAAGAGGCTAGCAGGATCATCATCATTAATAGACTGAACTGCCATAAACAACCAACAGGCAAGGACAGAATATTTTATTGCCACTTAAAGGTACCATTGCCTCTCATCCTCACTCATAGTTTTGTAATAGTTCACCACCTCATTTCTCTCCTATTTTAAGTTAACTTCAGCAATTTCACCAGTTGTTTTAATTCAGATATAGTTTTCTGTCACGTGACTGCAGCCACACGCACATACAGAGAGGAGCCAAGGGAGACACAGTTTCTCAACAAGTCCTCTCGAGAATGTGGTTCAACATTTCGTCAGGTAAAAAGTTACTCTCACCTACACACAATATTGTTCAACTCAAAATCATACCCCAATTTACATCTCACACAATTTAGTCATAAGCACGGAATCAATCATTTCATTACAACAATATTTAATTTCTACAACTTTCTATAGCGGTCTAAATTTTAAACTTCACTTGCAAAAGAATGATGACCTCTGCACTAAGATAAATAGATCTACCTCGAAATTACAACCAGGAACACTCACAAAAAAAACAGAAACAAACTTGTTCCTGAAAGCCACCTGCACAGGTACAGAACCACTTTCTCGGGACACAACTGTAGCACAAGGCACTGAAAAATGACACATAATCATCGGTGCCGGTAACAACTGTCGTTCTCTGCCATTTAAAACCTACTGCACCCAATTCCAAATGCCACTTTATGTAACGCCAGTTTCACTGATAAAAACAAGAACTTACACGCCATGGATCCGCTTGTGAATGTTGATGGTATATTCCCTAGTTACCACCTCATTGATGGCGGAGCGTCCCTTCTTCTTCTCGCCACCTTTCTTTGCAGGAGCCATCTGAGCAACCCTGAAAAGCACCCGTGCACACGTCAAACGCAGACCCAGCTTCCCTCAGAGTTTTCCCCTGTCACCCTCCCTCCTCCCAGCTCCTTACAAGCCACACAATTCCCACATTCAGAAACTTTTTTAAGATTAATTCATCCCCGGAGTCACACCACTTACAGATTTTAAGCAGCAACTTTTTAGCATCACAAATGCTTTACTCTCGTAGAGCCACAGAATGGCTTAGGACAGAAGATCATCGAGTTCCAACCCACCTGCCACGGGCAGGGACACCTCCCACTAGACCACGTTACTCAAAGCCCCATCCAGCCTGGACTTGAAGACTTTCAGGGATGGGGCATCCACAACTTCCCTGGGCAACCTGTTCCATCTCCCCGACAGGAGCGGGAAACACATCTAAGACTCTTTGGCCGCTTCCCAAGAGGGCCCGGCTCCTGCCTTCACCCTCAAAACCACCCAGTCCTGCTTCTCTATGTCTCAAAGCCCCTTCCTTCTTCAAGACGACCCAGGAGAGGTTTTCGGCCCGTCCCGGAAAGATGACGGTGCCAGAGGGGCTCCTTCCAGGGCCTGACGGCGGCCTGCGGCTTCCTCCTTCCTCGCCATGGCCCAGCATGGGCCGTAACCCCCCCTCAAGCGCCCCGCAGGCCGCCCCGGGCCTGCGCCCTGCCCGCCTCAGCGCAGGCCTGAATGGCGGTACTGGGCCGGTAGATGGGCCCCAGCCCCGCCGAAGCGGCCCCACCGAGAGGAACCACCCGGTACCGCCCGCGCCGGGCCGCCCCCCGCTCCGGCCCAGGCCGAGGATCTCTCCCGCCGCGGGGTCTGGCAGGCAGATGGAGGCGGATTCGGCGAAGAGACCACTCACCCTGCCCGGGTACAGGCCGGAAAGGAGGGCGCAAGGGCCTGTGGGAGCGAGAAGCCCTTCCGGGCTGCCAGCGGGGACCGACTGCGCCGGCGCAGGGAGGCGCTCGCTCAGGCGGCGGCGCGCATGCGCGGGGGGATTGTAACCGTGTCCGTCGATACCCTGTCTGTCTGCCGGTACCGGCGGGCGGCGAAGGGTCTGGTGGCCCTGCCTTCGAAGGGGCCGCTGACCCTGGAGGGAGCCGCCTCAGGCTTGTTCCGCCCCGGCCTCCGGGGCTCCGCCGCGGGGTGCGGGGGGCCGGCCCTCCCTCCGGCAGGAGCCGGCCTTGCCTGCGTGCTCCGA